>NC_143234.1:5868013-6224018 GCF_030267445.1 Bombyx mandarina | reverse complement strand
AGATGTTGCTGCGCAGGTTCATTTAAGAATATTCGATGAATAACAGTTATAAGATATACGAATAAGATAATATACTCACGGCTAAAATTAAGGTTGATGGATGCGGCCACCTCGCCCATCTTATTTTTGGCCTTAACTTTGTAAAGCCCCGCATCGGTCTCGATCACATCATCCAATTCGAGCACCACCAGGAATTTGTTGTTGGCGATGCTTTGGATCCTTGATACAAAGAGATAGAGCTTAAATTCAATGAACACGAGTTTGAGTCAAAGATAAGGATTTAATTTAATAAAACGTTTCTCAATCGATGAAAAGCTCGATTGTGTTATTGAGTTTTCTCACAAGGCCTTTTGGAGGGCTTTATAAACTGTATATACCTATGTATATGGCCTCAGTTTTTAAAGCAATAGAAAACCGAACCAACAGGAGGTATTTAATTAGGTATAATTTATTTAATCGAAATGAAGTTAAAAGAAATATGTTTGTAATATGTCACGTCAATAAGAAGATGTTAATATCACTTGTAATTTAAAAAACGTAACTATGTGCTTTAAAATAAATCAAATACCTCAAATTTAATCGGCGAAATTGATGTAAGATTTTGATATAAGATTTTTGAACATTTCCTTTCGAAAGATGTACCAGCCGTCATATAATACAATCCAGGTTTAACTCTATTTTTAAATTGTATTGCTGTTTCTATTATCATTATTGTATAGAATCTGTTAATTGTGCAGTTGAAACTCTCTCGGATTACGATGCCAAATAATCAATGAGAAAGGTAACGTCATTTTACCAGAGCTACATATGTAATACCCCATCTGGACTAATTTGAAGCATCATGATATCTTGAAGATATTTCGTTTCAAGATCAACTCCCTGTTCGTTTCATTAGGGTACTTATAATTGTAATGTCAAAATATTAAGAATATTCGATTAATTAATTTAAAAATATTGTTCGTTATTTATATTTTACTTCGATGGATGGACGTGTTCACGGTCTGTCAACTGAAGCCCATAGATATCTACAATGTAAATGGACCACCAACAGTTGAAACATGAGTTCTAACCGACAGATTTACAAGGCAACAGCTGCCCCTTCAAACCGAAACGCGTTATTGCTTCAAGAAGTTGGCAGTACGGTATATATGCGTGCAAGTTCATAAGACGCCCTACCACCAGCAAATCGATCCGTTCGCCGACAAATCTTACCAAATTGAACATTATGAGATGTATTTTGCTATAAAACTATTACGATAAAGGTAAGATTCCTCGCCGGATCTTTTCAGTGGGTCGCGATTCCGATTCGCTATCGGAGACTAGGTAGGAAAAAAAAGAAAAAGATTTTAACAACAATAATTCTGAATGAAATTTAATTTACAAAAATCGACGCAGTTTTTATTTTATGGTTTACTGTTTTCATGTTTACTTCCTGTATAATTTCAATAGAGCAAACATATTAAATCAAACGTTCAGTATCTACAACCATCGTATTCCCGTTTTGCTTTTTTTCACAATTAAGGAAAAACAAAAATGTCATCTAAAATTACAGATTACATTTGTTAGTTGCGGTTTGACATCTTAACTACTCGACTGATCATCGGGAAATTATTACAAAAAAAAAGGATAAAATTCTCAAAATATCATCAGGAAATTATTACAAAAAAAAATATTCAAGAAGCACAAATTTTTTTTTTTTTTCAAACTCAAACATTCAAACTTTCAGTTCATGTACACAAATCGTAGATAGCCAAAGTCCTAAATATATTTAAATTCCTAAGCCAATAATCACGCGGCATCATGGCAAAGAAGTTCATTAACTTTTCTATTCTTGTGGCCGTTGGGAATTTTTGGCATGCTGAAAATCTGAACAGATGGCGTCTAGTGTTTTAATTTTGTGCTCTTATTAAACAACTACATGCTTATTCGCGTTAATTGATATAGACCTATAGATAAAATAAAGCAAAATTATGGGAAATTGTTGACAATGACAATAATGAGAATAAAAAACCCATGACTAAGCCATACAGTACTTTTATGGCTTAATCACGGCTCGCGAAAACCTAAGAAAATACAAGATTGTTTATAATTCAAATACTTTTGAAAAACAATCGTAACGGTAACAATGTTTTTATCACATTGTCCAACCCATTCATGCAACCAATATCTGTACCACGAGCTCCCATTTCGGGTACATACATGAAAACAAACACGTATATACATGAAAAGGGGTGTTAAAACATACATAATATCGATTTTATTAAAGTAAACCATTTTATATTGTTATATAAACATTTTTACATACATATATTTTTGGTACAAGCGGGCGTAAAGATTACGGGTAAGCAACTTGTGCTTAGTATATCAAATATCATGCGTTTGACATGTTTAACAGATGTATCTAAGAGCGAGGGCGGTACTTAGGGTCTGTCAAAGATATCGGTGCGATAAACTGCTCCCCAATAGTAAGAGACGGGGCTGCGGTGGCATGCTCACATTGCCACGAATAACAAAAAATATAACTATCCAACGTTTTAGACACCAGCTTAGAACTACTACCAGATTTTTTTTTTATTGCTCTTGTTGGCAGACTACCATACGGCCCACCTGATGGTGAGTGGATACCGTCGCCCATGGACTTCAGCAATGTCAGGAGCAGAGTCGAGCCGCTGCCTACCGCTTAATACTCTCCACAAGCCTCGTTTGAAGAAGGACATGTCATAGCGCTCGGGAAACACCGTGGAGGGGAGCTCATTCCATTGACGGATGGTAAGTGGCAAAAAACACCTCTGGAAACGCACTGTCGATGAACGCAGCGGTTCCAGATAGCATGGAAGAACATTAAAGTACTTAAAAAGTAAACTAAAGTACTTACAAGTACAACAAAGTACAATGCCCTTCATGAAGCTAAGGATCGCAGCAGATGGAGGGAAATCGTACGGGAGAAACTGATGCAGCGGGGGAGTCACGATCCTCAGTAATGAGGAAAACGACGCGAGGAGGAGGATAGTACTTAAGAACGTTAAAGTACTTACTTAAATTTAGTTCTGTTGTCCTCTTGGAGCTGTTCATCGCTTCTGAACCAGCTGATCTCTGGCTTGGGCGACGCGAGTAGCTGACATTCGAAAACCAGCTTGTTCCCATCGTCCTCTTGCCGCAGTTGCGGCTTCTGCGTGAAGCTCGGGGCAAAGTCGTCGGTGACCCCCATTGCGCTAACTACAGGTCATTACGCTTGGAATACTGACCTTACCCCTCAGAACCTGACCTGGAAATTATAACGCTCTTTAATATCTATATATTAATACGTGAAGCAAAAACTTTGTACCCCTTTTTACGAAAATAAAAAATCCGTCCGCAGGAGTATGAAAAAAAAATTTTCCACACTTATAGAGAATATAGAGAAGAAGTGCAGAATGCAATTTTTTTTTTTAAATTATGCATAAAAGATACATTAAATCAATAAAGAAAAAATTACACACACTACCATGTATTTGACACAACACATACGTGTAAATGTACTCTTTGTGTATTGTCAATTGTGAAACTTTTGTTATTGTTTAAAGTCTGTGGTCTAATTGACAATAGATTAATATTTTTTGTCTTTAATATTATTTATCTATAATGTAGTTTTGGCGAAATCTGTATTATATAGAATATATTAATATCTGTATTATTATAGAAGTATAATAGTGTTTGACAATAGAACCATAATAATGTTTAAACTTTTAATTTCAATTAATTATAGTCGAATTTCGACTACTGCAGTTACCACTAGTTTAATAACTTACACGTTATCACACGATCCAAAGGTAAATCACTTAAAACATTTTTTATTGCCCAGTTGGGCGGACGAGAAAACTGCCCACCGGGTGTTGAGTGGTTACCAGAACCCTTAGACATCAAAAACGTAAATGCTGCTTGAAACATGAGTTCTAAGTCATAATTTTATAGTAGCATTACTGCTTTGCCGCAGATATAGACAGCGGCAGATATTGACTTAAGCAGTAGTGGTACCTACCTGTGCGGGCTTACAAGACATACCAAAAGTAAAAAGCCATGGTTTTATAAAGAAATAAGTTCATTTAAAAAAAAAGTATCATTAATCGACGCGCCAACTTCCTAATAGATTTTAAAGTCATAGTGAAATCTCATATGTGTATCATGTTTATATTATGAGCTACGCAAATAAAATCAAAAGACAGTCTGTGTGTAAAGAATCTCAAGGTATTAAATTAAAATTAGCAAAATTTACAAATTTCGTTAAGCTTGAGCCCATAAAAACTGTAAAATATATAATTCGAAAATTGCAAATGAGATATATAAACGGAAGATTAAATCCTAAAAGTTTAAGTGTTTTAAGTGTTTAAGTGTTTTAATTAATTGCAAACAAAAGTTGTTTTAATTGCAATATATTGTGATTCTTGTATTTTAATTGTTTTATTTATGCTGGAAATAATTAATTATCCACGTAATGTACAAAATGCAGGAAATTTTAATATTAATTAGCACAGTAGAACAATTTATTATGATTTCATATTCAATTGTTTTATTTTTTAATTCACAGATCATTTCAATTATAACAATTGCGAAATTAAATCGAAATAATTTTTGTTGAATTCGCTATTCATAAAATGACATTTGGAAAAAAAAAACCTTATATTACTTAACTTATTTTACTACTTAAAGTACTAATTTGACTATTAAAAGTAAAAGTTTCTTAGTAATTGTTCATTTAATTATTAATGTCATACATTGTGTAATAGTATACATTATATTAATTTTAATAGTAACTAGTAAATAATAGTGTTTGTCTCTATTTTTAAATTAAAATTTTGATTACGGTACCGCGGACTCCAGTGTCGATTCCTTGTTAAAGACATTTGTCATTCGGAATCTAGAAATTTCTAGAATGAATTTGGAATAGTTAAAAAATAATAATTCAACCATTATCATCACAGAATGTACCAATTTTTGTATACGTGCAAAAATGCGTACTGCTTTGGGAAAGAAACAGTTGCTGTCCTAAGGTTTAATCGGAGATTATTTTAAGGTGAGCTATTGTACACAAAACTTTGTGTTTTACTAGTTAGCACCTATTATTTCAACAGGATTCGTGAATTTGTTTGAAGTAGCTCCGACGACTTTGTCTCCAACTATAGAGAGCTCGCATAGGGCACCGCTTTGCCTTATCCGACGACGACGAGCCAACGCAAAGCCAGCGTCGCCCGAAGCTTATCTTGTCGGATACCCCGGATTCACTCTCGGTGCTTTTAGGACCCTCAAGCACCGATCACCCTTAGACCCAGCCCACTGAGTTTCCCCTGGATCTTCTCAGTGGTTCACGATTCTGAATCAGTGGTAGATTCTGCGAAGTACTGTTCTTGCTAGGGCTAGTGTTAGCAAATTCTCTCAGGTTGAGCCCGTGAGCTCACCTATCCGTTCGGGCGTAGCTGAAATAGGCTACCAGCGAATAGGTAGGGGGAAAAGGCACCGCTTTGTCGGCTTTGCCAGAAAAACAAGTATTCAAGTCTCGTTTAAAAAGCCGAATAGACATTTTCCCTTTGAAGAATTTTAGCTCATATGACTTAGGTAATACCGTGCTCCACGCTTTAGTATTGCTGAGCTATATGAGTTAGAATATTTACAAAGTAACTTGTTCTTTGTTCGTTTGTCCTCTATGCAATTCTTCACCATTTATTTTAGATTGAGTTCGAACCTTTGACATACATACAGGAAATGTTTCTGTCAGAGTATCATCGACGTCTACGTGTGGGGTGTGAGTAGTTTTAACAAATTGATATTTTTAATACATTTAGCGCGTCGGGGTGCGGGAATATATGTTAGAACTTAGAAAAAATATATCGAAAAATTATATCAGCTAAAGAAGGAAGACTTGTTTAAATGCAAACGCCTCCCATTTTCTTTCTTAATGTCGAGAAATGCGTTATTCAAATGCGTGACTTAATCATTAAAACTGTTAAGCGTTCGAAATGTTGGTAATTATAAAAATAAATTATCGGTAATCGCAAAAGTAGGTAGTATTAATTACATTTGCGACTGACGAAAACCTTAGCTACAATCTTGGAATGTATTCTAAAATTTATTATATATATTTACAACATTTTATATTTGTAAAAAGTTTTTTTTACGCATAAAATCATATGTTTCAAAAAATTTTTGAATTATTATTAAAATAAAAAATTAAACAGCTTTTTTTTTCATTATTTTACTTATGATCTTTGCAGCACTGTTGATTTCATTAAAGAGCGTGCGTGGCTCGCATCGTTCATCTGAAACCGTCCATCCAGTATCCTTGGGCTTAGCATTAGAATCTTGGCTAGACGTTTCAGATGTTTGTGAGTCACGCTCAGCGCGGTCAGAACCATCTGCGTCCGCAAGGTGAAGTGTAAGAAAGTAGGTGCCCGGTGTTAAAATTTTCACGACTCTGAACGAAACGTCTCGTTTCTATTTTAATACCGCGTACGAAGGCCCCTCCGGTTTCATCTCAACGCGAAAGTATCTTTCTAGTTATTTAGCTCCGTTTTTTTTTCACTATTTTTATGTCTTAATATTTCGCAAGTTTTACTTTCCCTAACTAAAAAAAAACGGAATTAGCTCATAAATAAATAATTAAATAGTAAAAAAAAACATTTTAAAAATAATTGTTAGATATAAACTTTTTAGAATTTTTTACGAAAAACTTTTAAAGTTAAAGATGTTTTTTATTTTTTATTGCTTAGATGGGTGGACGAGCTCACAGCCCACCTGGTGTGATATGGTTACTGGAGCCATCTACAACGTAAATGCGCCACCCACCTTGAAATATAAGTTCTAAGGTCTCAAGTATAGCTACAACGGCTGCCCCACCCTTCAAACCGAAACGCATTACTGCTTCACGGCAGAATTAAGCATATTAAAGAATATTGTATTAATCGTAACAGAACGCTTTACGTACCAGTTGAGAGGGTAAATAAATCCAATAATATATATATATATATATATTTAGGTGCACAACAGTCAAATCACAAGCACTAAATGGTCTTCAATAGGCACGTTAAGTTTACGTTCGAGAACTTGACGAAGGTTATAGTATAGAATCGTGACAGAGATCGGTTGGGTTGTCGCCGGCGGCGGAACGCGTCGGGTCGTTTTCGAAATCGTAACTAAACTATGGAAATTTGGCGCTGGGCCGAGGCGGGCGGAGCGGAATTCGCGTGGGCCGCTGCAGCCACCGGTTGGATAACGGACTCGTCACGACGTGACGTGTTGGTGCAGAGGTGTTTTCCGCCCAAGATAGAAGCTGATCTAATAGACCTTTGATTTAATTTGGATGCAACTGTTGGGATAGGGCTCGCTGTATACGCCGATAAATATTTAATGCATCATCATTGTATTTGAACGATTTACTATTGATCGAAATTTGAATTGAAATTTGAATTGGCGCAGGACTGGTTTTTGTGGCGAGGCTTGGGAGAGGCTTATGTCCAGCAGTGAACGTCTGTGGGCTGATAGAATAGAATAGAAAATGCGAAATAGTGATTATCAAGCTTGAAACTCTACACTGTGTTGATCAATATGGTATTTTAGCTTTAATCGATAGAATAGATACAAAACTTGTAAAATAAGGTTTTATTAATGATTTTCAAGCAAAAAATCTACAGAAAATATTACAAGAAAATCCATCAGAGATAATAGGGTTTTAAAGCTCTGAATTTTATGGTAGTAAGCCTATTGTGTCTGAATGTGGTGCAGGGATTCACATAACCATACAATAAAACCACCCATCCATACAATAAAACATTAACGTATATATATTATCATTTGTCAAATCAACAGAATCATCAAAACTATCAATCTGATTTACCAGGCATATCATTTGTTGAAAATCAACATAATAAACAATATAGAATCGGCTATTCGTGAGACATTGAAATTAATATAACGGCATTCACACTTCGGTACTCTGAAATACAAGTGGCTCCGGTTTTATTATAGTCCGTAAATCAGATAGCATCGTAAATTTTTGTTCAGCATCCGTTCATTCGTTGGCAACAGCGCTGGAGAAGTCAGGTGACTTTTCATTTAACAGGTGAATATTATGTGACGGAGACTTGATTAATTGCTATCGTTTTTGAAACTGGCTCTTGCTAGCTGACACTAAAATCAACTTGTGATACAACCGAAATATGTTTTAGTCGTTGATTGAATAAGGCCAGTGTATTGTAAGCTTTGTTGAGAAGAACATAAAAAACAAAGTTGAAGAGAAGGCATTTTGTTTTTTGACAACAAAGATTTCTTTTTTGATTTCGTTCAAGGTTCTTCTGATAATTTCTATTAATTCTCCGTAAAAAACGTTTAAGATTATATTAGTGAGAATGCACTTAAAGAATTGCGCGAGAGCAGAGAAGCTGGAAGTGCGCGTTTGGGATGTTATGGACATGTGATGAGACGAAATGAAAATGAGGTTGGTAAGAAAATGTTAACTATGAATGTGGAAGGATACAGAGGAAGAGGTAGATCTAAGAAGAAATGGATGGTTTGCGTAAAAGACGATATGGGTAAGAGGGGAGTGAGCGAAAAAAAGGTATATGATAGAAGAGTATGGAAGGAGAAAACATTTGTAGTCGTCGTGGCCTAAAGGATAAGACGTCCGGTGCATTCGTGTTGAAGCGATGCACCGGTGTTCGAATCCCGCAGGCGGGTACCAATTTTTCTAATGAAATACGTACTCAACAAATGTTCACGATTGACTTCCACGGTGAAGGAATAACATCGTGTAATAAAAACCAAACCCGCAAAATTATAATTTGCGTAATCACTGGTGGTAGGACCTCTTGTGAGTCCGCACGGGTAGGTACCACCACCCCGCCTATTTCCGCCGTGAAGCAGTAATGCGTTTCGGTTCGAAGGGTGTGGTAGCCGTTGTAACTATACTGAGACCTTAGAACTTATATCTCGAGGTGGGTGGCGCATTTACGTTGTAGATGTCTATGGGCTGTGAGCTCGTCCACACAGGTAAGCAATAAAAAAACCGACCCCAGGTAACTGGGAGAAGGGCAGGATAATGATGAATGCACCTAAAGAATTAAAGACACGTAAAGATCATTTTTGAATGTCAAATTGATCAATTTGGATTGGATCAAATTGAAAATTTCATGGTTGAATTTAGAAAGTGAGCTTAGAATTTTCTGGGATTAGGGCGTTTAATAATCCCACAAAGGAATGTACCACCACCACCCTACCTATTTCTGCCGTGAAACAGTCATGCTTTTCAGCTTAAAGGGTGGGGCAGCCATTATACTACAAAAACTGAAATTTAGAATTCATGTCTCAAAACTGGTGGCGGCAATTACGTTGTTACTGTCAAAGGGCTCTGATAACCACTTAACTCCAGATAGGCCGTTATTACTTCCACCAAAAAAAAACATTGTAATATTTTTAAATTTTCTTAAAAAGTATCAACCGGTGTGATTGTAATGCATCGATTAAAACGTAAATGTATCTTTTTATTTCACAGAAGCTAACAAACTTACATCGAATTGTGTATAATTAGATGATTTCGTGGTAATGAATGGTTTCAGACAGGAAATCTATTTCAAACATCGGCTCTGCCCACTATCCGTATTACTGTTTGTAATGAAAATTTTATAGAGCATGTGATTTAGTCACATGACACAGTCGAATGATATTGAAGTGTCATAAAATTTGCTTGGAGATTTCGTTTTACACGTAAAATTTGCTATAACTTTGTACTTAGCGGCCTGGCTGGCCCCTGCTTCACTGATGTCCATGAATATAAAACAGAAATTGCTGTGGGAAAAGTTTTTAAACACATTGAAACTCGAGGATCGCAATTTTATACTAGTATTTTTTTTATTGCTTAGATGGGTGGACGAGTTCACAGCCCACCTGGTGTTAAGTGGTTACTGGAACCCATAGATATCTACAACGCAAATGCGCCACCCACCTTGAGATATAAGTATTAAGATCTCAGTATAGTTACAACGGCTGCCCCACCCTTCAAACCGAAACGCATTACTGCTTCACGGCAGAAATAGGCAGGGTGGTGGTATCTACCCGCGCGGACACCAGTCTATATACTCCAGTGTATATACTCGTATTGTATCATCTTATTTACTAGTATAACATTGCGTTTTGTATCATCTACACATTACTTTTATACCCTTATAGGGTGGACATGATTGCTTTCAAGTGTCATAATGACGATCATGACATAAATGACGATCTAATATTAATAATGACCCCTACAAAACTGATAATGTGCGATCCTAGAAAGGGTACCAGACCCGAATGTTATAAAATAAAATGCTATTGGTGTCATTCAGAAAAGTTATGTTAAATTTTATTTTAATTGGTTCCACAATTCTGCATATTTCTGCCTTCCCGCAAACATGCGAAACTCCAGTATTATCTCTTGAATATTGGTAGCGACGTTCATTTTGTCTTTACAATAGGCTCACCTTGAAGTATCTATTGTTAGTTATTATTTCAATTCTGAATTTAGGTAAGGTGTAGACGACTTAAAATCGGAGTATCTCAGGATACTACTAGAGACTAATGATTAGGAAGTATTCTAATAAATGTACAAGGCAGTCAATTATTAGGTACGATTTTATAGCATTACCAGTTTGAATGCGAATTTGAGCCGCCACAAAAGCATGTTTCTAGAAGACGTTGAAGGAATGATTATAAAGGAAACTTTACTGATTCTTCGGCCAATCTTCGCCTGATTAGTAAGTATTCTAATAAATGTACAAGGCAGTCAATTATTAGGTACGATTTTATAACATTACGAATTTGAATGCGAATTTGAGCCACAAAAGCATGTTTCTAGAAGACGTTGAAGGAATGATTATAAAGAAAACTTTACTGATTCTTCGGCCAATCTTCGCCTGATTAGTAAGTATTCTAATAAATGTACAAGGCAGTTAATTATTAGGTACGATTTTATAGCATTACGAGTTTGAATGCAAATTTGAGTCACAAAAGCTTGTTTCTAGAAGACGTTGAAGGAATGATTATGAAGGAAACCTTACTGATTCTTCGGCCAACATTGGTACCAACTGTTTTGGCAAACTTTTGTTTCGTGCGTCTGCTCAGTTGCATAAGTGATCAATAGCAATGTAAACAACTCGATAGTTTGGCGAAGTGCGCACATTGATGACGGCACGTAACAACTGTGACTCATTCGCAGTCATGAAACGATATCCATGAAATCAGTTTATTTTTAATGGTAATAGGGCGTGTTTAGAGGAGGTAAGTGTGTAACCATTAAGATAATGGTTCTTTCGAATATCCTTGATCCCGCGGTTCGCAGTCGTGGACCATTCCCACATACCGCACGCCCCCTAGGCGCGGAGACCTCGTAGGTGGTTCGGCCCTCCCAAAAAAATATATAAATAAAAAATAAAGTTATAAAAAAAAACAATGGCTCTGACTCAGCACGTCGTCTCGGGGATACGATTGTAAGCAATTCAACTGTAACAAGTCAGCTCTACAAGCGAGCTAATTCGTCGATGACAAAGAGACGTTCAAGAATTAATATTCATTTTAAATAACCAAATATGAATATAGTATTTTATTCGGTTTTCGTGAGCCCGTAGACTTAAAAAATATACTATTACGGCTTAATTTAGGTTTGATGTCTTTTTTTTGCACCTGCCTAATGGTTGGTAGCCTAGGGGGCTATTCCAGTTTCTCGCGGATGGATAGGTGAGCTCACGGGCTGAAACTGAGAGAATTTGCTAACAATACTTTGGAAATAACAATAAAAAACGCGAGACGAAACCATAGTTTTAATTAGGTATTAAAAAGTAATAAATACTGAAACACTTTTGGCCAGAGCTCAGCTTTTTAGCGCCTTAGCAAGACAATTACATAGCACTATTGGTGCCTTAGCAAGACATTAATATAACAATAATAATTTTTTTCGCAATTACTTTATTTACAACATATATTTTTTCAATGTCAACTAACAAAGAGGTTTCCCGAAAACTTACTAAGCTGTGTATATCGATGCAAAGTATTGTACTACCGGACTTACTAAGTTAACTTTGTAACTTAACTTTGTAAGTCATGCGTTTATGTTTGGAGGTAGTTCAGTCGTAATACTCATACAATACAATCAACTAGAATAGAATATTTACTACGTACATTTTACTAACGTTAAATTCGAATGGATTTTAATACATACATAAGTCGTTTGAGAAATAATTCAAAAGTCTACAACATTGTTATATCATATGGCATCAGGCATATGATGTTATGACATTTTTAGCTAACCAACCAAATACAATGAGACAAACAAAACATTGATTGGAAATGATCTTTTCTTGCAATTAGTCAGACATTTATAATTAGTTAAAGTGGTATTCACGTGGGTGGCCAATGTTATATACTCATTTCTTTTGTTGTAAGTGACATGAAGGTATGAATGGAACTAATTATTGGAGCTACAAAAATTGTGTTATTAATTAACAAAATACTAGGAGTCACGTTGTAAATGAGAAATATTTTTATCAAAATATATTAAATTATTTAAAGTCAGGATATGTAAAGCTATTTATTCAACAGTTACACAATAGATGGTCCTAGGCTGTGATCTTCACTGGAGTATGGTCATGCTGCCAAAAACATATTTAAGAGCAGTACAATAACGCCCGAACTCAACTACCAAAATAACTTTTGTGAAGATACCAACTACAATCGAGTTATAATTGCTAGAATGTCAGTTGATCCAATTAAATTCAAATAAGATAAACCGAAATTCGAGGTAAAATCTTATTCTAATAAGCTTTACATTTGTAATTTTTAATTTTTATTTGTACTTTTGTTTTCAATAGCCAACGCTATGTAATTAATACGGGTTTGCTGAGTGCATATACCAATTAGATTGCAATCCAGATTAGATCTGGGTACTACTTGTACGATTTAGCTAATATGTACGGTAATAATTGTAATTTGTTTTGTGCAGCAATAAAATAAAAAAAAGAATAATAACATTTTGGATAGGAAGAATTATGCAGAGGAAATAAAAAACATACGCAGAAGTAAGTGAGTTTAGCCTTATAAGCTTTTATCTTCACAGCGTTAGGTAAGAGTATTTTCTGGCCCTTAAAACAACAGTTATAAATGAACAACTGATAAAGCTAACGATTATGCATAGAATCCAAATGAAATTCGTTTGGCGCTTGACACGAGATTCATTTTCAGCGCTATTTCAGAAAACATCCGTTTCAGGAGTTCCGACTTTATTCCGTCGACGTACATCCGTATTTAGCTTGAAAATTCACCCACGCGAATGCATCGCAACAGTGGGCGAAGCATTGTTTCATGGTTATTTTGGATCTGTGTGTTATCTGCAATGCTATAAATAACAAGATTTATGTGTAGGATATTTTTACGCTGCGCACAATGCGTTGTTGTTTATAATTAGCAACGGTCGTTCATTACAATATTTATGA
Source organism: Bombyx mandarina (assembly GCF_030267445.1). Classification (NCBI taxonomy): domain Eukaryota; kingdom Metazoa; phylum Arthropoda; class Insecta; order Lepidoptera; family Bombycidae; genus Bombyx; species Bombyx mandarina. The sequence goes on along the minus strand of NC_143234.1, from coordinate 6,210,534 downwards.
TGCACGCAGATTAGCGTTTAGCGTGGTATGGACATGCGATGCGTAGATGAGAAGATGCATGTGACTAGGAGATGTATGGAAATGGTAGTGCAAAGTAGAGGGAGAAGAGATCGACCGAAGAAGACATGGATGGAATAACGATATGAGAGAGATATGAGTGAGTGTTGAAATAACGGCTGATAGAAGAGAATGGAAGAGAAAAATTAGCTGTGCTGACCCCACCTAGTGAGATAAGGTGGAGAAAAAGATGAGATTATTGTATCAGCGAAAACAGAAACAGAAAGTGAATAAACTGCTTCACTTATTTCTGCGACTACTAAGAAATCCTCTTATTTTAAACACGGTTTGAAAGGATTATACGCTGTGTTAATATTGTCTTGGACGTACCCATCACATGCTTTGTATCTAAAAGTGACTATTCACCATCAAGTGAATAGTTTGGAAGTTTATTTTTGTAAACAAAAAATATTGTTTTACTAAATGAAGTTATAATAATTTCCTAAAAAATAATAAAGTTCAACTTTTTGAATAAGTTTGGCACTTAAAATTAGGTTACCTAATACAGCATGAAATCTGTTTGGAACTTTAACATCATATCAAACTGCCTAGATCATTTGACACATGTTTAAATAAAAACCGTTCTGTTGAATGCTACTTTTATAACCTCATATAGGTTTAACTGGATTAAAAATGAAAATTTGGTCAATATTCCCGAGATTTCCTGTTTATCTTGATCCTTAAAACAGTCCAAATTGATTTATCGCAAATTATACATATAACTAGCGACCCGCCCTCGCTTCGCTTCGGAAACTGTAATTTAGTATTGATTTCTCCATTATTTAATGGATGTTATTATACATATAAACCTTTCTTTTTAATCACTCTATCTATTAAAGAAAACCGCATCAAAATCCGTTGCGTAGTTTTAAAGATTTAAGCATACATAGGGACAGACAGATATAGGGACAGAGAAAGCGACTTTGTTTTATACTATGTAGTGATTATTCACTTTATAAGTAATAGCTTTAAATAACCAAAACTGTTATGAACTGCTCTGAAAAATTACCAATTATATCTCGATCCCTAGTTTCCGATAAAATTTCTGTCGGTTCGTCTGCTCCAGTTTTCCTTAAACAATCGTTTGCAGCTTCGTAGCTGAGTTTGATTACATTGTTTGAGTTCGCGGTAAAAATAAACTAAACGCTTGCACATGTAAACTGGGCCACTATTGAATAAGTTTTATAATTCTCGGGCACGGCACCGTGGCACGGCCTTTCCACTTTGATATGGAAGATGAAATGACAATTTACATTTTGAAATCATGACTGAATAAATAGAAGTTGTTTTTTGATTTTTTTCATCAAGAAATAGAGATCAAGTTATAGCTCGCAGTAGGATTTTATTTTTAGACACGTAATCGCATGAATCGCATCTAAAATTTAATTGTTTTAGAGCAGTTATGTGATTTTAAGTTCTTTAATTTGCACGTACTGTGAGCTGTCCAGATTTTAGGGTTTCATTTTAATGTTTTGTGCTCTAACGAAACGACGACCGCACGAATACAAGTAAATTTTATTGGAGTTGCCGTGAAAATCATGCGTCTTTCAACATCTCAACTAAATATGTTTTTGTGGTTTTCAACAACAACGCGTGGCGACAACAGAATTGTTAGGGCTTCCAATGAGCAGGTCCGTAAATAAATCGCGGCCGCGAAACAGAAACGCAAGCTTTAAAACGAATTAATCAGTTTTAAACATTTCAACATTGTAATCTATACATCTACCTAGTCAGGTCATAAATTCTGTCACATGTTTAATGTAAAATAATTAATACAAGTTTACTCATTATGTAACCATTCATATACCAAAATGAACTTAACAAAATATAGATTCTTATGACACTAAAGTTTATTAAAATGACCTCCGTGATTTTGAATACAGGCCTTCAATCTGCGCGGCCAGTCGTCTATCGCAGCACGAACGAGGTCCATGTCCAATATCGGCGGCTGCCTTAATCAAGGATGTCTTGAGTGACTCCAAATTGGGATGAGGCTTTGAGCACGCCTTTTCCTCCAAGTGTTGCCATATCTTGTAATCTAACGGATTCAAATCTGGACTGGAGGAGGGCCAGTCTTCGTGCCGGATGAAGTCGATTTCACGCGCCGCCAGCCAGTCTTGTGTGCTCTTCGCTCTATGAGCTGGCGCCGAATCTTGTTGGAATACCCAGTGCCTGTTATTGAACATGGTATGAGAAACAGGTTCCACAAGGTTCGTCAGGACTGTATTTTGATACACAACTGCATTCGTTTTTACACCTTTCTCACAAAAATGTACCTCTGTTAAGCCCCAATAAGAAACTCACAAACATACCATGAGCGAGGATGGAAAATGACCTCGTTGGACACGCGGAATACGGTTGCTCGCTTCTTCACTACTGTGTGCGTACACCTTATCATTTTGTTGGTTGTAGCTCTCTTCTACGGTAAAAATTTTTTCATCCGAAATAAGAATTTCCCGATATTTTTTTCCCGCGTACCGCTTCAACAAAGCGCGGCATCTCTTCAGTCTCAGGTCCATTAGACGAGCATTCAAACGATGTCCTGTTTTTCTTCGATATGCCCGAAGCCCTAAGTCTTCATTTAACACCCTTTTCACCGTGGTTCTGCTTAACCCCATCTGAAGGGCCAACAGTTTCTGCTTACGTTTGGGATTTCTTTGAATTCGCGCCTTCACAGCTTTTATCACTGCTGGAGTCCTAACAGACCGAGGGCGGACCACTTCTTGACCTGTCATCTACACTAGAGTCTTCATTGTATCGTTTGATGGTACGATAAACGAATATTTTGGTTATATTCAAAATTTTCAGTATGTTAAAAATTTGAATTGGCGCGTAACCGCAACGATGCAACGCTATAACTACAACACGGTCTTCTTTAAGCGTCCACTCCATATTTAAAAATGAGTAAAATTCTAAAAGTATACATTTTTATTTTCATGAACAATTCGAAATTCGAATTCAATAAACTTTTTTGTGGCCAGCAATCTAAAAGAAAAGTTTTTACTGTGTGACAATACTTATGACCTGACTAGTTATATATAAAAATGAATTGCTGTTCGTTAGTCTCGCTAAAACTCGAGAACTGCTGAACCGATTTGGCTAATTTTGGTCTTGAATTATGCGTGGAAGTCCAGGGAAGGTTTAAAAGGTGAGAAAATATAAAAAAGCTCGGAATTATATAAAAACAAACAATTTTGTTTTTCCTTTGATATGTCCCCTTAATCTGTCTTTTATTTATCGATTGAGGCACTAAGAAGTCTACCGGGTTAGCTAGTTCTTAATAAATACCATACGTTCATGTAAATAAAGTATTCTTACGCAGTATTAGTAGGTAAGTGAGAAAGCTAAATTGCCTCCGAGAGCCCGTCTTTAACCATAGCTTTTTCAGCCGTGAAATATTTTTCTAGCCAAGTACCACAAACGTCTGCGCTTAAAAATCAAAATGATAAAGTCTGGGTCACCCTTAGTTTTTATTTATTTATTTTGTACAGCTTTTTACTTGATTCCAATTATCTTTCACCGGGTACATTTCTCAAAGCCCAGCCTTTTAACCATCTCTTTTATATTAACATAAGTGACTGAGAGTAAGTTCATTATCATGAGAAATTTCAGGAATCACTTAAATAGCCTTCCATCATCCATCTATTTGATTTACCTTTGTATATTTCTGGGTAGAATATAGTTAAAAAAATATAAAATAATTACGTATAACATTTCTTGAATACCTATTTGTTTATTTCAGCGTTAAAATAAAACAGAAGCTAGTTCCAATACATTGGGCTTTAGTCGATAGTCTCTATGACAGAATTTAACTGCACATACTATTTTGTGAGTACTCCAATAAAAAGACAAGTCAAGGTATCATTTTGGTCCATTTTTTTCTGTAGACCCAATGTTCGAATGCACCCTTCGTTAATACAAAGGCGAAACTCTAATTGAACGCTTTACAAACAATAATGAAATGGCTGTAAGCACGGAATAGATATTTAATTTGCAAAACTATTGTTTATTGCAAAATTTTGGCACACAACAATTCACGTCGTGTATTCACCAACGTCGTTTATGATTTCTTAAGGTTAATGAAATCATTTGAACTAATGTGAAGTTTATATGTTATGGTTTTTTTTCTCCTAGCTAAGCTGGTAGCCTTAGGATATGCTAGCGTAGCCGAAAATGTAAGTGAGCTCAAGGGGCTCTAACCTGAGAAAATTGCTAAGACTAGCCCTAGTAAGAGCAGCGATTCGCAGAATCTACCACCGGATTGGAAACGTAACCCGTTGAGAAGATCCGGCAAGAAACTCAGTAGGCTGTGTCTGTGGATTAAGACATATCGACAAATAGTTTCCGTGATAAATAAAAATTAATAACAAAGTATTAACAATAATTTAATTCGTTGATAAGTGATACTGACTAGCTAGGGTTTCTGAATTCGATGTTATGTTACAATCAGCGCTGTTTTCGTTAAATATATTTTTCATTCGTACTTTCAGTGTATTCTCTCCTCCTATGTGTATTTTTGGTGAACACATAACCCGGAAGAGAAACCTCATTTGACGCCGTCAAACGCACGTGAAAGTTGAATGTCTTATTTATTCACAATCGTAATCAAAGCGATGCGAGAACATTTTATTTCTCGAAAATTCCGAATTCACAACACAAGGACTTTACAAATCGCTGTTACATTGCAATCTTGAAATATTTTATTTATAGAATAATCCGGAGGCTCATTTAATTTCGCATTTCTCGTGTATGTTTATCTCGTGTGTTGAGCTGGGTGGCTAGCAAAACTTTTTTTTTTTATTGCTTAGATGGGTGGACGAGCTCACAGCCCACCTGGTTTTAAGTTGTTACTGGGGTCCATAGAAATCCACAACGTAAATGCGCCACCCACCTTGAGAATAAGGTTTTAAAGTCTCAAGTATAGTTACAATGGCTGCCCCACCCTTCAAACCGAAACGCATTACTGCTTCACGGCAGAAATTAATTAATTCGAGGACATTAGAAAGCGCTGTGGCCTAACACACAAGATGCCAAGAACCAAGTCGTATCGAGCGACCTATACCGACTATGCTAGTCCGATAATTACTAATTGTAGGTGTAATTACTAATGTCGGTGTATACTATAACCTGCACGGTTATATATACATACTACATACTTATATATACATACCTACACACTTCTCCGTACAGGGCCACAAAAATGGACATAGAGTCATACCTTCATTCTTAAACGGTTTCCTCTATATTAATACGCGAATGACGCCGCTGTTAAATCTAATACAATATAATTGATATTTTGACCGCACGTTTCAAAGAAGGTGATGGCATGATTAGATATATTTTGGTAGCCAAGGAAAATTTAACCTTATACCTCAAGCTAAGAATTGACTTCATCATGTAGTGTACTATAGAGTTTCGGGTAGATCATGAGCTACTATGTTACTAATAAAACTATCTAAGAGTGAAATCTGTGTATCAACAAGAAACAATTTCATTGTAGAAGAACGGAGATGAGAACTATATAATGTTACAGCCTTAATGGTTTGCTTGTGTGTGTGTGTCCAGTCCGACAGAAGCACCCGCCGCCTGCGGACGTGCTCATCGACCACTCAATCGCCCGGCCATTGTTCGCCTGGTTTTATTGTTAGCCCGGCCTTTGTTCACCCGGCTTTTGTTCGTGGCACATCTACCGACAAAGTGTGTTCCTGGAAGTGTTTGTTTTGTTTTGGTTTATTTTTGTTGTTTCCTTTTTTTTTGTTGTTCTTTCTTTTTCCTGCAGTAATTGTGCCGCATCGCCACCTGTGTTCAATCGAACCGCTAAGTACCGAGAAGTTGGGGCCTCGCCGCTAGGCGAGTGTGTTTAAGACCCGGGACAGCCCCACCTGGGTCAGACATCATGGAAGCTTTATTTACAGAATTCCTCCGACTTCGCCACCCAAAGCTCACTTCTGAGTTTCTGGCTTTCAAGGCCGATCACGCCGTGAGCCCTCTCGCGGATTCCGCCGTGCTCGTCGCTCCCGCGTCGTACACCGCAGCGTCCGCCATGCCTGCCGCTCCCGCGTCGCCTATACTAGTGGGTAAAACTGCTGCGTCGTCCGCCGTGGCCGCCGCTCCCCTGGCGCGATCATCCGCGGGTTCCGTAGGGTCCGACGGACGTCCTGCATCTGCCCGTAGGTCGCCTGCTCCCGAGCCTGCTGCCTCCTCGTCCTCCGACTCTGACTCGGACATGGAGGTCGACCTCGCCGCCGCCTCATCGACGGATGGATTCACCCTGGTACAAAAGGGTAAGAAGCGCGCTGCGGAGTCCCGAGCTCCCGCGGCCGCTAAAATTAGTAAAGCCGCGAACGCGTCGCGCCCTCGCCCTCCGACTCCCGTCGCTCCCCCTGCCCGTGCCACACCGTCGCCGCGTCCAGTGGCACAAAATAAAACTCAGACCCCTCCCCCGGTAATCCTTCAAGAGAAGGCAGCTTGGGACCGAGTTTCCCTGGCCCTTCAGGCCAAAAAAATTAATTTTATCAGCGCCCGTAACCTCGCGAACGGGATTCAAATTAAGTTAACGACACCCGACGACCATAGGGCCCTCTCAAGCTACCTCCGAAAGGAGCGTATAAGTTTCCACACTTATACGCTTCAGGAGGAGCGTGAACTTCGCGCAGTCATACGCGGCATTCCAAAGGAATTAGATGCCGATCTCGTCAAGGCCGACCTTCTAGAACAAGGTCTGCCGGTCAATTCCGTGCACCGCATGCACACAGGACGCGGGAGGGAGCCATACAATATGGTTCTCGTCGCTCTCCAGCCTACCCCCGAGGGCAAGCAAATTTTCAACGTACGAACAGTCTGTAGGCTTTCCGGAATAACCGTCGAAACCCCCCATAAAAAAGGCACTCCGAGCCAGTGCCATAACTGTCAGTTGTACGGGCACTCTTCCCGTAATTGTCACGCGCGCTCCCGATGCGTCAAGTGTTTGGGCGATCACGCCACGAGCCTTTGCACTCGCGATCAAAAAACCGCTACGGAACCGCCTAGCTGCGTCCTGTGCCAAACACAGGGTCACCCCGCGAACTACCGTGGTTGCCCCCGAGCCCCTAAAATAAATCGCCGCGTCGCCCGCCAAAACCGCCTCCGAGCTTTCGGCCCAGACATCAAAGCCACGGCACCCTCTGTGCCGAAGGCTAAGCCTGCTTTTGTGCCGGCGTCGGTGCCCAGCGTCTCGGCCTGGGCTAAACCGTTGCCGTACACGAACACGGCTACAACTCTCTCCCTCGCGACTCGTCCCACCCCCGCGATACGTCCCTCCCCCGCGACTCGTCCCTCCCCCGCGACCTGCCCTCCGACCGCGTCCGACAATCTCGCTCTAGCGATTGACTTTTTTCAGTCGATCAACTTTGATCGCGTTAATGCTTTGGGCGACGCCATTCGCACCGCCTCCACTGCACAACACTTCATCGCCGTTGTGCAAGAATACGCTGACGTATACGCGTCGTTAAATACGTATGTCCTCCCCTCACTCCGCCGGTAATCAATGGCGTACATAAGTAGAATCAAGCCCCTATCCGTAACGATAGGATTTTTTAACGCTTACGGTCTCGCAAATCAACGTGATCAGGTTTGTGATTTTTTGCGTGACCATCAAATTGACATCTTTTTGGTGCAGGAGACCCTGCTTAAGCCCGCGCGCCGCGACCCTAAAATCGCGAACTACAACATGGTTAGGAACGACAGGCTCACTGCTCGTGGTGGTGGTACCGTCATTTACTATAGAAGAGCCCTGCATTGCGTCCCACTCGACCCCCCCGCGCTTCCTAACATCGAAGCATCAGTATGCCGAATCTCACTGACTGGACACGCGCCGATCGTTATCGCGTCCGTTTATCTTCCACCGGATAAAATTGTTCTAAGTAGTGATATTGAGGCGCTGCTCGGCATGGGAAGCTCTGTCATTCTGGCGGGTGACCTAAACTGTAAACACGTCAGGTGGAACTCTCACACCTCAACCCCTAATGGCAGGCGCCTCGACGCGTTAGTCGATGATCTCGCCTTCGATATCGTCGCTCCGCTGACCCCGACTCACTACCCGCTAAATATCGCGCATCGCCCGGATATACTCGACATAGCGTTATTAAAAAACGTAACTCTGCGCTTACATTCGATTGAAGTAGTTTCAGAGTTAGATTCAGACCATCGTCCCGTCATTATGAAGCTCGGTCGCACTCCCGATTCCGTTCCCGTCACGAGGACTGTGGTGGATTGGCACACGCTGGGCATCAGCCTGGCTGAATCTGATCCACCATCGCTTCCGTTTAGTCCGGACTCTATCCCGTCTCCTCAGGATACCACTGAAGCTATAGACATCGTAACGTCACACATCACCTCGACATTAGATAGGTCATCGAAGCAAGTTGTAGCGGAGGACTTCCTTCACCGCTTCAAATTGTCCGACGATATTAGGGAACTCCTTAGAGCTAAGAACGCCTCGATCCGTGCGTACGATAGGTATCCTACCGCGGAAAATCGTATTCGAATGCGTGCCCTACAACGCGACGTAAAGTCTCGCATCACCGAAGTCCGAGATGCCAGATGGTCTGATTTCTTAGAAGGACTCGCGCCCTCTCAAAGGTCTTACTACCGCTTAGCTCGTACTCTCAAATCGGATACGGTAGTAACTATGCCCCCCTCGTAGGCCCCTCAGGCCGACTCGCGGCGTTCGATGATGACGAAAAAGCAGAGCTGCTGGCCGATACATTGCAAGCCCAGTGCATGCCCAGCATTCAATCCGCGGACCCCGTTCATGTAGAATTAGTAGACAGTGAGGTAGAACGCAGAGCCTCCTTGCCACCCTTGGACGCGTTACCGCCCGTCACCTCAATGGAAGTTAAAGACCTGATCAAAGACCTACGTCCTCGCAAGGCTCCCGGTTCCGACGGTATATCTAACCGCGTTATTAAACTTTTACCCGTCCAACTCATCGTGATGTTGGCATCTATTTTCAATGCCGCTATGGCTAACTGTATCTTTCCCACGGTGTGGAAAGAAGCGGACGTTATCGGCATACACAAACCCGGTAAACCAAAAAATAATCCGACGAGTTACCGCCCGATTAGCCTCCTCATGTCTCTAGGCAAACTGTATGAGCGTCTGCTCTACAAACGCCTCAGAGACTTCGTCTCATCCAAGGGCATTCTCATCGATGAACAATTCGGATTCCGTGCAAATCACTCATGCGTACAACAGGTGCACCGCCTCACGGAGCACATTCTTGTGGGACTTAATCGACCAAAACCGTTATACACGGGAGCTCTCTTCTTCGACGTCGCAAAAGCGTTCGACAAAGTCTGGCACAATGGTTTGATTTTCAAACTATTTAACATGGGCGTGCCGGATAGTCTCGTGCTCATCTTACGGGACTTCTTGTCGAACCGCTCTTTTCGATATCGAGTAGAGGGAACCCGCTCCTCCCCGCGACCACTCACGGCTGGAGTGCCGCAAGGCTCCGTTCTCTCACCGCTCCTATTTAGTTTATTTATTAATGATATTCCCCGGTCGCCGCTGACCCAGCTAGCCTTATTCGCTGACGACACAACCGTTTACTACTCAAGTAGAAACAAGTCCCTAATCGCGAGTAAACTCCAGAGCGCAGCGTTAGCCCTCGGACAGTGGTTCCGAAAATGGCGCATAGACATCAACCCGGCGAAAAGCACAGCAGTGTTATTTCAAAGGGGAAACTCACCGCTTATTTCCTCCCGCATTAGGAGGAGAAATATCACTCCCCCGATCACCCTCTTCGGCCAACCTATACCCTGGGTCAGGAAGGTTAAGTACCTGGGAGTCACCCTGGATGCATCCATGACATTCCGCCCACACATAAAAACAGTCCGCGACCGTGCCGCATTCATTCTCGGCAGACTCTATCCCATGATCTGTAAGCGGAGTAAAATGTCCCTTCGGAACAAGGTGACACTTTACAAAACTTGCATAAGGCCCGTCATGACTTACGCGAGTGTGGTATTCGCTCACGCGGCCCGCACACACATAGACACCCTCCAATCCCTACAATCCCGCTTTTGCAGATTAGCCGTCGGGGCTCCGTGGTTCGTGAGGAACATTGACCTACACGACGACCTGGGCCTTGAATCAATCCAGAAATACATGAAGTCAGCGTCGGAACGGTACTTCGATAAGGCTATGCGTCATGATAATCGCCTTATCGTTGCCGCCGCTGACTACTCACCGAATCCTGATCATGCAGGAGCCAGTCACCGTCGACGCCCTAGACACGTCCTTACGGATCCATCAGATCCAATAACCTTTGCATTAGATGCCTTCAGCTCTAATACTAGGAGCAGGCTTAGGGACCCCCGTAACCGTACTCGTCGAACTCGACAAAGAGGTCGACGTGCAACCTAGCCCATGCATCAGCCCGCTGAGTTTCTCGCCGGATCTTCTCAGCGGATCGCGATTCCGATCCGGTAGTAGATTCATTCGCGAAGCAATTGCTCTTGAGTTGTTAGGTCTCCTTCGGAGGCGCTCGGGCAGCTGTTAGCAAATCCCACCCCTCCTGGCTGAGCCTTTGCTCGCCCACCTGTCCTGGTGAAACTGGAAAGGCCTTCGGGCCACCAGTAATCTCTCAATCATAAAAAAAAAAAAAAAAAAAAAAAAAAGGTTTGCTTGTGAAAGAGAGCGAGACGCCGCTGTACGAGAGCTTTTCGTCGAACCCTTCGCTTGCGACGAAGGGCTCGGCGAGTAAATTAACCAACAAACACAGGCCACTGAGTTTCTCGCCGGATCTTCTCAGTGGGTCGTGTTTGCGGTCCGATGGTAGATTCTGCGAACCACTCTTGCTAGGATTAGTGTCAGCAACATCGTCAGGTTTGAGCTCTGTAAGCTCACCTACTTGTTAGGTTACGCTGACATCAGTACCTAGAGCAGATTCGACTACCAGTCAAAGCGAAGGCAGAATAACCCCTCGAGACTACTGGCTGATAGCTAAACAAAAAAATCCTATGATGGGACACTGACTTACGTTTACCGAATTTATTGTATGGTTTAAAAAATTTCCTTGATTTAAAAAAAATCTTTATTTATTTGATCTTTGGTATTAATTTTATTGCGGCACTCGAAGCACACAAACACGCTGTTTATGTAAACAATTTTACGACTGAACCTTGTACGTTATTCGTAATCATTCCAGGGATCGTGTGATGTGAAAAAAATATTACCCACTTTTCTTGTTAATTTCGTGAGATTCCATTTTTGTTCCTTTCCGATTATGTACGTATGCAGATCACGTGAATATATAAAAATATGTAGTAATCGTCCTAAATAAGCATGAAAACTTTTCGAACGAACCGGACTAAAAATATCGAATATGGGCTGAAAAATAAAAAATTGAAAATATTTCATATAAGCAAACGATCCAATTGCTACATAATAAATAATAATAAAACACGTTTTTGACACGTGACATTTAAAAAAACTGGAAATGTAACTTCACCATAGGCCTATATCTGATGCGAGCGTAAGACGTTAGACTCCATGGCCTAAGTGACATTAAAAGCTAGGAAAGATAATAATTAATCGTGAGAAAATAATAAAAATTAAATTATGCTGTAAGTTTTTCAATTCATTTGTGAATTGCTTGACAGCATAGATTTCGCTTTCATTAAACAAAAGGATGGAAGACGGAACGAAAGACGGAAAGTTAAAACTTTGTATTCATATTTGATCAGCCCTTGTTCAGGATTTTATGCGTTCCGATCCGGTAGTAGATTCATTCGCGAAGTAGCTACTTTTGAATTATTAGGTCTCCTTTGGAAGCGCTCGAGTAGCTGTTAGTAAATTCCACCTCGTGAGCTCGTGCTCACCTACCTGTCCTGGTTAAAATGGAAAGGCCTCCGGACCATCTTTACTTTATAAAAAAAGTTTTTATGCGTCAATTTTATAAGTCACGAGGATTTGTAATAAATAAGGCGACGATTAGATCGAGACAGAAACATAATATAATTTTTCAACGTAATAATTAATTTTAAAATCAAAGCTCCGCTTTAAATTTAACACAAAAATAATAAAACTAATGTGAAATTTGTGCGTAGTTACAAATGCAAATTTTCATAAACATTTTCATAATCGCGATTTTCATATTTCGTAATACAGAGTTTTGGCTTTTGGCCATCTCGAACGAGACGGCGCGATGCGATTTCCGCTCGAGTGCGAAAAGGACAGATGATCTAGTGTGAAAAATATTTATGTTAAGGCTATGATTTCGGCTATGAATAGCGTTGTCGGTCGAGAGTTTAGTTATTTTTGTAACGTGCCGTTGGAAGGTTAGTGTGGATGGCGGCGCGAAGATCGGCCACTAATCATTTTAGATTCGCTTTCAAAATGATTTGAATCTCAATTAGTTGGCATTTTAACTAGAACGCTTTTGTACTTTTCATAAATAAAATGACAAACATTAAATTTACAATTGCCGTTCCATAGGTATGGAACGGCAATTGGAAACCGATAGGTATCGGTCAATTTTATAATGTAAATAAAACTATTAACTTCATGGACATTACAAGTTTTTAACCGAAGTTTAAGATAAGATTTACGTTTTTCTTAAAACCAGATTTTAAAACAATGCTTACCATTAGACAAGGGCGCAGTTAAGCTCCTGAGATAGTTGATATGTCCACTGGCGACAGTGACTAGTCGTTACTGCTATGGTATAAACTTCATAAAATGAATACATCATGTAAAATATTTTTTTTATATTTTACCCTTTTTTGAGCAATTTTAAAGCAATTATTTCGAAATAATCTCTATTAGTAATAAGATCGTCCATTGCAATTATGTATCACCAATATGTGAAAGTTTTTCATATATTCACTTTTCTGGTACTGTTATTAGGACTTCGGGGTGTGGCGGAGGATGCTGCGAATACCGTGGACTGCCATGCGAACAAACGAGTCCATTCTAAGGCAGCTAGACATCCGAAAAAGGCTCTCTTCCATCTGCCGGGAACGTGTAATGAGCTTCTTCGGACACATCATGCGGTCTCCCAGACATGAATTAGAGAAGCTCATAATTACAGGTCGAATAGAAGGCAAGCGCGCCGTGGGCAGAACACCAGCCAGATGGTCAGATCTAGCAAGAGAAGCACTCGGTGGTAGTCTGTACCATGCAGTCCATGCCACCCATGATCGAGCACATTGGAAGTACGTCGCATGTGGTCGCGATCCTCAGTAGTGAGGGAACGATATAGAAGAGTATTAGGACTTACTTACCTGTTTGTTTTCGGTTTGTCTAGAGAACTAACAGTAAGTTAACTCGTGAATTTGAAGCTAGCTCTAAGTACAATACAGTGTCAATAAATTGACGTCTATTAATTTGTGACTTTGACTATTGGATTTGAATCTCATATCTGCTGCTAGAGTATTTTGTGAACGCGCATAAGCTAAGAGTAGTATCCAACTATAGGAACGAAAAAAAAACTGATTTACTTTTTAACATAATGTTATTCTTTTTTTTAATTCATTATAGAATCTATCTTGCATTTAAATGAGGAATGAGGGCCAGCCCTAAACGATGTACTTAAAAGTAATTAGAAAATAGCTAAAATCAATATTCGTAGATGTTCATAGTTCATACTGTGAATGGTAAAACTGGTTTATCAAATTTTTTTTTGAACGATGGTAAAGAGAAGACAACAAGAAGACATCAGCAAGATTATCTTGAATAACAAATTGTGGAGGCTATTTCTGTAAATTATCTTTTTAAAAACTCGTTCGGATTAGATTTTTAGGCTTTGGATCTTTTAATTGTATATTAAACATGTTGCTACATTGAAAACTTTGATACCTTGCGTCTTTGTGAAAAGCTTTAAAGCACATAACCCATAACCACAAAATCTATAAGCTATTAGAAAAGTCCCAAACAATATAATCACGACAAAAAACAATAGATCAAATCGTAAAAATAATTTTAATTAAGGTATAAAACTGTCAACACATTTAAGGAACAATAAACTTTTATATTTTTTATTGCTTAGATGGGTGGACGAGCTCACAGCCCACCTGGTGTTAAATGGTTACTGGAGCCCATAGACATCTACAACGTAAATGCGCCACCCCCTTGAGATATAAGTTCTAAGGTCTCAGTATAGTTACAACGGCTGCCCCGCCCTTCAAACCGAAACGCATTACTGCTTCACGGCAGAAATAGGCAGGGTGGTGGTACCCGCGTGGACTCACAAGAGGTCCTATCACCAGTGAAGTCCCGTTCTCTGAGATATTTGCGTGCAATGAATGTGAATATTAATCATAGATAACAGGAAAATCTAAAGTCGATTCTGAGAAAACACGTGAGCTACAGCGAGACGTTTATCTGTTGTTATATTTAGACGAATGATGAGTACCTGTTGGCATTTCGTCCAAAGAACAAACACGCGTCACCTGTGCAGTCGCGCAGGTGACTTGAGCCTTTCTCCCAACAAAATATGATTCGGCTTCTCAATTTATTATTAATTTTTAATTATTATCAAGTATTAAGCGGTAGGCAGCGGCTTGGCTCTGCCCCTGGCATTGCTGAAGTCCATGAGCGACGGTAACCACTCACCATCAGGTGGGCCGTATACTCGTCTGCCTATAAGAGCAATAAAAAAAAAAAAATTACTTCTATCTAGTTATTTCTATCAGATGGTATCTGCTTCCAACGTATTCTCGCGTACATCGGCCACATCGCTCGTAGAGGCCCCGATAACTTGGTGAAGCTGATGGTAGTTGGTAAGGTTGACGGGAGAAGATCACGTGGACGCTCACCTACCCGCTGGTCTGATCTGGTTAAAACACTCACAGGCCTGCCAATACCGAGGCTATCAAGACCGCCGAGGACAGGAAGACGTGGGCAAGCATTGTGAATCGAGTGGTCCACACTTCAGATTAGACACGACCTTCAGCAATGAAGAGACCGACTCAGAAGAAGTTATTCTATATACGTGGAGCAAACACTTTGCACCACTTTTTACGAAAATTGCGCGAACGGAGGAGTCTAAAATTTCCCAAACATATAGAGAACTAGCCGTACTCGCCCGCTTCGCTGGGCATTTAAAATTAGCATTATTATTTATTGTCATTATTATTAGGCAGCCCAACATTAATATAAATATTAGGCTATCCATTAAATACATGTATTTTCTACATGGATACCAAGTTTCAAGTCAATCGGATGCATGGTTCAGTAGTTATAACGGAACATCCGTAAAAACCACTGTAGATTTATATATTAGTATAGATATAGAGGAGTGCAAATACTTTTTTTTTTTATTATGCAATAAATGTACATTAGATGAATAAAAAAAGATTACACACACTACCATGTATTTGATACACACACGCATATATACTCTTTCGTTTATTGTTAAAGTCTGTGGCCAAATTGAGAATAGATTAATATTGTTTGTCTACATTATTATTTTGGTCAAATCTGTGATTATAGAAGTATTAACTATGGTCGAATCTCGACCACAGGGCGCCTAATAATATGAATTAAGAGGTTTATTATTTGCATTATTTTAATTGGACTAGACCGGTGGACGAGATCACGGCCTATGTGTAGTTCGGTGGTCAACAGTGCCCATAGATATTCGAACTTGAGGCATATGGCCCCCTTCTAATTATATTTCTAAAATTTTAAATAAGTACCTACACATTTATTTTGGTAAATTCATTTATCCTACAATGTAAAATTTATTTAATAAAAACGCGTCGAGGGCTTATCGTGTTTCTATTAAAATTACATATACGAATTATCTTCAGTTGTTTTAGAGGTTCATATAGAGAGCAGCTTCTAAAATTAGCTTTTGCCCTGGAAGGGCGGACGAGTTTACAGTCAACCTTATCTAGGACGCTCGATATATATCGATGCATCAAAAACATCGATGCTTACCTTTCAATGTATCATATAATTTCGATGCATCAGTTATAGTCGATGTTTTACGATATATCGATGTATTTCAATCGATATATCCAATAAATATCTCCATAATAATTGTTGTTCTCACGGTTTATTTTTAAAATAAAGTAATAATGAGGTGACAACAATATTGCGCAGACTAGGATTCAGTATCACAATAACCTTTGCCTATGATACAGACAATAGACTCTATAATCTATGGTCGGAAGTCGGTACTTATAGATTAAAGTTATGGTCGACCGCTCTTTTACTTCATAGTACATTGCAAGTCAAAATTTTAAATTGTTTATGTTGATTGATGGTGGATAACTAGTGAATATTGATACAATACTGAAAAGAGAATGTCAACTTAAACTTGTTCTTAATTATTTTTTTTATCGATGCATCAAAAATATCGATGTTTCAATTCGATATATCGAAAAACATCGACGGAACCGCTCCGATGGTCAAACTCAAGGGCACAGTCAAGAGTGGACTCTAAATATCGGTGTTCGGAGCTTTTATACATATATAGATATACTAACATATATATACGGCTAACTTGCAGATTTAGTTGGCGTGGTTCAGACATTTCCTAGATTTATCATACACTACGACAGCTTCCACTAACTACACTTTGCAGTACTCAAAGTTGTTATTTAGATATTACTTTTTAAAATAATTTTAGATTTAGATTTTATTAAGGAAACCTAAAAAAACGGCTTTAACATTTTTGTATTTCATTTTGACCACAGTCATAGGTGGGCGATGGAGCATCAAGCTTCAGAACTTTCGCAAGCGCTTCCAATTCATTGTTTATTTTGGGGCTAGTCATAATTTGTTTATTGCCACGGACTATTCGTGGTGGCTTCGTGCACCACGCCGCTTGATTAATTAGCCATTTTATAATGTTCTTGGCGTTGGAGGCATATTAGGATTAACATTGGGGCAACCAGCCAGGGTTCTTATCTATTTTATGTGACAGATCTACGTTTTAAAGAAGAATTCTTCAAATTAAATCAATCCACAAATCTTTGGACGGAAATTGTAACCCTTAATAAATTTTTGTCTCTGTTCGGTTATGTTTTTTATTATTATTTTAATTTCACTATGTAGGTAGCATACAGCCCACCTGGTGTCAATTGGTTACATAAGCCTATAAAAAGCACTAAGTGAATAGCGCCGCTTACCTCGCGTTTAAATATCTATACTTTTGTAAATTTATATGCATTTTATCCTATAATTAAAGTAATTTAGTTAGGAATATAGACGTAATTTTTTTTAGGCAAACAGCTCTGCCCTATCCTTAATTTAAACACGACGTCATACTTGCGGAGACGAAAAATAAAATGGATACATAAATTCTGTAGACATCCAAGTTAATCTAGAACCGGAATTAGAAAAATTTGGAAAAGAATAATTTTGGTTGCGAAGAAACAAATTTTTGGAGCCCTCCCAAAGACTGAAAGGATAAAGCGTTTTCATGTTCACCTGAAAGACATGACATGTCTATAACACTATCAATCTATAAATGGATCTTAGACAAGTTTCGTATGAATGGATTTTGCAATTGTAATTGTACCCAATTATACCCAATAAGCGTTAAACACCAGATTAGCTTTGGTCATCCTCTACAAGCTAATGAAAAGTGAATACTCTGAAGCAGGTCAACATTATAGTTTAGAGTTGTTTTGATGTTTTCGCGGAAAAATCTGTTAATACTAAATTAGATAGACAAACTTGGATGCCTCTTAATCTAGGGGCCATTGACCCTAACGACATTAGCCCTGGAAATTGCATCCAAAAATCCGGTCACATTGAGAATTGTTTTAAAGTTACTTGGATTTAAGGTACTCGTTAATTTATTCTCGTCCTATTTCGGATATCTTAGGCACTAACTACATTAGAGAAGATCCTAGCTTAAAATCAACGGTCTCATCACATGGAACTTACTTAGATAAATCCTTTGGATTTCCTCCAAATGTGTTTTCTTTGGGCACAAGTATGCAATGAGAAACTTATAGCAAATTTATTTGTTTATTTAGCACGTCATTATATCTGTAGTACTTACTATTAGCAAATAAGTGACCTCTGACAAAAACACATTTGGCACATACGAATGTACATTAAATACATAATTTAGTGACACATGTAATCTGACAGCATTAGAATCGGAATTAGTATTTATTGTTACAAATGCTCATTATGAATACTTAATTTATTATCTTGGTATTTAAGGTCAGACGATGAGCTAATGAACAGCACGTTTTGCTGTTAATCAGAAAATCCATAAATTGCCTGCGACTGCCACTGCACTCATCTCGTGTATGACTCGACATTTTTAAATTTATTTGAATATAAAACATCATGAACCATATAAAATTTCATTTTTAGCAGAGCAACTTGACAGGACAATCGCCGTTTTCGTATCATCCGTCGAACACGACAAGGAGTTCAATGTACAACCTAGCTAATAGAAACAATCCACTGAGTATCTCGCTAGTTCTTTTCAGTGGGTGATTTAGCGAAGCATTGCTCTTGCTAGGGCTAGTGCTAGTAGATTCGTATCTCGCAGGCAGGTATCAATTTTTCTAATATTATACGTACTTAACTGTCCAAAGACCAGGGCAATTGCGCTGCTAAACGAATTTCTGTCCGAAATCCAGGATGCTGACGTATTTGCCGATAGTTGGGGAATACTTTTGTCTAAAATAATATTATTTTTAGCATACTAATAATACTTAATAATTTTAATAATGTTTTTTGTGTTAACGAGTTAGGCGTTTTGGTGCAAACTGTAAGCCTGGCTTTGTATTGAATTGAATAAATAAATAAATAAATGAACGCATGTTACTGGTGGTAGGACCTCTTGTGAGTCCGCGCGGGTAGGTACCACCACCCTGCCTATTTCTGCCGTGAAGCAGTAATGCGTTTCGGTTTGAAGGGTGGGGCAGCCGCTGTAACTATACTGAGATCTTAGAACTTGTATCTCAAGATGGGTGTCGCATTTACGTTGTAGATGTCTATGGGCTCCAGTGACCACTTAACACCAGGTGGGCTGTGAGCTCGTCCAGCCATCGAAGCAATTAAAAAAAAAAAAATTTAATTAATGATCTTCTTCATATGTTTTGGTTTGAAAGGTACACAGAAGATCAGTATAATTGAGATTTCGATCTCTGGTCCCAGTGTGGGTGTTGATATTTGCGTCGTGATTGCTCCAATACGTAGATAATCACCAGGTACGCCAATCTCGTTCACCAGTTATTGCAAACAAAGGGATATCTAGTAAGTCTGTATTATCTAGTATTATTTAGCTAATACCCAGAATACATGTTATTTTAGAGACAAAATGTCATCAGGCGTCAGAAGAGATCGAAATTATTGACGACTCAGTCCTGAAAACGCTCTGGCTATTGCAGCTTGCATGTAGTGCTGCTACTGCATATAGTGGGTTCAGAATTGTCTTCATAAATTTGATAATGTTTTTTAAATTAAATAACATTTCTAGGGTTCTATCACAACGTCAAGGGCTAAAAGCTGAGAACCTGGTGATAATATTGGTAATCATAACGGTATGATTAACGCAGCAACAATGACGATCACGTCACTGCGCACTGATAGAAACGAAGAAGTCCTAGTGCAACAGGCTACCAGAAGCCCACAGGAGGTCAAAGTTAGAATTGCATTCGACTAACTGTTCTCCTAGACCTTTAAAGGCACGATTGCTTTGCGGTTAAAACCTGACAGGGTCGTAGTACCGATCCTACAGATCACACCACACACCATTAATTATGCAATAAAAATTGCATATTTCAAACTTTATAAAAGCTGCTTTTAGGTAATCTATGTGCTCAATATTTGTTGTTTTTTAACTGTCTTTATTTTGCTACAGGTTCGCTACGAAAATTCGTAGCTGCGAGCTACGCGTCGTGTCTACGCTATATCTGTAAATTTCTGCTCTAACCTATTACCAAAACAATCGTATTTATCATAATTCAAAACAATAATATCACGAAATATTGTTTGTGTACCTTTTGAGGCCTATTCGTTCTCACGAGTGTAACATCAATAATTTTATGCCACGTTTTTTTTCATATAATAAAAACTTATTGAATTAGACAAAAAGATGGCATAATAAAAATGACCTTAATTTTTTTTATCAAACTGGGTATGTATTGAAAAATGGCGCGTTACGCTTTAGCTGTTTTTGAGAATAGAATTTAATTAATTTTAAAAAGAAACACCCTAAGTTTGTTCATTAAATTTCAACTAACTACATCAAGTTTCTTTCTTTCATTGGTGCAATGGATGAAGAATTTCGCGGTGCGCCCATTATTATGTGTTTACCGGAGCCCATAGATATCAATAACCTTCTCGTATACTCGTAAAGTCATCAAGTAAAAGAAAAAAGCAGTACCGTATGAAGCTTTTTTTTTGGGCTGACCCCTACAATAGAATTTTTAGATCAATAAGATGCTACAAATCTTCGTCATCACCGAAAACCGCTACCAATATTTTCGTAAATCCTATAAAATTGAAATATTAAGTTAATAGAATCATTTTTTAAGCCGTAAATCATAAACGTATTAATAACTGCGTAGATCTATTTCCCCTTTAAAAATACTAAGAAAATTATGTTAATTCGCGATAGGTACGAAAACTATTTATCGTGTTTACTTTTTAAATAGCTGCTGTAAATAAAACAATAAAATAAACTATATTATACTGAAGTAGGCTAAATACTTGAAAATATCTACAATTAGGAAATTATTCATTCACGTACCTACGTAATAAATTATACGTATTAATAAATTATACGTACGATAATATATCTTTATTTGTTTCACATTAAAACTTTCGAACCTCTTTGTTAAAAGTACAAGAATAAACAAATACATCATCTAATATAAAATATAGCGTTAAAATTAAATATTGTGTCGAAATATATGTATTTATTATTTATTTACGATGTTAAGTATCACGTAACAATGAGAGATTGTTTTGTTTTATCATTTGAACATCAACGTGTACTATATTTGTATAACGAATCTACTTTTCAATGAGCTCAAGAGTGTGCATTACGGTCCAAAATATTAAAGTATTTCTAGAAGCCCGCCCCGCTGTTCGGTTTGCGGAAAGTGAATTGTGTCAACGTTCTATTTACGAAATCTCTAAGTCAACATCTGACGCCCCATTAATCATCAAAAAAAAATATTAATAAAATTCATTTTTAGAACCACACAAATAATGATAAGTCAAGCCGCATGCAAAGCGAATAATTCGGGTCCGAGGGTACAGCGGTCCTGAAATTACATCCGTTCGAGCGTGACGTCCGATCGCGGTGGTTGGCGATCGGGGAGTAAGCGCTCCGGTTCAAAAATAGTCCGCGGATCGGACCGCCTGTTGCATACAAAAGTGGCCGCCGTCGGGCTCGCCGCCTTATCAAATTACCCTACCCACCCACGTCCCACGCATACGTTAGTGTGTTAGCACGCCTGCGGTTGTTACGTATTACTTCACTTATCCACCGATGAGGCGACACTTAAGCACTGAGCGACACAAGAAGCAACACTTGCACTTACAACTTGGTCACACACACTGGTCAATGGCCGCGTGGAGACGGTAACGCGACTCGTGCGCTTAGCCTGCCGACAACCAACTGGTTGCCGGTCGATTCACGCCGCGCCCGCCAATCCAAAAATATCCAATGTACACAACGCTTATAATACCTAGACTTAGAACGAAATTTATAAATAGGTTTCGGTACCGCTAAGGTATAAAGCTGCGATTTGCACTGAACCTTAGGCCGACCTAAATCCTCTGTGAATTGTGACCGTGCCTGTATCATATTTGATTTAGCGCGTACGTAATGTCTCATTATTCATGGAGACGTTAAAATCTTTGCCTGTGATTCACGCTAATTGACTCTTGGTATATTCCCAAAATACTCTCTGAAGTTTTTTTTTTCCTTCTTTTTATTTATCTTACGCTTTTAAGTATTTAAACCAATTATCGTTTCTATAAAACTATTTTGTTCGTATTAATTTTGCATTAATGTTAAACAATTTTCTTATTTACGTGTTAGATCAAGTTTGAGTTATTTCGTAGTAGAAAAAACCAAACCAGTGTATTACATATGGCAACACCATTTTGTTAGTATTATATTTTCCAAGTATTCAAACGAATACATTATTTCGATTTGTATGTCTTTAAATGTTTATTATATTCTTAGCATTGATAAACATTCTTCATTTAATCTAAATAGATAAACAAGCTCACACTTCGACTGATGTTAAGCGCTTGTAATGTTAAACCGTTCTGCTTTATGCTCTAAACGTTACGTGTTACTAGAAAGTTGGGACACGCGTTACACAATAACTATTCAGATTTCGAGCTCATATCTCAAGGTGGCTAGAAGGCTTGAGATAGCCACAGGTTCGGATAACCATTTGACGCCAGGTAAGTTGAAAGCTGCTAGACCAATATGATATTTTTGTTTACACTCATAAAAGGATTTTAAGTGAAGTAGAATTGAAAAAAGTGACCGATGAATTTTCATTTAAAAAAGTGTTGAAATGAAATTCAGATCCAGGGGTGAAAGGCTGTTTGGGCTAAGGGACAATTTTACAACTTCTTTTTTTTTATTGCTTAGATGGGGGACGAGCTCACAGCCCACCTGGTGTTAAGTGGTTACTGGAGCCCATAGACATCTACAACGTAAATACGCCACCCACCTTGAGAAGTTGTAAGGTCTCAGTATAGTTACAATGGCTGCCCCACCCTTCAAAGCGAAACGCATTACTGCTTTACGGCAGAAATAGGCAGGGTGGTGGTACCTACCCGCGCGGACTCACAAGAGGTCCTACCACCAGTAAAACAGGAGTGCCATTTAAAGTTTAAAATTTAGAAAAAATATCATAACAGAAAAACTTCTTCAACTATTAGAACGGGGTAAACCTAATTGAAGTTCCATTAAAAACATCAAATTGTTGACGCTAATACCAAATGAAACGGACCTTTGATTACAACGATAAATGTCGCGTAATAAGCGAAATGTCGCTTAAACCAAATAGCCATCACCCCTCTATATTATCTACTAGCGACCCGCCCTCGCTTCGCTTCGGAAGCATTAAAACACACATGAAACCAAAAAAATAAAAAAAATAAAAATAAAAAAAAGTAGCCTATGTTCATCAGGGACAATGTCGGCTTCTAATGGAAAAAGAATTTTTCAAATCGGTCCAGTAGTTTCGGAGCCTATTCGAAACAAACAAACAAACAAATCTTTCCTCTTTATAATATTAGTATAGACAAATTTCTTTCTGCAATTAAATCAATGTTTAAAACAACGCAGCTATTTACGGTGTGTCCAATAATTATTTGTTGGCCGTTTTATAAATGGTTAGTTTTTCAATAAAAACGCCACATGAATATTATTCTGCCGGTATGTACAATTAATATCGACAAAATATCCGACACTAAATCGCTATCAACAAAGCCATTAACTCAAATGTTTGTAAAATAAATTATGTTTATTAGTTTTATACATTACTGGTTTTTACGCGTGGCTTCGCCCCCGTGATCCAGGAAAAGTGTCAGTTTACTTTTCCGTGAGAATGAGATATTTTTTACTACATAAAACATGGCCTATGTAGTAACAGGAGAGTGTTTCTGACCTAATACTATCTATATATTAATACGTGAAGCAAAAACTTTGTATCCCTTTTTACGAAAATTGCGCGGACGGAGGAGTATGAAATTTTCCACACTTATAGAGAATATAGAGAAGAAGTGCACAATGCTAATATTTTTTTTAAAATAATGCATAAAAGATACATTAAATCAATAAAGAAAACATTACACACACTACACACCATGTATTTGACGCACACACGCATGCATACTATTTATTGTCAAACTTTTGTTCTTGACGTCTGTTGTCAAATTGAGATTAAATATTGTTTGTCTTTGTTAATATTTTTTATAGTGTAGTCTGGGCGAAATTTGTGATTATAGAAGTATAAAATATAGGGACCCGCCCTCGCTTCGCTTCGGAAACATTAAAACACATATGAAACCAAAAAAAAAATAAAAAAAAAATAAAAAAAGTAGCATATGTTCATCAGGGACAATGTCGCCTTCTAATGGAAAAATTATTTTTCAAATCGGTCCAGTAGTTTCGGAGCCTATTCGAAACAAACAAACAAACAAATCTGACTTCTTCATAATATTATTAGTATTAGTATTAGTATAGACAATCATAATAGTGTACAAACTTACAATTCCAATTAATTATAGTCGAATTTCGACTACTGCGGGACCTCTAGTAACTTTAAAAATATGTCAATTCTTTGCTTAGTTTGACCGTGAAAGAAGGCCAAAAACACCCAAATAAAAAAACTCATTAACACATTTTTTATATTAATATTAGTATTATATATTATAGTATGGATATGGATGTTATTGGTCTTCATTATGACAGGTACCCTGAATGTTAACGTGAGTATAAATGAAAATAGAGAAAAAGAATTTGTGAGAAGATCTCTCACCCTGGACTACTAAGTGGCGATGGCTTGGAACGCAGAGACCGCCATTATCGGAAATTCACTTTCGTGAATAGCATTAACAAAATCTATAATAGTAAACGGACGATCGGATCCACGGCCAACGTGATGTTAAGTGATTAGCGAAGCTCATAGACAATATATATACAACATATCACAACGTGAATACGGCCTCCCAACTTCTGGGCTGGATGTCTATCGTCTCAATTTTGTGCAAAGTACAATTATCGCGGGTTTGATTTTTATTTAACAAAAATATTCCTTCATCCTGAAAGTAATTTGCGAACACGATCCCATAGACATCTACAACGTAAATTCCGTCACCGACCTTGAGATATAAGTTCTAAGATCTCAGTATAGTTACAACGGCTTGGCCCACCCTTCAAACCGAAACGCATTACTGCTTCACGGCAGAAATAAGGGGGGTGGTGGTACCTACCCGTGCCGACTCTCAAGAGGTCCTAACATCAGTAAAAATCTTATTTAGGCCACGTCGTTTTAATTTTGATTAATATATTGTTTCTTTCTTTCGTTTTATTCACCAAATCGTACAGTTCCAAACCTACACAGAAGAGCTTTTAGATATAAATGCAGATTGAGTACATTTTTGCGTCGATGTCTGGTAAAGGCTGTGGCTACCACGGTATAGTATATAGCCGGTTTAAGCCTGAGCAACATTTACCAGATAAGCTTATATTAATACAATTTTCGAACAACAATATTCATACTTTCAATATCATCCAATGTACTCATTCGGTAGAAAATATTCGTTTCCGACAAGAGAAAAAATAAAGAATATAGTGCATCTTAATTATCATAATATTTTTTTAGGTTTTTGCTAGTCGCAGACATAATTAGAGAAATTTAACAGGTTAAGGACCGGAGCGGTCCCTGAGGATAGATACTATAATATTACTTTGCCAAAACAAAATTAGCGATCCCTTGGGACTACCGCAACTCACCTACCTAGAATACCCCTGACCGCAAGTTTTCTATTGAACATGTAAGAAACTCCACACACGACGCACTCCACCAAGCTAAAAAACGGGATCGATGGAGACAGCTGGTTGACGGAATCGGACTGAGTCACGATCCTCAGCAGTGAGGGACCGATCGAACAGAGAGAGAGAGATGTAAGAAACGCGGACCGCCATGGCTCATCTAGGCTAGTAGCTATAACATTTTGAAGGGGTAGCTATAAAATATTCGACAATATAATTGCATAATCAAAAACTAAAAGTGGCTTATTTGAGTAATTCTTTATCCATATTATTATGCACTTAATTATTTTTGGCAAAAATCGCTAAAAAATCTCGGTCCTTAAACTGTTAAATAATTGGGAACAAATCACGCACGGTCATCCGACCCCGATATAGGATTCCCTGTGGTACCAGAGACTGACAAACAAGCTTATATTCGTTTAATTATGTACATATTATTAGATAATAAACACCCAGGCAAAGGGCAAACAAACCTGTTCATCACTTGAATGTTTGCCTGATGTAGGAATCGAACCCACGACCCTCGGCACAACAATGAGAGACACGAACCGCCGCATAACCTAATCAGTCATAATTGAAATTACTTTTCCATTTAACCAGTCGAGACTATGAGCGTCTACAAAAAAAACCCGAAACAACAACAAACCGTGGCTAAAAATTAGTTTTTCGTCATTAAATAGAAGTAATACGGCAGCGCCATCTTTTTTATTGACGTATTTTACGTATTTATTCACCAATTGTACTTTTTTTTCTATTTAATGTCTCTCTCTCTCTCTCTAAATCGGATTAGTTTTAGTAAAAAAACATGGTCACTTTTTTCAGTTATATATTTCAAACATCAAGAAATGTCAATTAAATCTTAAATAAATGTTAATAACTAAATGCTTGGTTGACTGGGCGTACATTGAGGTTATAGATAAGTATTTAGGTTGAGGTCGCCTGAATTGGAAGTACGTACGATCCTATTTCTGCCGCGGTGCAAGCATAGTATGTTCAAAAGTAACATAACATTGTTTCTATTCAAAAATAAAATATTTAAATATCTTTAAGGTGACCTAAGTCTATTATATGGTACTGTTCGTAATAAATACATAAATAAATAAAACTAAATAAATAAAGTTATATCTCAAAATTAGATATAAAGAATCAGTGAATTCCGGTATGAGCGCTACGATAGAAAACAGGACACATAATTCTAAATAATAAAACTCATAGCCGTACAGGTCACAACAAAAGCGCTCGATAAAAAAAAAAATAGGCCATCATGAACCAGATTAGTCGTGTGAATGTTTGTAATTTACATTTTATCTACATTGGCACTCGGTCCACGGACATCTCGTTTCTATGTAAATAAATTTAGAAAGAGCACGAAATGTTGCGTAATGTTTTTGTGGTTTTGATGAAGTAGCTATGTCTGAACTAACATTTTGCTTTCACGAAAGTGAACAGTAGCGAAAGAGCTAGTTACAGTGCTGACCGAGGAAGCTACTTTGGCTGTTTTGGATGGGTATCGGGCGTGGGGAGAGAGCGCAAGAGAGTCGCTTAGTGAACGGTCCTCTACCAAATTCGGCCCTGGCCTTTACTATCTTCCACCATAGAGGCCCACATACCCTGCGCGCCAACTTAGGTTCAAAAGCTTGCATAAAAAGGTGTGGAAACCGGCCCAAAATAAAATGTACTGTAAAATGGGTGTAATGATGCATTTTGGGGAGGCCAGCAGTAGACTAATCTCAACTAATGGCGACGGAAATGAGGCTCTGAACTCATATCTCAAGGTGGGTTTTGCGCTACCTACGAAATCGTAATTATGAAATGGATCTTCCCGACCCACGTGTGCTAATGTGCACGAATAAAAAATGTAGAACAGCCGCACCTTTAAGTCTTCTGAAGTGTAACGTGATATGTAATCACGTCACAATTCGTGTAAGCATCGCTTTTGTACCATCACGCCAGTCATTCCCGGTACAGAGCTTATCTGTACAACTTAAAATCGTTTCACTCTGCCACAATACGTGTCCATAGATTATTTAATACCGCCCCGAGTCTGAAATTCGCGTTTCTATTTCAGCTATTTCATGCTGTTAGCAGCGGCTTGTGTCCTTAGCATTGCTGATCACGCATTCACGACCCCGGCACAGCTTTTGAAGTCAATTTATAGGTTTCCTATAACATCTTTCCTCCAATAATATTTTTAACACAATTGACTGTCAAACTTTTTCAGAGAATCGCTAAAAACAACCACGAACATAAAATTTGTGAATATTTGTGAATTCGTGAAACAACGTTCAGAAAAAAGAATGCAGTTCAGTAGATGACCTTCGTTCGAATGTCTCTCTGAAATCGAACCGACCTACATACTAAGTGGGTCACATTTACAGGTTATTTCGACAAACCAGATCACTTACACAGGTGCCGTTAGGGTTGCCAGATACTTCATATTAATAGGTTTAATATAGGCGGTGCAGTAATTGGCGCCTCTGACTGTTGCGCCTAGGGTCGTGGCTTCGATTTTTACATCGGACATACATTTGTGTGATGAACAGGCTTGTTTGCTCTTTGTCTGGTTGTTTATATCTATGTATGTATATATTTCAATAATTAAAAGTATGTATGTCAGTCTCTGGTACCTATAACACAGAGAATCCTAATTTGGGCCAGATGGCCTTGCGTGATTTGTTCCCAGTTATTTATTATTTATGTTATGTATAATGTGTGTATCTGTTTGGAATGCAGCTTATTATAAGCTCGCACGGGTACTTTTGTATTTCTAATAATACTGATCCTAAAGTTGCGGTATTTCTATCCGGAAGTATAGGTACCACCAGATTTAAAGAATAGAAGAGTCGCTCATAAAATACGATTAAGTCTTAATTTTTTTATTTCAAATCCGGTATGTAGCGTTTATGCTACTGTGGCCTTGAGCTACGGTGACCACAAAGCTTGAACTTGAAACATGAATTAAAATTTCAATGAGCATGGTTCATAATACACTGAGGGACTACTTTAAAACAGAATTAAATATGAACCTCGGAGTTAAGACATGTCAAGGAGTTTCTTTTTGCTCAGGTTTGAATTATTTTATCCTTTATCAAAACGTTTTTAGAGTAAATTTTTAAGTGTCATCCCTATATAGCCTATGCGTAATGGCGATACGAAATCAAGTCTGTACTCTGACTCATAAATCTATGTCTGTGTGTATTTGACCTCTCTAAAGCCGTTTCAGCTTCGATTTTATTGTGAACATTATTTTCACAGTTATCGTGTGCTAAAATATGTAATAATGCAATTTTGCGGGAAATAATTGGTCATAATTTCTGTGCCCTGTAAGCTCTTTGATGAAGACGTTTTCATTTTCATGTTAATGCCGTGAATCGTGACTTTTTGGCTGGAACATGAGGAGTGAAGTTGTGTGGTTTGTTTTATTTTCTCTATTTAGTGTTTCTTCAGGTTGTACAAATGTGGGAAAATGAAACAAAGCCGCTTGCTGGACGTAGCTTCTCGGGATCCTCCAAAAAGTCCACTGAAAAAGTCTCAGTAAATTACCACCATTTTACTGAGATTATATTTCATCTCATCTTATTTCATATTAACCACTTCATTTCATTTCAATCCATATTCTCATTTCTTGTATTAAAAAAATATATTCAAATAAAAGATTAGGCTGTATGGTATGACACCTTTCCCCTTCCTGTTAGAAAAATAAGACCACTACTACTCTTAATGACGTCGTAACACAAAGATAAAAAAATCAGATGAAATTAAATTGACATTGACATTTTAATTATTTATTCTTGCTTAATACCGTCTTATAGACCATAAATACGTGGATTGGAAGAAATTGGTAGAAATTGGTAGTACAGGTGCTAGGAGAATACTAAAAAGAAAATGTCCGATAAATACTAAGTTTTAGCGTATTCGCATAATCCTCAATTTAATACAGCTACGATTGGCTTACGTCAGGTTTGAACTTTAAGCCCCGTGAGCTCACCTACTAGTTAAGCTTACGCTGCCTTAGGCCTAAGGTTAGCCTCTCAAGGCTATCAGCTTAGGTAGGAAAAAAAAGCACGGCTTCAATAATCTTGTGCGAATAGAAACGTTTTAGTCCTGTAAATAGACTGACGTATCAAATAATTTGAGATTCTTAAATACATGTAAAAACACGTTCCACACTAAAAAAACTCTTCCGGATTGTCTTTTGTTCTTTAGTTACTGCAAGTACACAAATAAGACGAAAATTCCCAGACTCTATAACAAAAACGTAAATAAAGCCTCATTATTTTCCAGAAAGAAGGATCAAAGTGGTGCTTGTCCTTTGTAATGAATGACAGAAGACTTATCACGTAAAAACAAACTTCTGTCATAACAGTCGTATAAACGTCACTTCAAACACTGTTGCAAAAACTATTCAAAACAAAAACACATTAATACACAATGTGAAAATAAAATCTTCATTATTATTAGCATGATTAGTGCGAGAGGATTGCTCTTTGTGATGTTCAAAAGCGCCTTCATTGTCGCTTTCCTCACCATCCCCAACCCGGTCGTGGCGCTCTCCAGCTTCAAGAACTGGTCTAGGAAGGCCTTCTACCACAAGATCGACCTCTGCACTCAATCTTGCTACAGCCAGATCATTCCGGGCCTCTATTTGAGCAATGCCCGCGCTGCAGCCGACAAAAATGTCCTTCGAAGCCTCAACATCACGCACGTGCTCACCATTGCGGCGAATCGCCTCCCGAAATCTACTTTCTATGATACCGACATCAACACCCTGTTCATTAGGGCCTACGACACTCCTCAGACCAATCTCCTGCCCTACTTCCCAATGGCCAACTCCTTCATTGATGAGGGCCTACAGGCGGGCAACGTGCTCGTCCACTGTCACTTTGGTGTTTCCAGGTCTGCGACCCTGGTCATCGCGTATATCATGGAGAAATACAAGCTGACGTTCGAACAGGCGTATGTGTATGTTAGACAGCGTAGACGGTTCATTAACCCGAACCCTGGATTCGTGAAGCAGCTCAGAGAATACCATCGGCTGGGCTACGACGTGAGTAGCTTTCAAAGATTTGAAGCTTACATGCAGGTTAAAGCGAGGAAACACAAGTACAAGATAGCTTCTCTAGCGGCAGTAATGGTTGGAGTCTTGGTTCCAATCGTCATGTTGGTTGGATAATTTGTATCCAATTAATTACAAAAGTGTAAATCCGTGATGAATATAGGTTTTTTTAACAGATTAATTTAGTGTTATTCAACTAAACATTCAAGGTAGTATTGATTTTTTAAGGAATTTTATGACCTGGTAACTAAGACCATTTAGGTCATGTCTTATTTTAATCTTTAATCTTATTTTTATGAAAAATGATAATATGGAGTGAAATGAAATGAAGATGATTAATTTGAGACATTAATCAACTGGGATGAAATTAAATGAAATGAGATGAAATTATATGGGATGAAATATAAACTCAGTAAAATGGTGGTCATTTACTAAGATTTTTTCAGTGGACTTTTTGGAGGATCCCGAGAAGTTACGTCCAGCGGCTTTGTTTCATTTTCCCACATTTCTGCACTTTCTCACAGAAATTAAACAGTTAATAAACCACCGTTATTACACATTTAAACCTGAAGAAACACTAAATAGACGAAGTAAAACAAATAACACAACTTCACTCCTCGCGTTCCCGCTAAAAAGTCATCAATCACTATTGATTCTGAAAGTCTTCATCTAAACAATGTAATATAAGACAATGACTAACCTAACATGTCCATAATAAATAGACATGCTTTAACAAAAACCGACTTCAAATAGAAAAAAATAATATTCCAAAACAAATTAATATACACTTTAGTGTTTTTACTTTATTGTTTTTAAACAATAATCATCGAAATCGGTTGGCGTGATATTGAGTTGTTGACCTATTTTTATTGCCCTTGTAGGCAGACGAGCATATGGCCCACCTGATGGTGAGTAGTTACCGTCGCCCATGGACTTCAGCAATGCCAGGAGCAGAGCCAAGCCGCTGCCTACCGCTTAATACTCTCCACAAGCCTCGTTTGAAGAAGGACATGTCATAGCGCTCGGGAAACACCGTGGAGGGGAGCTCATTCCATAGCCGGACAGTACGTGGCAAAAAAGACCTCTGGAAACGCACTGTGGATGACCGCAGTAGCTCTAGGTAGTATGGATGAACTCTACTCCGGTGGCGGGCGGTGCGATGGTAAAAACGAGATGTCGGTATCATCTCGAACAACTCCTCAGAGCACTCCCCATGGAACATACGGTATAAAATACAGAGGGAACCGAAGTCCCTCCGCAGACCCAGAGGTTCTAAACGATCCGTGAGAATGGAATTATCGACAATCCGAATGGCCCTCCTCTGTATGGAGTCAAATGGAAGAAGCTGGTATTTGGGAGCCCCGGCCCATCTCTGGAACCAAGTTCAATTCACCCCATTCGGAGACTCGCCCCAGAGAGTTCACCACTTCAGACACAAATTTGATCGTCTCTCTTGCACCATGCTCCGAGAGAGAATCTGATGGCCGATATATCGCGCATTCCCCGTGCTGTCATCCGCATAGCAATGCATGCCATCAATAGTGACCGTGATGCTCCGCCCATCCAAAAAGCTAGCGATCCACTTGCAGAGACCTTCGGGAATTCCGTAAGATGGTAGCTTCGGCAGAAGTGCCCTATGCCAGATCCTGTCGAAGGCCTTCGCGATATCAAGGCTCACAGCAAGAGCCTCGCCCTTGCTCTCCAAGGCTTCAGCCCACCTGTGAGTAAGGTATACAAGAAGATCGCCAGCTGAGCGACCGTGACGGAAACCCTACTGTCGGTCACTGATCAGCTGGCGATTTTCAATATACTTCAGGAGTTGTATATTTATTATTCGCTCTATCACCTTGGAAAGCAAAGAAGTTATCACGATAGGCCTATAGTTCGATGGGTTCGACCGGTCACCCTTCTTGGGGATAGGGTGGACGTGGGCGGCCTTCCATGAAGACAGAACCCTGTTAGTGCAATAAGAGAGGCTATACAAACGCGTTAGCGCAGGCGTCAGCTCAGGGGCGCACGTTTTCAGAACCACTACAGGGATGCCGTCCGGCCCACTCGACTTATGGACGTCCAGGAGTCGGAGCTTCCGCCTGACTGCACATTGTGTGAAGTAGATCTCCGGCAGGGAACTATCACACCGGGAGATGTTCGGTGGTGTGGCACCCCCGTTGTCCACAGTCGAGTTCGAGGCGAAGAGTTTGTGAACGAATAACACAATCAAAACTGAAACTGAAAACACGAATAAAATCGAATCGCCAGCTCACCGGCTCAGAATCGCGCGTTTCGCAACAAAGCTGTATTTTAGGAAACGAGAACAAATCGTGTTTTCGTGTGCCGTATAAATCTTTGAAACGGAATATTTTTCGGGTTTCTCTGATACTAAACTGGATGGGAGTAAATCACTTGAACGATGACAGTTGGCAACGATCGCACGCAGGAAGTGCACGGCGGATCGTCGGTTCGGCTTGAAATGTATCCGAATCTTATTAACATTGAATATGTATTGTGAAGTAAGTATTGTAAAAACGGAGACTTAGAAAGTCTCAAAGTGGGTGACGGTTGTCAATGTCTATGGGCTCCGGTAACCACTCTTAATACCAGGTGGAAAGTGAAATCTTCGAAACGGTTTTTCAATTGAAAGGATACCTTTTTTTTATTGCTTGGATGTGTGGACGAGCTCACAGCCCATAGACATCTACAACGTAAATGCGCCACCCACCTTGAGATATCAGTTCTAAGGTCTCAGTATAGTTACAACGACTGCCCCACCCTTCAAATCGAAACGCATTACTGCTTTACGGTAGAAATAGGCAGGGTTGTGGTCAATGCCGTCTTTACCATAAGGGCACACGGGACCCGTGCCCAGGGACCCCATTCTCAGGGGGCCCCGAAGGACCGACAACTTCTCTTACACATTTATTCTCAAAACATTTTTGTCGGGCACATTACACGTTTCAGTAATCTTATCAGAAGGTATATACAAGGCATATACTACGCCATTATATCGATGGCTGTGCCTATTCCTACTGTACTAATATGGAGGGTAGAGGTAAGGAGAACCGTCTCTGTATGTAAAAAATGTCCGTTAAAATCTGCTAAAGAAGGGTGACGCTACAGTAGCAACCGGGTAAATTTAAAAAAGGCGCTGAAAGTTATTAGAAAAAGATAGAAAAATAAGAAAAGGACGAAAGATTTGTAAGCACTACAAAATCACAAAACGTAATAGGTAATAAGTAGGTAATAATTTTAGGTTATATTGATGAAATTAGTTTGGAAGTCGTTATCGAAATCGTAACCAAAAAACCAGCAGCATTCTAATATCATTAATGACATATTTTATCATACTGTATTTGATTACCTTTATTAAATGGTCATACTTGGTAAAAAATGTTATTATAATTCGCTTTTTTTTACTTTCTAAATGGGCCTCAAATTCTTGTGTGCCCAAGGGCCCCAGCCTAGTTTAAGACGTCCCTGGTGATGGTAGCCGTACGGACTCACAAGAGGTCCAACCACTACACACAACCACAGTAATTACGCAAATTATAATTTTGCGAGTTTGATTTTTATTACACGACCATATCTACAATTAACGGCCGAAAATTTCGCTTTTCGTCTAATTAGTTGCGTTCAGTGCCAAGTACATATCTTTGTTGTGCTGTCCGCTATTAATTGACCGTGTATTTTCGCTTCGCTAAATTTAACGTAGAGGTTAAACAGGTGCTCGGCTGCGCGATTCTTACGCGCGACTAGTGAAATTGAAGTTTAAGTCGCACAACGCGAATAATGAATTGGAAAAGTTTTTTAAAGTTGGATTATTATTCTTGTTCTTCTTCTGAGTCGGTCTCTTCATTGCTGAAGGTCGTGTCTAATCTGAAGCGTGGACCACTCGATGCGCAATGCTTCCGAACGTCGTCCTGTCCTCAGCGGTCTTGATAGCCTCGGCTATTGGTAGGCCGGTGAGTGTTTTAACCAGATCAGACCAGCGGGTAGGTGAGCGTCCGCGTGATCTTCTCCCGTCAGCCTGACCAACTACCATCAGCTTCTCCAAGTTATCGGGGCCTCTACGAGCGATGTGACCGAAATACGTGTGAATACGTTGGAAGCAGATAGCGGACAGCCTTGTGGCAATACCGAGCTCCTTCAGAATGGATAGGTTGATCCGGCGCGCTGTCCATGGAAATCGCAACATCCGTCTCCAACACCATTCAACAACAAGATTATTATTCTGGTGTATTTTAATTTTCAGCTCCCGCGTCACATTTATTAAAGGAAACAAATGAAGCTTCCCAAATAATCGAAACGCAAATCTGTAGAAATAAAAATTAATTACCATTTAGACTTCGATCGTTTCGACTGCTCACTTTTTTATTGCGTATGTATAATTGCAAGGCCAAGATCTGTAGGAAAGATTCGTTTTAGAAAATTCATATGAAAATCGGTAAATGTTAAGGTTAATTTAAGCTGTTCCCGTGAACAAGGCGTAGTTTAATAGTATCGATTTTTTTTTCCTACCTATGCTGATAGCCTTGAGAGGCTATTTCAGCCTCGCCCTAGCATGTAGGTGACCTCACGGGGCTTAAACCGGAGCGTTGCTAACACTGGCCCTAGCAAGAGCAGTGCTTCGCAGAATCTACCACCGGATCGGAAACGCGACCCACTCAGAAGATCCGGCGAAAAACTCAGTGGGCTGTGTCTGTGGATTGTGTATCGATGTAAGATTTTGTAAGAACAAAAAAATGCCATCTGTTAAAGGTCTTGCAATGTAATGTTAAAATGCAAATCCAACAATCACTGGACAGCATATACGGGGTTCAGCTGGACCGACATTTGTTAAAATTATTTGTTTATTTGAGTAGATTCTTTGATAAAATTGCTAATTGAAACTGATCTACCGTGCCCGTTGATTTACGATACATCGTAGCTTTTTAGTGATATTGTACATTGTTGAAAGAACAATGATGCGGCCATACCGACTTTCAAATCATTGGAATGGTACCAACTTTTTAAAAAATACATCAATATAGAACGTGTTTAAAATCGACTTTTTGTTAATTTAATAAAAAGTAATTTCGCAGTATTAATTGTAAAGTAAAGATAAAAATACAGCCATATTATTAAAAAAACCCATCATTATACTACTATTGAGACAGCTAGTTTCTAGTACCTACAGTTGTTTCATAGCTACGGCAATTTAAAAGAATAGCATTTCCATTATATAAGTTCCAACATATTAGTTTATTATAAATGTCATATAGAGTTTTCTTATAATCACATGTAGCATACTGCTAAAACCCTCTTTAAAATCTCGCTTGAAGAAGGGTAGGTATGTATTAATCTTTTTTCGAAGTCCGTTTGATTAAACATTAAAAGGTCCTACGTAGCTTGTGAAAAAAATATATGTTTCCTTTCAGAACAATAAATATCTTAAGAGATTTTAATCTCGTCATAGGGTCCGTTCACACAGACCGGCTCGAAGAGCATCGGACCGCTTTTTATTTCACACAGACCGGATCGTATACGTTTAGAATTGGCCGGAGCGGAGCCGCCAACTATTTCACATCGATCGGCTGGAAGAGACCTGAAAGCGTTTTTTTTTATGTTTGAAAGATTACTGGCGGTCCGGAGACCTTTCCAGTTTTACCGGGGCAGGTAGGTGAGCAAGGGCTCAGCCAGGACGGGTGGGATTTGCTAACAGCTGTCCGAGCGCGTCCGAAGGAGATCTAACAACTCAAGAGTAGCTGCTTCGCGAATGAATCTACTACCGGATCGGAATCGCGACCCACTGAGAAGATCCGATGAGAAACTCAGTGGGCTGATGTTTAGGTTAGGTTGCGCCGGATTACACCGGAGTACGCTTACCGGATCCCTTCTCCTAGTGTTAGAGCTAAAGGTGTCTAATGCAAGGGTTATTGGATCTGATGGATCCGTAAGGACGTGTCTAGCGCGTCGACGACGGTGACTGGGTCCTGCGTGATCGGGATTCGGGGATTGAAAGCATATGTCCGGTAAATCAGACCCGTTCGGCTCCTTTTATTATTTCACACGCAGCGCGTTCAAGCATTCTTAATGACAAAAAAGTGCACATGCAAAAATACACTTTACCACAATTACTCAAAACTCTGTTTCCAGCGTGATAAAAATCTGCTCTCCTCTCCGATCCAGTCTGTGTGAACGGACCCTTAAGGTGGGTACTTGGTAAAATTGGATAAACCGCGACCTGTTTGATGTCATCACTGAGATAAACCTCTCTAGACACCGTTGACCTCGCTCTCGGACACTTCTCATTCCTTTCCTGCGAGTTGGCACTCGTGAGTCATGACTTGACTCAAGAGTTCTATATAGATTTTGCTTTTCATCGCTGTTTGGTCGTTCCATCGTTAAATACGACAGATAGATTTTAATAACACTTGAGCTGAATCTTTTGTTAGGTTAGTGTTAGGAGTAAACATTGTTTTTAAACTAATGACCAATCTCAATGCGTACATATGTTAAACGGTTACTGGAGCACGTAAATGCCGCCACCCATCTTGAAAGAAGAGTTCTAAATCTCGATTACATAGTATGATGGCTGGCCTACCCTTCAAACCGGAAAACATTAATGTTTCGTCCCAGAATCAGGCACGATTTTTCTAACTAGACCTGTGACGTAATCATAAAACACCATCCACACTATTGAACTAATTGTTTTTGTAAACAAAGTAATCAGAGCCCCTGATTTTAAGATTTATTTATTTTGTATTC
Organism: Bombyx mandarina; assembly: GCF_030267445.1. Taxonomy (NCBI): domain Eukaryota; kingdom Metazoa; phylum Arthropoda; class Insecta; order Lepidoptera; family Bombycidae; genus Bombyx; species Bombyx mandarina. The sequence goes on along the minus strand of NC_143234.1, from coordinate 6,173,179 downwards.
AACGCATCTAAAATGAATTAGGTATCACCTTTGTTGTTTCTTTTATTCTATACAAGTTTCTTGCTATCGCCTACCATTTAATAGAATAGAATCGAACATTGTACTTTAAAAAATTGATTAATAAATTTAAAATTAGAAATGATTATAACTATAAGAGGAAGTCTGAAAGTAGCACTAGTGGCAAAGAGAATAAAGAAGATTATCGTGGTATGTTATGCGATAAGATGATCATCATGTGGCCCAAGGACCATGAAAGTGAGCGGTAATATGGGGTGCGGGCGTTCTACATAGAGTTGGATGCACTGTGTGAAGGAGTATATACGAGAGACGTGTGAGTTCAGAGATGAAGTACGATAGACCTGAATGGAAAAAGAGTAGAGTAGATACATAGCAATAAGAAGAAGATTAACCAGTGCTAAGATATAAGATGAACACTGTTATTTATTTATTTAGTTGCATCAACAAAGTGATCATCAATACAAAACTTGGACAAATTGACAATAGCTACATGACGATGTCACCTCAATCATAGGTGCATTCGACAGTGCAATAGTTGATAACGAAGTTTATAAGTAGTAAAGACTATATTTGAGTCGACTATTATCAAAGCCGGCAATCTGACTTTTGAACAATGATTGGTAAATCAGAAAAACGAATTATTGACTTTGTATTCCATTGGCAGTCACAAAACTCTTCGGAACGACATCTTAGATAAATAACAGGTTAACTATTAACCTTTATTTAATGCAGGTTTTGAACCGTATTCTTTGAAGGAGACGATTATATTCAAATCAATCTGTATTGACATATCAATAATTTTTTTTTGTCCAAATGTACAGATTGCCACCTTTGATAATAGACGACTCATTTATATCATGTATAAAAAAAATTATTTTAAACTACAATAACACAGATTTTAATTTGTAATGAACTTTTCACATTATAGAAATTTTATTGAGCATTATGGAAATGTGAAGTTTTTTTTTTCGTTTTTGTTATTTAACTAACTGCTCACAGCCCGCCTGATTTTGTGCGGGTTCTGTAGATTTTTCACACAACAAATGCCTAAGAACCTTGAAATACGATGTCGAAGTGTTGTATAGTCTAACCGGTTGCTTTGCGGCAGAAATAGGCATTCGATGCTACTACCAGTGATGACACTGATTTTGTGTATGTAATTTTTACTATGGGACGTTATGCCTTCACCGTGGAAGTCGTTTGGCTCAAAAGCGTGTTCAATTAAAACATTGTCGTACCTGCGTTACGACTACAAGAGCGTCTTATTCTTTAAGCAATGATTTCTGTGCTATTCATAAGTGTATTGCATTCAGAGAAGCATTATCGACTTCAAACTAAATTAACTTTAGGTAAATGTCAGTTTTATGTCGAGTTTCTGTGCGTGGGCGAGAATATAGAAGGCAAGCAGAACACCAGCCAGATGATCTACTAGTTAAGGGAGCAAATTTTTTTTTATTACTTAGATGTGTGGACGAGCTCACAGCCCACCTGATGTTAAGTGGTTACTGGAGCCCATAGACACTTACAACGCAAAATGCGCCACCCACCTTGAGATATAAGTTCTAAAGTCTCAGTATAGTTACAACGGCTGCCCCACACTTCAAGCCGAAACGCATTACTGCTTCACGGCAGAAATAGGCGGGGTGGTGGTACCCGTGCGGACTCACATGAGGTCCTACCGCCAGTAAAGGTGGTAGTCTACACCGTGCGGTCCTTAGCCCACTGAGTTTCTCGCCGGATCTTCTCAGTGGGTAGCATTTCCGATCCGGTAGCAGATTTTGTGAAGCACTGCTCTTGCTAGGGCCAGTGTTGACAACACTCCGGCTTGAGCCCCGAGAGCTCACCTATATGCTAGGGTAAAGCTGAAATTGCATCACAAGGATATCAGCATAAGTAGGAAAAAGAAAATGCCACCCATGACGGAATATTATGAAGGAAATCACATCGTCTTTTCGCATTAAAAGTGTACAATTTCCAAAAATATTCGAAATTGAGTTAATTTTTTTCATAATTTTTTTTTTTTTTATTGCCTAGATATGTGGACGAGCTCACAGCCCACCTGGTGTTAAGTTGTTACTGGAACCCATAGACATCTACAACGTAAATGCGCCACACACCTCGAGATATAAGTTCTAAGGTCTCAGTATAGTTACAACGGCTGCCCCACCCTTCAAACCGAAACGCATTACTACTTCACGGCAGAAATAAGCGGGGTGGTGGTACCTACCCGTGCGGACTCACAAGAGGTCCTACCACCAGTAATTACGCAAATTATAATTTTGCGGGTTTGATTTTTATTACACGATGTTATTCCTTCACCGCGGAAGTCAATCATGAACAATCGTTAAGTACGTATTTCATTAGAAAAATTGGTACCCGCCTGCGAGATTCGAACACCGGTGCATCGCTAGATACGAATGCACCGGACGTCTTATCCTTTAGGCCACGACGACTTTTTAATACTGTCAAAAGAGCGTAGTTTAGTTTTTTTTTTTTTTTAGGTTACCTATGTTATGTCTACTATTAACAAAATTAATACATAATTTTATCTTACTTTAAAAGACATATAATGTAACTGTTAAAAGATAAAAAATAAATGTTGCAAAGATTATTAATATTAAAAATATAACATGTTGAACCTTTTAAAACACTCTCCTGTAAAATTAGAAAGTTTTGAGATTATACTATTTTAATGCGAGAAGACTGCATGTCGTCGCGATCCTCAGCAGTGAGGTAACGGCGAAGAATGTCTTCGAGCGAGTCTCTGTACGTGAGGTCCCACACGACACGGCCGCGGTTCACCATTTTTTATTTTTTTACATAAACCAATTTTATTGATGCCGTCTGTTGGCAACGGTTACACAAATACACGTCTATTTTGAACGCGTTCAATGACGTAACTCGGTGGAATGTTTGCTCGTGCAGATATTTCTGTTATATTATTCGTATCTTCAAGAATGGTTTCATGAATATTCTACTGTACGAGTCTTCGCGTTTGCCGAGCTGGATTTATTCTAGACTTTTAGTTTTGTGACTGTTAATGATTAAATCAATTTTATAGTAATAATTGTGTTTTCTTCGACCTTCGCGTGTTGTGGACACGATTAAAAATACTTTTACGGTTTAATTTTTGGTGTTTTTTTTATTATCATTATATTAATTTCAGATGTTGCGATTACTTTACAGTTTTCGTGGTCAAGTATAGCCGAGATGTCAACCGTCATACAAGTTTTTTTATTAAATCAATTAATTGTATTGATAAATACCGTGTTTGTTTTATCGATTTTGTGTTGTACATGCGATTATTTCAATTTATTATGAGATTAAAATCGTAAATATAATTTTCATTGCATTAAAGTCGCCGCAAAACCTAAAACTAAATATTTTCATGGTAAGTCTTGGAAAGGCGCTAATACCTTGAAACATCGTTTGAAATGAGTCCTCGGCTATGAGCAAGGACTTGGCACTGCTGATGTCGGTGAGCACCAGTATAAACTTATTAGTACGTCAGATGCCCGCCTGTCACCGCGTCAATAAAAACCTACAAGGACTTTTTTATTGCTTAGATGGGTGGACGAGCTCACAGCCCACCTGGTATTAAGTGGTTACTGGAGCCCATAGAAATCTACAACGTAAATGCGCCACCCACCTTGAGATATAAGTTCTAAGGTCTGAGTATAGTTACAACGGCCGCCCCACCCTTCGAACCGACACGCATTACTGCTTCACAGCAGAAATAGGCAGATTGGTGGTACCTACCCGTGCGGACTCACAAGAGGTCCTACCTCGTTCGTACTTACTGCGTCGTACGTACTGCGTTCACCTGGCTGGTCAGTAAACGAAACCTGTCATCGAAATTGTATGTTAAAGAAAAGACGACTTCGCGACTCATTACGATAATCGAGATGTCACATGATTCAGATGAGATCTGTCGCAACGTTTTAATGATAGCGGCTTTACGACTCTCCGACTTGCTTGTTGTTGCTACTAGGCAGACGAGCATACGTCCTGATGGTGAGTGAGCACCGACGCTTATGGACGTATGTAATGCAAGAGGTCAACAAGCATTTCGCTAAAACTCATCTGAAAACTTGACTAAAGGAGCCACGGGAACTGGGTTCATCCATACTACCTAGAAGTAGTGCCTTCATCGACAGCGTGTTTCAAGAGGTCCTTTCTTGCTACATACCATTCGGCTTTGGAATCAATTCCCCTCATTGGTATTCCCCGTGTAGTATAAAATGTTCTAAATCGCGATGCGAGACGGTAGGGGGAAACCAATATGTATCCCCTATTGATGTCCATACTCAGCGATGATGGCATAAGACTTTTATAACAAAATATATAAAGAAAAGTTCGCTCATGTCTCATTTAAAATATATAGTAGTATCGAATATCATATGGAAATTTTAAGGTTTGATTTAAAGGATTTTGTGATTTACTTCCTTATGTTATTTTTTATGTACATTAAATATGTTTTAATTATATATTGGCGTCAATATACCTTCAACACTTGAACCGCATTATAGTATCGCATCAGACGACAAGAGTATACCAAATGAATTCAACAAAGAAAAACACAAAAATTAATGATGCCACATTTTCATTCAAGAATATTTATTTGAAAATAAATGTCACAGATGTCCCCCAACTATTACAAAACAGTATAAAACAAATAATTTACTACAAGATACAGTTCATTTATTTCTCTACCTTTCGTTTTGTGCGTAAATTTAAATACCATTAACAAATACTTAAAAACTAGTAATCTCAATTAAAAAATAATAATAAACTAATTCTAAGAGATTCATAACTAAATTAATGTTAGTTAATATTTAATCAACGATCGAAATTACAATAAAAATCCTAATTGAAAATATCTATTTTGTACAAAATTTTATTCCAGCTAATAATCTCATAGATCACTTATGTGATATACTAAAAATTAAAAATACAAAATAATACGTAATCTAAGAACGTTTAAGGCACAAAATACATTGTATCTTAAAAGTATGTACAGTTTCGTGTATGTACATTCTAAGGCACATTTTTTTTATGTAAAAAGCTACAAAATTACATGTAAATGCAATAATAGTACTATTGGAAGACGATTTGCTATGTACAATCTCAAACGATGTCTTTTAAATTTTAGAACTTAGGTTAACGTTTTTTTTTTTAATTTTTTATATGTAAAAGTATGTTTTAAAAAATAATCAGTCTCGAAGGGACGTGTAGCAACAACCTATGTTTCAATGCACCAAGAATCAAAGATACATAATCCACGAACCTGAACAGAGGTTTTCAGGGAGGTAGCGATCCGACATCTCGACGTACCTATGCAGTGTTACAGGGATATCCAAAGAACGGATCTTCAAACGACTGACCTTTACGAGGTCATATCCACCCACTAACGCGTTAGGAACTAAAGATACTACAGTTCACAGGGAAATGGCATGAAAAATATAGGGTAATTGAAACTACAACCGCGCCACCTGCCGTACATTTTTCGTACTAGATTATAACTCATGTGGTTTGGTTAAATAAACTATAACATTATGAAGTTTCATCAAAATCTGTGCTGTAGTTATTGCGTGAATGAGTATTAAAGATCCACCCAATATCACATATCTTCGCATTTATTATTATAATTATTTTGCCGTGTCAATTTGAAATGGTTGATGTTTTTAAGCTATTGCATTGCATACTTTTATGGCGGGCTTTGAGCGCAGCGATCGAATCAAGAAATTCCGTAACGAAAATAAAACCTAACACTCCCCCACTCCGCCTACCATGTAGCTGGCGTTCAACACATTCACACGTTGCGCTTGTGTAGTGTTTGTGAATAAGCGCGCGGCGTGACGTCGCACTGCATGCACAACATGGAAAGTCTGCCCATCCCTCTCTCGCACGGTTTAGCTTGTGAGTGTGAAGGGGACAGTTAATGTTTTGCTTTTGTTAATATTTATAAATATAGCGTGGTCTTATTTTATTATTGTTTTAATATTAAATTATTATCGTCTAATTATAATTGCATAAGTTGATAAAAAATGTTATGTAATAGCTTTACCGCGGCAGTCCCAGAGTGCCAAACGTGTTTCTTTATATTATTTCGTTGAAAGTTAAAAATGGTATGGTTGCTTCGATTGACTTCTGAAACTTGAGCATAGTACATTACGTACACTCTCACTTGTTAACTGCACTACAATAAGTGAATTGGAAATCGAATATGTGGCATTAATGCACTGTTCAAGTATGTAGTTTATGTCCTTGATTTTACTAAAAAAATATTAATAATACACTTAAGCAACTATTGAATCATTTGGAGGTATTGATTCTCCTCGTAAAACGAAGACAAAGACGTCTGGAGGTCGTTCACAACCATATTATCGCCTTGCAGGGGATGCGTGGTGCTCGACACCATTTCAGAACTCTTCCAGTTTTCACAGTTCTCGACGTACTCCAGCGTTCTCTGATAAGTTTCCTGTCTCATTGAATTGTTTTGGGTCTTCCGTCTTCCGTTGTTCGCTTCGATTTGCGACTGAGATATGTCCCAGACTTGGACTTCGCTGGGCTGGTTGTTTTGGCTCCTCAAGCTGTTCATGCTGCAATCAGCCTGGTCGTTCTTGATTTGGTTGCAGTTCGTCAGCCGGTTGCACTTGACTTGTTTCTGGCTTCCCGTCGACATGTTCACGGAATTCGGTGTGGACTTCTGTGGATTGTGTTTGTTGAACTGATTGCCTGGATAGTCCCATTGGTTGTAAGGCCTCTGGTGATTGTAATATTGGTTATTGTTCATCATAGCTTGGTTGTATTGGTGATTGTTTTTCGGTGGTGGAGGTCCCATCACGTTGTTGTTGACGACGGCATTGTATGGAGGCGGCTGAGGGTACTGCACGTTCTGGTTGTAATGATTAGTCTGTGCGGGCGGGCACTGATGTTGCGTGTCGCAGTAACTGGTCATTACACCCCGGGTCATATTGCCGCTGTTGTCGACGCTCATCATGGACGATCTAGACGACTGCATCGGGTGAGCACGGCTGTTCTGGTTGAAGTTCATCTGTTGGTAGTTCATCATAGGCTGGTTCGGATAATGAACGTTCTGATTTTGAACCATTTGATTGACCGTCGGTGCTTGGTTCTGGTTGTAAGATTGCATGATTTGATAATTTTGCACGTTTTGATGGTGCACGTTAACATTTTGGTTTTGCATTGGATATTGTGGTGGTTGGTTGTTGTTGTAATTTTGCGTGTACTGGTTCGGCATCGGCATATTTGGCCGGGCCGGCATTCTGTGACAGTTGGGCCGATAGCTGAGAGCCATTTGTTGTTGATTAACGTTGATCATTTGATTTTGGAGATTGGGGTTCACAGGTCCGTTCATAGCCACCGGCATGTTTTGTATCATTGGACTTGCCATGCCCTGTCCCATTGGGCTTTGCATTCCTGGATGCATGGGGCTGGGCATACCGTGGCTCATGGGACTGGCTATAGTCTGTCCCATCGGACTAGCCATGTTCATCATGGGACTAGCCATATTCTGTGACATGGGGCTACTGACGTTATTGTGACGAGGGCTCAACATTATTTGGTTGGGTATCTGTGGACTCATGAGACTTTGCATGCTTTGTGGGCTCATGGCATTATGCTGCGGGGACATTACACTCATCGCACTTTGGGGGCTCATCACGTTATAAGCACTGGGAGGGGACATAATATTTTGTGGGATATTGTGCGGACTCATAACGCTTTGTGGACTCATTGCACTGTGTGGGAGGCTTTGTGGACTCAACATGCTGTGAGGCAGGTTCTGCGGACTCAAAATATTTTGACTCATTATAGTCTTAGTATTCGTCTTATTCTGTTTCTGAGCATTAGCCCTAATTTTATTGGATTGTTCAGTCTGGTTGGCTGTCATCGTTTGCAGTGATTGCAACGGATTCGGATCCGATTTCTTCGTTTCCCTTTCTTTGTTCTCTGCTTTGACTTCCGGGGTGACTTGTTCTTGTAAAGTAGTTTTATCTTCGGGTGTTTTGACAGCCAGAAGAGAGCCGCTGTTGCCCGACATACTAACGTCTAACGACCTTAAATCGACTTGAATATCACTTATATTGAGATCACTTCCTATGGCACCTAGATTTTTAAGTAGAGAATCGTCACTGGTCGCTACGTCACTGATTTTATCACTGGAATTATTAGTGTTTTGTTGTTCGTTTGTGGTATTGTCTTTGGTAGCACTGTCCTTATCTAGACTCGGTTCTGTGTTAGGTCGATTTGCGGAGTCCGTTTTAGCTGATGTTTCCGCTTCGGTTGCCAATATTGATTGGTTAAGATATTGCATCATTTCGTCGGGTATCACCAGCTTATTCTCCACCATTTCGCCTTCAGCCACCTTATGAGAAAAAAATATTAAACAATTACTTTAAAATAAAAACCGCTTTATGCTCGTATTCCAATGTGATTGAAATAATCATTACACTATTGTTATCTTTATTGTACATACAATCTTATTTCTTGATAAATATTTTGTATTCTTTGCAACAATTACAATCGTAATTAGTTTGAAAACTCCAAGTCATTTTTATTCGTACCTGTTCCAAGTTGACTTCCTGGTTGGGGTGGTGGATCTGTGCCGTGGTGACCACCACGGTGCTGGTGGAATTGGACCGTGACTCCTTATACGTCACAGTTTCCTGGTCGCATTCAGTTTTGAACGGGAACGGAGCGTCGCCCTAAAAGCATTTAATAACAAAATAAAGAATCAACTTCTCTGAAACCCTTCAAGACATTTTAAATAATTTATCTATAGGAATTTCTAAAAAATGATGCATCCTCTTTCACAATTACGTAAAAAAAAAAGATTACTTATTGCATTTTTGTAAGATTTAGTCAAATTAAAAATGCACATGATCCCAAGCAATTATCAGAATCTGTAGACACCGTCGCGTGAATGTGACAGCTTAGACATTGAATTTGAAGATCTTGACTTTTGGCATAGCGTTACAGAAATAGACACAGCAAATACAGCTGGGTAATAACCCAACATCAATATGAATTATGATGTCTGAAAAGTTGGCATTTGAGCAAAAAACTTACCAAACCATCGGTTCCGCAAGGGTACGGCTGGTAGCCTTGGGTCTGGTCACTTAAGTTCGACTGCTCCGAGAGTCTTCTCGCCTCTTCTTTTACCTGGACGTTCGGGTCCAACTCCAACGCTAGTTCCTCTGCCCTGACTTCAGAACATGTGACTCCCCGGAGTAGGATGGCCTGGAAGATAGCGCGAGAGATCGCTATTTAATTTTATCTATACTAATATATAAATCTACAGTGGTTTTTACGGATGTTCCGTTATAACTACTGAACCGTGCATCCGATTGACTTGAAACTTGGTATCCATGTAGAAAATACATGAACTTAATGGATAGGCTAATATTTATATGAGTGTTGTGTGTATATGAGTGTACTCCCTACACCAGTTGCGGGGGCGTTAGTGATGAGAATCTTTGTGGGGGTGAGAAATAATAATGTTAATTTTAAATGCCCAGCGAAGCGGACGGGTACAACTGGTCATTTTATAAAAGTAGGGACCGGCTACGCTTGTAGTAACTACCGATTAATATTTTAGATAAGTGACGTTAAATCCCTAAAATGAACTGGATCATAAGTTCACGCCTTCTTATACGACGCCAGTAAATCATTGCCAGTAGTTCTTTTACCAGGGCGGTGTTTTTTTCCTACCCAAGCTGAGAGCCTTGAGAGGCTATTTCAGCGTAACCTTAACTAGTAGGTGAGCTCACGGGGCTCAAACCTGACGATGTTGCTAACACGAACCCTAGCAAGAGCCGTGCTTCGCAGAATTTACCATCGGATCGGAAACGCGACCCTCTGAGAAGATCCGGCGAGAAACTCAGTGGGATGTGTCTGAGGGTTGCAGGGTAGCGTAATTCGAAGCGACCACCCAAAGCTACAGAAATAATTCAGCGCGTATGATTTGTTGGAAATGATCATGATGAGCACGATTCCTGGTAAGCGTGATGTGGGAAGATGCAAGATGTCGTGGCTCTTTAGCATCAGAAACGATTAAATATAATTGCTTGCTATACTTGTAACTATACTGAGACCTTAGAACTATTATCTCAAGGTGGGTAACAGCATTTACGTTGTAGATGTCTATGGGCTCCGATAACCACTTAACATCAGGTGGGCCGTGAGCTCGTTCTCCTATCAAAGCAATAAAAAACTGAATTAAGTAGCTAACTGATGTTTATGAAGTGGGGCTTGAAGAAAAATACAGCACGTGTTACATACGAAGTCTAGTATTATCGTGTCCTGAAAGTGGAATTGTGAGACCTGTACCTGATTCCCTTGCGATGTCCTGACGGCCTGCACAGCGGCCAGGGCTGATGAGGGCGGCGGCGCGTATCCCGCACACGAAACTTGACTAGATCTGGAATAAGCGGACGTTATGATTAGTAATAGTATTATGATTAGATATGTTGCGACGGGGTGACGACGACGGTGGTGCAGGGCGTGATAGAGGTTTTACACCACCGCGCGGCAGATTACGGTTACGACCGACCAAACAAAGGCAACTCTGAACAATCCTGTTAACGAGTACACAAGAAGGGCCGCGGTACGCGAGGAATGGCGACGTCTGGTGAAGCGCACCCCTACCCGAAATGGTGACCACGACCACTCTGCCTAGAGTGCATACGAGAGAGAGAGTATTCTTTATTGTACACCAAAAAACAAATAAACAGCGCGATACATTAAATAAAAAAAAGTACAATTGGCGGTCTTATCTCTTCCAGACAACCATCAGGTGGACAAGAATCATTTGGAAACGAACTACGATTGATTGATTAGTAACAAATATAAAGCTTAAAGCAATATGTAGACTAGACTTTCCTTAAACAGAGTATCTATTTCCCTCAAAAGCGAGAGACAAGAAAGGAATAATAAATCTCTCCCGATTACTTAGTGGTCCTACGCAAAATGACTGCACACAAACTGTGTGACATGGTTTTTCAAAGTGATAATTAATTTTTAATAATTGTTGTTTTAAGAATTTACAACAATAAAGAGCTTATGGTACCAACAATTGGTATCAATTGTTTTTTTAATATTTTTTTTCATTTAATTCAGATCTTGCATCCATATTACATTCATTCATTCAATTAACTCAATTCAATTGAGCAGTTTGATGCAGCTCAATCCGCTTTTCAGTCGAGGGTGCGGTGGGAGATTACTTAAAGAATTAGTAATGTCGCTGAAATTTACGATAAAGTGCTACTTTACCTTCGACTGCTATCGGGAGAGAGCTGGTCGTACGCCGCGGTGTGGTGGGCGACTAGACGTTGCGCCCCAACTCCTCCTACCACTGCTCCCGACACAACTGATGCTTGACTGCTTTTACGCGATATATCCGAAGACCTGTTTAATGGAAAAACCCCTGTTAGCGTATGCAGATTACATTCCGCGTGGTTCTTCGAAAGAAAGAAGTAAATCATTAAGTTAAGGTTTTTAATGTAATTACCGAAAAAGCAGCATGTTCACAAGCGAAAATTTAGATCACATCATTTGTATTTACCATTTTTTTAAGTAGTTACCGGAGCCCATAGACAATGTAAATGTCGTCACCTACCTTGAGATATGAGTTGTAACCACCAGTAATTACGCAAATTATAATTGTGCGCATTTTATTTTTATTACACGACGTTATTCCTTCACCGTGGAAATCAATCATAAACATTTGTTAAAACTACGTATTTTATTAGACAAATTGGTACCCGTCTGCGGGATTCGAACACCGGTGCATCGCTCAACACGAATGCACCGGACGTCTTATCCTTTAGTCCACGACGACTTCAATCACCAACCCACCATCGAAGCTACATTCTCACTGATACTGCTGGACTGAATCCCCACCGTTGCTGATATACATAAGCGACGGCCGATAAGCGACGGCGTCATTTAGCCGATGACCTCAACCAAGACCTTAATAAGCTTTATTAGATTCAAGCACGTGTCGGACGAGCACACACCTGGCGCTGTAGAGGCTGCTGCCCGATGAGATTCCAGAATCGCGCCTCGTGTTAGAGGCCCCGGTCTTCAATTCCACCCCAACGTTGGTGCTGCCCAGCTCTGTCCTCCCCGTGACCCCGCCTGTACAACAGGAAATTGATCGTTCATATAAACCTGTAGGGACCACAAATGTCCCCATAGCAACTAACAATTATATGTATGTGTTAGCGGTAATTATATTGCAATGATGCTACGTCAGTCTCGGGATTGTCCGGCTGTCGATAGCACGTTAGGTTATAATCCCAATATACGTTAGTCACTTAACTGAACACGACGTGTCTTATTAATCCTTGCCCGATATAGAGACTCAACACACACAGTGTTCGGTCATGGGTGGTACAGACTACCACCAAGTGCTCCCCTTACTAGATCTGCTGACCATCTGGCTTAATTAATGAATCACTACATAGTATAAAACAAAGTCGCTTTCTCTGTCCCTATATCTGTCCCTTTGTATGCTTAAATCTTTAAAACTACGCAACGAATTTTGATGCGGTTTTGTTTTAATAGATAGAGTGATTGAAGAGGAAGGTTTATATGTATAATAACATCCATTAAATAGTGGAGAAATCAATAATAAATTACAGTACCCGAAGCGAAGCGAGGGCGGGTCGCTAGTTAATTTTATAATGTGCTGTATTTACAAATGCGGAAAAGTAACTCGCCTCCTCCGAGGTCGGCGTGTGGCGGTGGCATCCTCGCGAGCGCCATCTTGTTCCCGAGGCGGGGGGCGTGCGGGGCGGCGCGGGGCTCGCCGATAGCGACCATAGCTCGCAGCATCAGCGGCAACTGTCCCACTTCACCGACCACTTCCTGCTCGATCTGAAAGACATTTTTTTTTTCATTAAATGTGTTGCAACTGCAGATGTGAAACATTTAAAAAGATGGCAAATTTTAAACTCACACCGAAGAAATTAAATTTAATGCTGTAATTGATGACATTTAATGTTATGTCATCCGCAACTCGAACCTTTCGGAACATATTTGGATTATGGCTATCTATATAGCCGATTGCAGATAAATATTTAAAAAAAAAAAGTGCTGATAGATGAATGATTGTGGAACTGGCCACAAGGTGAAGGTTCGAAGTCTCGGTTGCAATATATAATTTTGCCCCACAATTTAAACCAGAACACCTTACTGCTTCGTATAGGCGGGGCGGTAGTACCTACCCTTGCAGACTCACTTTACACCCCTCTTCTAGTAATTAGGCAAGTTATTCTTTCGTTGAAGAAGTCATTCGTGAACATTTGTTAAATACATATCATTAGAAAAACTGGCACTTGCCAACGGAATTTGAACCTAGCACAGTCGTATTGCTCGATATGAGTACACCAGGTATCATAACCTTTAGGCCACGACAAATCGAATCCATAATACAATAGAATCCAACTTGAAATATTTAGTTTGGACAATTAAAATTATGGCTATCAAAGCCATGAGATAAGCTTTAGTACAGAGATTGATTAAATTGAAGAATTAATAAATTAAGCTTTGACCGACCTCTCCGTCTAATCTGAAGTACGGCAGGCCGTTTTCATCCCGGTATCCTCCCAGACCACCGCCGAAGTCCAGCTCCCCACCGCATTGCGCAGACAACTGTACATCATTTTTTTTTACTCATATTATTGTCTATAGAAAATTTGTTTTCATTTATATTTACATATTATTTCTTCTAGTTCAAATTCTCTTTTATTATACGAATCTTTTATAGTGTTCACGCTAGGTGAGACCGAAAAGGTATATGTATACGATCTTAACGGATCCTGTGTGAGATAACCACGCGTTAAACACAGCTGTTATTAAAGAATAATTAAGTCTTCGATATCCAGTCTGAGGACAGCAATGTTCATGAATTCGCGATATCTCCGGGCTACCACTTAACCTCAAGCTATCCTGAGCTGATGCTTGAAGACACCTATGATTACCATTATGTTTTTATTTATTTATTGCTTAGATGGGTGGACGAGCTCACAGCCCACCTGGTGTTAAGTGGTTAATGGAGCCCATAGACATCTACAACGTAAATGCGCCACCCACCTTGAGATATAAGTTCTAAGGTCTCAGTATAGTTACAACGACTGCTCCGCCCTTCAAACCGAAACGCATTACTGCTTCACGGCAGAAAATAGGCAGGGTGGTGGTACCTACCCGCGCGGACTCACAAGGTCCTACCACCAGTAATAATAATAAAATTAAAACCTTATAATAATCTGTGACGGAATCGTAATGGACCTGGTGGGCGGAAGTGTGCAAGCCGTGCGGTATGGGCGACGCGGGACTCTCGCTCTTGACGGACGCCGATGATGTGTGACCCCGGATCGCGGGTGGTACTCCACCTTCCTCCGAACGAGGAGACGACCCTGCGCCACCGCCGCCAGACTCCGCGGAGTCGTCACCTCTCGTGCAACCTAAAAGAATTGAAAACAGAATCGGTAATGTACAATATCTTTTGTGTTCCAATGCGTCCGACCGATTACCTATGTTGGAATACTTAAAATGTTCCATCACGATCGTCATAATAGGCCTTTTCATATCAAATAGGCATAAACGAGAGGTCAAATTAAGACAAAAGCTAAAAATACAATATATAATTATGAATGAACAAGGAAAAGTTTGTAGTGCTTTTGTTCTCAATCTTGTAAAAAGAACAATAATTTTATTTTATTTTTGTTCAAATTTAATTATATAGATAACTAAATAAATAACGAAGGACACACATGGTCATCTTGCCTCAAATTAGGGTTTCCTGTCCTAAGAGACCCAGAAACGGAACACGTATAGATAATAAACACTTAGACCTTTGTCTAAATTGACCATTGTTCCTTAGCAAATAACCTTGTTCACACGAATGTGCGGGAACCCAACTCACGACCCTCAATCCCGCAATCACGGGCGCTAATCCCAGCATCACCGAATCAGTCAAACTTGAAAAAGAGTATTCCTTGAAAAGTTTTTTTTTTCTCGAAGACTGTTCAAACTCAATCTCTTCAAGTTTGGGGGCGATCGTATGGCTCGTCGCAGCTAGAATTCTTCGAAGTTTTTTGTTGTGCACTTATCATCGCTGCTTCGTTTTACTTACCCTTATGTTTCTTACTCGCGTAGAACTCGGCTCCGTGAACGGTTTTCACGTGTTTCCGGAGCGAGGAGGGGTCGGTGTACCTCTTGGTGCAACCCGGCGCTTTACAGACGTACGGTTTCTGAAAATAATAATGTAGAAATTTAAAAGAGTAAAGATCATGTTTTTTTCATTGCCGTTATAAGCGTAGGGCCCAAAAGACAGGGCGCGGTCGTTTATGTCGATATACTTCTGCTATATTATGAACATGCCCAAGCCACAACTCTACCATAAAGCCTGTCCTCAAATCTCATTTGAAGAACTCGTCAGCTGCAGCATATCTCCATCGTCCATTCCCGCCCCCATTATTTTCCCGTTCACATGATACCCAAAAAGAAGATATGTATATTGGACACCATGATTTTTCCCAACGGAGACTTTGAACTCAGGTCTCAATGGCGGTGGAGGTGGCAATTACGTTGCTGATGTTAATGGGCTCCGGTAACCACTTAAAATCAGATGAGCCGTCAGCTTGATCAGCCACTTAAGCAACGAAAACTAAATGTGGTAACAATTCTTTGATCGCTTCTTTTATTTGCTTCCTCGGCGCGCCTCTGAAAAGCGTTCGAAAGAATTCGCTGGCAAGCCTTGCGAACGAACCTCATTGCTGTGCGTTCTGTTTTGATGTTTAGCTCTGTCGCTCGCGTTGGAGAAAGCTTTAGCGCACCCCGGATACTCGCAGGTGTACGGTTTCTCTCCAGTGTGCGACCGGAGGTGGGTCTTCAGGTTTTCCAGCCTGGAGTACGCTTTGCAGCAGCCTTCGAACTGCAAATGATAAAATTTGATAAGCTTTTAGTCCTCGATAAGGCTAAAAGACAAAAAAAATCTGGACATTTATTTTACTGTCGTCACGTTATATTCGACGTTTTAAAAACTTTACAATTTTTGGGGTTGTTCATGATCACAAAACATTCAAGGTATTCGAAATATATATAAAACAAACGTAGAACTATTACTATAGCTTTATCTCGACGACTCATGAATACCGAAGAATATGTTATACGTTATACACGGATAGATCAAGTGCCATACTCAAATGAAACTAATAAAACTGATGCCGAATCTCGGGCTGCATGACAAGGGTTAATGGCTAAGGATGAGAAGCAGAAAGTGAAAATATAATCTTATACTTACAGTGCACTTATGAGGTTTCTCTCCAGTGTGCCTCCTCATGTGAACGACAAGCATATATTGGGCTTTGAAAGGCTTTTCGTCTCTGGAACAGCCGACCCAGCGGCAGACGAACGCCTTCTTGCTGGCGTGTATGTGGTCCGTATTAATATGCTTCACCAAATCATCTTGAGTGGGAAATTCAAGCTTGCAGTCCACCTATAAGCAATTTTATACGTTTCACTACTTATACACGACATATTATTTTGAATATAAGAAAGGCCTAGCCGAAATTTGTGAGATTTTGTGTAATTACTGGTGGCATTGGTAGGTGCCGCAAGTTACACCACCAACCCAGACAACGGGGCAAAGAATAGCCGCCATTATCCTAAGTATATCACGTAGAATCCCTCTGATCCACTCTCTTGGTGCTTTTAGGCATTCCAAGCCCCGGTCATCGCTTTCATTCAACTCATCGAATATGACGAAGACTTCGAAGTATAATAATCTAACCCATAGGCACAAGCCACGAAGTTTCTCCCTGGATCCTCACTCCGATCGTCATCTCCGATCCACTGGTTAATTCAGCAAATTACTCATGTAGCTAGGGCAGATGTTAGCAAGCCCTCTCAGATTGAGCATAATGTGATCGTCTTTATTTTTCTTTACTTATAGTATCCTAAGAGACTGTTCCAGCTACGCTCAGACGGGTAGGTGAGCTCACGGGCTCAACGTGAGAGAATTTTCTAATAATAGCCCTAGCAAGAGTAGCGCTTCGCAGAATCTTCGAGTACCAAAGGATCAGAATCACGACCAACTGAGAAAATCCGGGGGGAAACTTAGTGGGCTGCCTCTATGAGTTAGTTCGCTCGTCAAACTCTTCGTCGTAGTCAACGAGTTCGACGAGGACGGTGACCGATGTTTTAGAGGCCTACAAGCACCGAGAGTGAAACTGGGGGATCCGACAAGACATGCTTCTGGCGATGGCGGATTTGCGTTACCTCGTCGTGGTCGGATAAGGTGTTCATTAACAAGGTGTTCATCATAAGGATTAGTCACGACAAATCTAGAATAGCCCCTCGCAGACACTAACGGATAGGTATACAAAAAGGTAGGTACTATAATCCTCCCTATTTCTGCCACAAAGCAATCAGTTCCGGCTTGAAGGATGGACAGCCCCTCTATAATACAGCTGAGACTTCGGCGTCTTGTGACTTATATAGTGCGATAAATATTACTGGTTTTAGGACATCTTGTGAGTCCGCACGGGTAGGTACCACCACCCCAGCTATTTCTGCCGTGAAGCAGTAATACATTTCGGTTTGAAGTACTATTAAAACTGAGACCTTACAACTCATGTCTCGAAAGGTGGGTTACCACTTAACATTAGGTGGGTCGTGAGCTCGTCCAACCATCTAAGCTGCAACAAAAACTTACCCAATGACAGTTGGTTTCGATAAAATCTCCTGGCTCGTCTTTGGAGTCGAGGCCGTCGTGGACTGTGCTCTCCGCGGCGGCCGAGAGCGGCTTGTTGCTCACGTTATCTCGGTGCGTGAGAATACCCTGAGGCGACTTGCGCTGCATCAGCCCTGTAGCACTGAAATCGAAAAATAGGTTGGAAATGTCTATGTTTTTTTTCCCTGCCTATGCTGATAGCCTTGAGAGGTTATTTCAGCTTCACCTTAGGTGAGCTCACGGGGCTCAAGCCAGAGTGTTGCTAACACTGGCCCTAGCAAGAGCAGTGCTTCGCAGAATTTACCACCGGATCGGAAAAGCGATCCACTGAGAAGATCCGGCGAGAAACTCAGTGGGCTGTGTCTGTGGGTTAATTCGCTCATCGAGCCCTTCATTGCAAGCGACGGGTTCGGCGAGGACGGTGACCAGAATGTCTATGATTAAATTACCTTTACTTCATTCAATCTAAATTATGAGTCGATATAGGTTTTTTTTTTATTATGACTCTAAATTAATTGTTTGTTACTATTGCCAACTCAACATCGAGCGCAGAATTCAAGTCTCGATGGTTTTGGGTTCACGGACTTTATACTGAGTCAATGTGTGATGGGCTCCGGGTTCGATTCCACTTCGTAATCAGTGGATATACATAAGATATACATAATACGTATGTAAAGAAAAACCTATAGGATTTTTCTTCAGTGTCATGGAACACAGTGGTTTACTGTTTAATTTTTAATATTAATTTTAAAAGAGATTAAGGGCTTTAAATCTTATTTTCTTGTTATATTACAGAAAACGCAAGTATTTTATTGTTTATTCGTTTTGTGTGCTTAGTGCGAGTTTTTTAACGTTCACGATAGCGTAAAAGTTAGCTCATATTTGTATGGAATGGAATCGTTTGCGTACGTTTGCCGCTAGGGGCGCTGTTCCAACTGCATACAAAATTGGCTTAACTTTTACGCTGTCGAGAACGTTAAGAAACTCGCACTGAGCACACTGAAGTACTCCATATCATTATATGTATATTACCTCCCTATGGTATGTTATATAATACACGCAAAACTTCCATGCAGTGCCGAAAAGTACACTTATTTCACTCGGTGTATGTAAATTATTTACCCTTACTGTCTTAAACTTAAACACACATATGAGTATGCATTTAGTTACTTGCATTAGTGCTCACCGCCAAAAAGTCGTAGAATGAACAAGTGTGTTACGGCTAATTTGATCTCATAACCCATTAAAATAGAGTTGTCTTTAGACCAACATGTCCGCATAAAGCACAAGTTAAAGGAGTTAACTGATGCAATGATCGCAGTGCTCGTGTTTAAGCTGATATTCAGTATTTTGGGACAAAGTCAAAGAAGACGATCTTAGCTGGCGTTCTAAATATATTTATTTCTTTTTTATTGCCTATGTAGACGAGCATACGGTCCACCTGATGGTGGGTGGTTACCGTCGCCCATGGACTTCAGCAATGCCAGGGGCAAAGCTAAGCCGCTGCCTACCGCTTAATACTCTCACAAGCCACAAACCTC
This sequence comes from Bombyx mandarina, assembly GCF_030267445.1. Lineage (NCBI taxonomy): Eukaryota > Metazoa > Arthropoda > Insecta > Lepidoptera > Bombycidae > Bombyx > Bombyx mandarina. The sequence continues at coordinate 6,153,856 of NC_143234.1, read as the reverse complement.
GATTGAAGAAGGACATGTCATAGCGCTCGAGAAACACCGTGGAGGGGAGCTCATTCCATAGCCGGATGGTACGTGGCCAAAAAGGACCTCTGGAAACGCACTGTGGACGACCGCAGTGGCTCCAGGTAGGTATGGATGAACTCTACTCCGGTGGTGGGCGGTGCGATGGTAAAAACGAGATGATGGTATCATCTCGAATAATACCTCAGAGCACTCCCCATGGAACATACGGTACAAAATACAGGGGAACCCAAATCCCTTCACAGACCCAGAGGTTCCAAACGATCCGTGAGAATGTGATTATCCGAACGGCCCTCTTCTAAATGTGGAATGTTTTTATTTACCTATCAGCTTCCATAACACTAGTGATTTCAGGTTGCTGCGAAGGCTGCTGGAGGTGCTGAGGGGGAGTTCCGTCTAGTCCCAAGCCCTGTCTGACATCCACAGGACCCATGAGCAATTGTGTCGGTGACGATATGTGAGATCTGCAAACAAGGAAACAATGAGTTTTATAAGTGATCTAGACTTTGAATAACCATGTTTTGACCAGTATTTACAATGATAGTATTTGTTTCAATCAATTTCATGAGTGACATTCTCATTGACCCGTTTTTAAGACTTATTATTTATTCGTAGTTAACACCTGATAAAATTTATAGACAGGAAAACGATCAAAACGATTTTAATGCTAGTTATCTGTAAAGCTTTTAATTAGATGATCCGGATTTGTGATTCTACTCTTCTCTTGCTACTACGTCTTTTACATTTCTACCTCTCACTTCCTTAGTGGTATTTTCCTACATTTCTCCGTTATTCTTGACCCAGTAATTTCTTATTCAAGAACATTCATGAACGTTTTAAAAGCGGTGCAAATGATAAACAAACATTATTATGTGCATGCTCTTTTTACTGGTGGTAGGACCTCTTGTAAGTCCGCACGGGTAGGTACTACCACCCAGCCTATTTCAGCCGTGAACGGTTTGAAGGGTGGAGCAGCCGTTGTAACCATACTGAGATCTTAGAGCTTATATCTCAAGGTGGGTGGCGCATTTACGTTGTAGATATCTGTGGGTTTCAGTAACCATTTAACAACCAGATGGGCTGTGAAATCGTCCAGCTATCTAAGCAAAAAAAAAACCGCTTATATCCAATGACTAAGTTTTAGTTGTATTAATTGTAATGTAGCTTGGGATGGAACGTAGTACCCTGATCGATTTAATCGGGGATTGCGGTGAAGCAAAAAAAATTTGATAAAAGTGTTACATATATCGTAAAATTTTATATAAGTAGTAATATATATTCATATACATATACCTAGTCAGGTCATAAGTATTGTCACACAGTAAAAACTTTTCTTTTAGAATGCTGGCCACAAAAAAGTTTATTGAATTCGAATTTCGAATTATTCATGAAAATAAAAATGTATACTTTTAGAATATTACTCATTTTTAAATATGGAGTGGACGCTTAAAGAAGACCGTGTTGCAGTTATTGCGTTGTATCGTTGCGGTTACGCGCCAATTCAAAATTTTAACATACTGAAAAATTTGAATATAACCAAAAGATTCGTTTGTCGTACCATCAAACGATACAATGAATACTCTAGTGTAAATGACAGGTCAAGAAGTGGTCGCCCTCGGTCTGTTAGGACTCCAGCAGTGATAAAAGCTGTGAAGGCGCGAATTCAAAGAAATCCCAAACGTAAGCAGAAACTGTTGGCCCTTCAGATGGGGTTAAGCAGAACCACGGTGAAAAGGGTGTTAAATGAAGACTTAGGGCTTCGGGCATATCGAAGAAAAACAGGACATCGTTTGAATGCTCGTCTAATGGACCTGAGACTGAAGAGATGCCGCGCTTTTTTGAAGCGGTACGCGGGAAAAAAATATCGGGAAAATCTTTTTTCGGATGAAAAAATTTTTGCCGTTGAAGAGAGCTACAACAAACAAAATGATAAGGTGTACGCACACAGTAGTGAAGAAGCGAGCAACCGTATTCCGCGTGTCCAACGAGGTCATTTTCCATCCTCGCTCATGGTATGGTTGGGAGTTCCTTATTGGGGCTTAACAGAGGTACATTTTTGTGAGAAAGGTGTAAAAACGAATGCAGTTGTGTATCAAAATACAGTCCTGACGAACCTTGTGGAACCTGTTTCTCACACCATGTTCAATAACAGGCACTGGGTATTCCAACAAGATTCGGCGCCAGCTCATAGAGCGAAGAGCACACAAGACTGGCTGGCGGCGCATGAAATCGACTTCATCCGGCACGAAGACTGGCCCTCCTCCAGTCCAGATTTGAATCCGTTAGATTACAAGATATGGCAACACTTGGAGGAAAAGGCGTGCTCAAAGCCTCATCCCAATTTGGAGTCACTCAAGACATCCTTGATTAAGGCAGCCGCCGATATTGACATGGACCTCGTTCGTGCTGCGATAGACGACTGGCCGCGCAGATTGAAGGCCTGTATTCAAAATCACGGAGGTCATTTTGAATAAACTTTAGTGTCATAAGAGTCTATGTTTTGTTAAGTTCATTTTGGTATATGAATGGTTACATAATGAATAAACTTGTTTCAATTATTTTACATTAAACATGTGACAGAATTTATGACGACGCTTGCAGCTGAAAGTAAGTATTGTACTTTTTGACGAAGCATGTTGCTGATAACTTTATTTCTGTAATCTGACGAAGCATGTTGCGGATAATAACATGTACTTTTAGGTTAGGAATATTGTGTTCTTTTTTTTAAAATAATAAATAAAATTAAATATGTTTTAAAAAAAAAAAATTTTATAATTTATGACCTGACTAGGTATATAGATAACCGCTTTAGAACGCCCCCTCCACACATTAGCGTCTACCTTCACAACCCTTTTAAATTATTGCGGGTCGGTAATCTAAGATACTCAAGGTAATAAAACGACATTTCTACAATGAATAACTTACCTATGAATGCCAGCTACCAGATGGGCATGAGCAGCATGATGAGCAGCAGCTGCGGCCGCCTGTTGATGCGCAGGATCTAGCAGTACACCTCCGGCCAGTACTCCACTGCTTCCCACCACTCCTCCTCTAGCCAGCAATTGTTGGGCCAACGAAGCATGGGAGAGGGAAAGGGCTGGAGATATCGCTCCTGAAATGGATTTTAATAAAATCGTAATGGTTAACTTTCGCAGATGGAAAGACACGTAGGATTAGAAAAGCTACTGCCACGCTGAATATTTAGACATACATTGATTTTATTTCGGTTAAATTTAAAGCTCTTAATATCATAACTACGGTGGAGGCAACTCAACGGAAGTCTCGAAAGAAAACATTTATTTTGATATCTATATAGTTTATACGTCTTTTTATTTATTTATTGATGCACAAAACAAATTACAATCATTACAGTACATTACATATTAGCTAAATCGTACCAGTACCTAGTATCTAAATCTACTTTGGATTGCAATCTAAATGATATACTCAGATAACCCGTATTAATGTACATAGCTTTGACTATTGAAAATAAAATTACAAATTACAAATAAAAATAAAATTACAAATATTAGTTCCAGAAAAAAAAACAACAAAATGATAATACGGTATCCACATAAGTAGACAGCAATACAACCAACACAAACATTATAATGATAACTAGTCATTGTTAAATAGAATATCCTTCATACATCTGATAAATCCCGAATCTAGGTTCAAAGATATCAAGGTCACCGTGACATTTCCCCAAATCGTTATACTGCCTGACCATTCTTACCATAGGGTTATAGTATGATATATTATTGTAATATGTCCGTAACGCAAAGAGGTCTGAATTGTTAGCGACTTTAAGGTGAGCATCAATAGCTGACGCTATTCGATTTTCTTGTATTATCGCTCCCACTGTACATACGTAAATACAGAATAAATTTAGTAATAGAAGTCTTGAAAAACGAGCATCGTATGGAGACCTTGGACCTTGGAATCAAGATTTGACAGAATATGAACTTAGCTAAAGGCTTAATGCATGTGCCGGTCCTCAATAAATAAATGTTCTGTACATAATTACCACATTTTACTTAAGTACTAAATTCATAGTACTCAGTGGTAATTAGCAAAAAAAACTCAATAGAGCGAAATTTTGTTGGTTTATTTCAATCATATGCTGTACAAACTTTTGACAGAATTATGAGTTCGAACAACAACGAATATTGCACTTGTATATCACGATGGCTACGAAAAATTCTCAACTTCTATTATTTCGGGTCGGGGGCCGAACCTCCTAGGAGGTCCCCGAGGACTTGACGATCTGCAAGGTGTTGGGGGCAGAAAAGGCAAGGAATTTTAGGGCCCTACCGCACTAAGCGATTCCCCTGCACTCTTACACCCGACGTCCGAACTCCGGGTCAGAACCCGGTCAGAGTAGGTTCCCGCGGTCAAACGCAAAACCCTCACCTGCACTAAGATGTCCATAGCTTCCTGTGGAAGCAGCGGACGGCGCTCTTACTGCCAAACTAGCTGGAGACGCCCTGATCACAGCAGCTAAGTCCAGAGATTCCGCAGAATACGGACTCCACGAAACTGCCCGTTTTCGATTCGCAGAAGCGCCGATTGCACCGCCCGATAACCTTAATCTCGTTGGAGACGCTATTCTAGAACCTGAAACAGACATCAATAGTTGAATAATAATAATAATAACAATACAGCCTTTTAATCAGATCCATATTATAATTATATGACTAAATATAATACATAATAATATATAGAAAACTTAAATTTTATTTAAACCTTAATCTAGCCTATTATTTGATTTTTTCTTATTTTCTGCAGATCTGTTGGCCAATCGACAAAGGCCTCCTCCAACCTTTTCCACTCATGTCTTTCTTGAGCCACTCTGTTCCATGTGACGCCTGCCACGTGTCTTATGTCGTCATCCCATCTTTTTGCGGTCTACATTTTTTCCTTTTGCTTTCTCTAGGATACCATCGAGTCACAATTTTGCTCCATTTATCTTTACCTCTAACCATATGCCCTGCCCAACGCCATTTAATAGTTGAATAGTGATGTAAAAATTAAAACTAATTTTACTATTTAATCTCGTGTTTATTTGTTTAATCAATGACGTTAGCGACCACGTAAACTGCAAACTATTGTAAACGAAATATCTGTAATAATAAATTGAATATGAAGAAGAAGAAGTAAAATTGGTTTTGATTTATTTATAGCTCGCAAAAACTAAAGATTTATTATTATTGCATAGATGGGTGGACGAGCTCACAGCCCAACTGGTGTTAAGCGGTTACCGGAGCCCATAGACATCCACAACGTAAATGCCGTCACCCACCTTGAGATATGAGTTCTAAGGTCTCAGTATAGTTACAACGGCTGCCCCGCCCTTCAAACCGAAACGCATTACTGCTTCACGGGAGAAATAAGCAGGGTGGTGCTACCTACCTGCGGGACTCACAAGAGGTCCTACCACCAGTAAATATTTACAAAAATAAAACTATAAAAATCGAATTACCATCTAAGCTAAGTTGAAAGTCTTGGCTCGCGAGCGTGCTTCCGGCATGAAGCTCTGGGTGTAAGCTCCTTGCTGCACTTAAGTACTCCAAGCCTGTAACAAATGAACAAATGATAATTTAATCTCAAAATTCAGACAAAGGTTGTTTTGTTCTAGAAACTGTTTCATAGAAAATTGCTTCGTTCAAACGTGGAGACGCGATGTGATACATTTATGTTGGTTGAGGACTCTTGATATTACCAGATAAGTATATTAAGCACTACGATTGTTCGCACCTATTTTTATCATTCACGATTTTAGTCAATGCCTTTATTTTTGTCGTCGGTTATAAAATCGTACCGACATCGTATCGATGAGCCACCGAGCCAGATCTGAAGTGATTAATAAAAAACCTCTCGGCGCTACACAACAAATAACAAATAATAAAAGTTATAAGTAAAACAATAAGGCTCAAATTCGCAATATATAATGTTTTACCTATTTACCGCTAGTAACCTCAAGGGGTTATAATAGCTTCACCGAATGTATAGGCGAAGCTCCCGAGACTCGGCCTAGGAGACTATGCTAAAGTTTGCCCTGGCAAGAGCAATGCTTCGCTGAATCTACCCCCTGATCGGTACCGCGACCCGTTGAGAGGATCCGGTAAAAAACTCAGTAGGCTTTCGCATTTTCGAAATAAAATTAAAAAAATCGCACAGTCAAAACAATCTTCAAAAGCATAAAATAACCCTGGAATACTCACTAAAAACGAATAAGTCTATTACAATCAAACACAAACTGGTCGATCTTGAAAAAAACTTCTAATCGTTCTAATATAGTCTTATATTTATTATAATTATTATGTTATCATGTAAATCACGACTAATCTCGCTACTGATGCGAATAGCTGATCCAGTTTTGCAACCATAACGATTAAGATTGAGACGTCAACTTGATGAAACCCTGTTTGCATATAAAGTGGCCACTTAACGCGTTCTGTGATTCATGTAAGTTGTAGATCGTTCTTTTTTTCATTCGCAGTTGATGAAGCTATTAAGCTCTCTAAGTATAGAAAATGATAGACGAATATAAATTTTGTTCATAAAAATACGTTTTTCATATTTTTAATACTGTAATTAAGAGGTAAAACTAGTAATAAAGTCCTATAACTACGATTAAGTTGCAATTTGAAAACGGTAGTTAAGAAATAAGTTAATGGAGACCTCTCTGTAATGTGTCCGTATATATAGTTGATAATTTCCTGAGTTCAATGAGGTTCTTGGCCCTCGTTTAAATATTTTTTCAATCTATTCAGATTCTAATCAAAAATTATATTCATTCTAATTATACGTTTAACAAGACAGAAAACAAACAAGCCACATGTAATAAATAAATAAATAAAAACTAAATGATTACATTCCTTGATCACGGTCCTTAACCGATGATCCGAGTCGGTCGTTAGCCAGAAATAATAGGTTCGGTACAAAAGGCGTCAGCAACCAACAATTTAGCTCATAACACACTAAACAAAAATAAAATACCACGAAAAATCCCACGAAAATAACGCATGTGGTCTCTTTTGACGCGCCGCTCCAGTCCTAAATTTTTATGTCTTCATCCAATGTGAGAACCGAAACATCGATATTCGATGTCCCTTTTAAAAAGCAAATAAAAAAATCGATTCAGGTCAATCGGGTCCACTACGGATTGCGATAGCTCGGAATGGTCACCCTGACATTGGTTTAACCGTTCGCAAAAAATCCAAACGAAAACTGTCCTTAAGTTCCTTTTCGAATATTTGAATATCCAACGGTCGAGTGATTCGATTAGACTCGTTTTCGCTCGATTCGTTTTCTCGATTGACGTATTCATTTTTATTCGAATCGATTGGCCGTAAAATCGGTATACGTACGGTCGTGGTCTAGTTGTCAGCGGTCACGTTTAGCGTTAAAATATGAATGTCAATGGCGGAGTTGGGCGGTGCGTTTGGCCGGGCCAGAACTCACTCTGTAACGGAGTATACTAATGAGAATCGTAAATTACATGTTTGGCTGCCAGACGAATGCGCGGCGAGATGAAGGCGTTACGCCGGTATATATCGTATTTGTTACGGTTAAAGTATTTAAAATATTCACAGGTCCGATAAGACGAGCGTTGGCGCGACTAAATTATTCAAACGTTCGAAGACTTTGTTGCCTTGTTAAGGAGCAAGTTTGGTTGATTTATCTTTTGACCTCGTTTAATTACAATGTTCACTGTTTTTCGTTTGAGTGCATTCATTCTATTCCGACTCAAACTCTAGACGTTATTCACTTTGTTATATCGCAACTGCATGAATCATAAATAGCCCGATATTACCGTGAAACGTTTTTTTTATGGCCTAGATACTGTAGCCCATAGACGTCTACAACGTAAATGCGCCACACACCTTGAGATATAAGTTCTAAGGTCTCAGTATAGTTACAACGGCTGCCCCGCCCTTCAAACCGAAACGCATTACTGCTTCACGGCAGAAATAAGCGGGGCGGTGGTACCTACCCGCGCGGACTCACAAGAGGTCCTACCACCAGTAATTACGCAAATTATAATTTTGCGGGTTTGATTTTTATTACACGATGCTATTCCTTCACCGTGGAAGTCAATCTTGAACATTTGTTAAGTACGTATTTCATTAGAAAAATTGGTACCCGTCTGCGGGATTCGAACACCGTTGCATAGCCTAGATACGAATGCACCGGACGTCTTATCCTTTAGGCCACGGCGACTTGAACGTTTTGAATTTCGTACTTAGAACAACAAAATATCAATAGCTATTCCACAGCCGAAATACATTATGATCGACCACGTAATTGTCCTACCTGTTGCCCACGACCCGCGTCAAAAATAACAGACCCGACCGGCTCCCAGCCATCACATGTCATAAACCGATTAGCTATAATTAATTCGGAGTTGGAAAAAAAACCAGCGGTGTTTCTTAACAAGGTTTTTATGCTGTGGTCTGAAGTGTGATGCAGGTATAGGCAGGTGCATCGCATTACACCGATCAACTGCGGATGCGGCCTATCCAAGGGATACTATGAACATTAACAGATGAGATTATTCAATGTCTTCATTATCTTGGACGACTATTCGTAATAATTATGAGGACGTACATGGAAAATCTTTGTGTTTGTACCGATGCTATCACGTATTCGAAGTTGGCAAAGAAAGGTAGCCTGGCTCTGGCTATTTTTGCCGCGAACCAGTCATGGGTTCCGCTTTGAAGGATTGGGACAGTCGTGTTACTGTATATTGAGATTCAGACCTTGCGTCTCAAGATGGGTGACGGTATTTACATAGTGATTGATATCTGTGGATTCTGGTTGCCACATAACCCTAAATGGGCCAAGAGCGCCTAGAGTATATCAGCAGTGTAATGCACTTTATGATACTCGTAAAAGAGTTCAATTAAAAAACTCGCTAAATTCATTAAACAACCAGACAGTAGATTCGTGACCCAAATGTAACTATACTTAGAACATATATCTCTCTCATTTTACATTAAGGCAATAAAAAGGATGAGGGTGAATAAGTCGTTCTCTAGTGCGCATCGCTAATTTAAAATATGCAATTTTCAAAATGTCCCTTTACAGTTTTATATAAAAAAAAGATGTGTGGTGTCGTGGGACATCGGAATTCACCGGATAAAAACGTAGTTCCTTATTATAAAAATATCAGTTTTAAGTTCTATTTGAGGTATAAAGAAAATAAAACTGGAGGATTCGCAACAACCCACGGTCATTCGGTAACGTGCGAACTTATTGTGGTACACTTCATTCACGGTTGTTTGCATAAGAGTTAGTGTATTGCGCAAACGAACGCCCTGAGATCGTGGTCAATGAATGATAAAAAAATGTTATTTTTTGTACGTTATTAAAAAGTTAAACCGTACACTGTGTGCATTTCTAATTTGTACGTTATTACAAAGTTAAGTCGTACACTGTGTGCATTACTAGTAAAAATCTTACGTTACGGACGTTTTTTCCCGGTTAGGGTACCCCTCCACAACGACCCACAAGGAACTTTATTCCAATAAAAAAATTAGATACATAAATAAAGCCTTCAATACTATCACTCCCCTTTCTTAATGTTTCCCTATTTGATAACAAGCACATTCCTGGACACATTTCCATAGCAATAGAAACTAATTTTAAAAATCAAATTGATCCTTTGCTTAAATTAATACGTTATCCAAATTCCGTCGGCACATATCGCCTCGCCAGAATCGAAAAGGCTTAATCCCCGCGTATATGAAACAAGCAAAAAAAACCCTAATAATGTGACGCATGCATCGCTTTAACAACGTAAAATTATATTCTTAACAGCATAATTACACCTTTTCCTATCTAGCGGCGTCCGTCTCCTTCGCTCAAAGGACATAAACGTAAGTCCGTTTCGCTCTGACGGGGGGGTCCTTGTTCATTTTTGCGAGTCCGCCCGTTGATTTATTCATAAACGTATCTCGTTTATGCCTTTATAATATATTTTTTGTGGACACGAGCTTCTTGGAAGAGTTTTAGAACTGTGATTTCGTTTACTACCGGAGTTTAATTAATTGAGTGTAGAAGAGGGCTCGTTTTAAAATGGTTTTTGAGGCAGGCGATACCGGGATCGGTGATTTTCAAACTTGTTTAAATAAAACAAGTTGATATTTATAGATGGCTGTTATTGTAAACAACTAACAAGGTATTCGTTCGTTGGTTTAAGTAATAAATTGGTTTTAATTTTTTTGTTGTTACAATCAAATGATTGCCTTAAAAATAATGACTAAAAGAATACATATGAAATATACCTGTTTGTCAAATGTATATTCACACTACTTCCAATATATTATGTGAAGTGCAATCGCCTGGGCAAATAGATAACTCAAAGGAGTAGATCCGAGAGTGTATAGAGCACAAACAAAAACACGAATTAAATCATGAATGTGTTTTTTGACGGCAGCGTCTTGACTATGACGTCCTGAGATTGCTAACGCTATGAGTGTCCGCGGCCACTGACCAACAGGTGAGACCTAAGCTTGTTTACCTACAGTTATTTTTTATTATTTAATATATAATTTGTATATATTAAAAATTTTATTATTATATGAAAACAATAAAAGTACAATTACTATAACCACTTTCGCGTACTTCAAGAGGACTAAAAGCAGAAACCGATTTCATTATTTGTAATTTTTTCCTTTCTTTTTTTTATTGCTTAGATGGGTTGACGAGCTCACAGCCCACCTGGTGTTAAGTGGTTACTGAAGACCATCGACATCTACAACGTAAATGCGCCTCCCACATTGAGATATAAGTTCTATGGTCTCAAGTATATGTACAACGGCTGCCCCACCCTTCAAACCGAAACGCATTACTGCTTCACGGCAGAAGTAGGTATGGTGGTGGTATCTACCCGTGGGCAGTCACAAGAGGTCCTACCACCAGTAACTACGCAAATAATGATTTCGCGGGTTTGATTTTTATTACACGATGTTATTCCTTCACCGTGGAACTCAATCGTGAACAATTGTTAAGTACGTATTTCATTAGAAAAATTGGTACCCGCCTGCGGGATTCGAACACCGGTGCATCGCTAGATACGAATGCACCGGACGTTTTATCCTTTAGGCCACGACGACTAAAACAACCTGACTTGAACAACCATTTATTTTACCCTACATAAAATATTTGAAGAACAATCTAACCGCTGCACCGTAAACAAACCTCGTCGAGTACAATAATGGAACGACGTTTGGTGCTTAATTTACGACTTCACTAATTAAGTTCAAACTTAATTGGGAGTCAAAATATTGACTTGGACTAATTATGGAAACCATTTTAATTTGACCCACTACGAATTACAATGGATATTACTTAGTGGGCACATTGGAAAGGCTAAGTTGTGACATAAATACGGCACGATCGAAACAATTCGTGACATGTCCGATTTAGATAACACTACCGGAGAAAAATGGTTACTCACGGGCATCATCGAAGTTCAAGCTAAGTTTTCAAAACTTTCAAAGCTTAGCTTTGCTTTGCTTAGCTTTGACACAGCCCACTGAGTTTCTCGCCGGATCTTCTTAGTAGGTCGCGGTTTTGTTCCGGTGGTACATTCAGCTAAGCACTGCTCTTACAAGGGCTAGTGTTAGCAACAAAAATCTACCGTCTAATATTTTTTGAAACTTGAATAATCTATGACAGACAGAGTAGTTCGAATTTTTTTCTGAGTTCAACTAAAGTTGGTGTTACTCAATCATGGAGGGTCGTACGGAAGGAATTTGAAACCGACAAGATGCGTGCACATGTCCTTCCGGTGAAGTTAATTGCTCGTTAAGGACTCTGCTTTGATTGGGAAGTAATTAAGAAGAATGTTTCTTCCAATAACATTTACTGTTAACATTCGATTTATCTATAATTATTGATAAAACAACGAGCCATAATTACTTCGCGATGAATCTAATAATTACCAGGATTCCAAATTTATCGTAAGACAATGAATCATTGTTAGATTGAATATATATTTGTGTTTTAAATGTATGCAATTTGGTTATATTTTTATGTATTTTTAATATATTTTGTAATTATGTGAGGTTTTTATTTATTTTCTTTTATTACGCCATAATTTCCGATTTCCTAAATAATTTCTTATAGTACTTCAGGTTTAAGTTTAATGTTTCCCATTTCCTTTTTCTGTACATTGTAATTATTTTGATGTACCTAAGTGCAATAAAATATTTTGTATTGTGTTCCGACTGAACAACAACAATAATAATAATAATATAGTTATAATATAATATAATATAGCGTGGTATGGACATGTGATGCGTAGAGAGAAGATGCATGTGACTATGAGATGTATGGAAATGGTAGTGCAAGGTAGAGGGGGAAGAGGTCGACCGAAGAAGACATGGATGGAGTGCGTGAATGACGATATGAGAGAGAGAGAGGAGTGAGTGTTGAGATGACGGCTGATAGAAGAGAATGGAAGAGAAAAATTAGCTGTGCCGACCCCACTTAGTTGGATGAGATGGAGAAAAAATATATATATATATATATAGTAAATTTAAATTTACACAAAATTTAATTAAACGATTTCGTTGATTTCAAACAAACACGCATAATTTGAATACGGAGAATGTAAATAAATAAATGACACAGATGTTACGACTGCGTATTCAGTTTCAAATTTCAAAGCGCAGTCCATAATCCGCAGTTGTCGCCAAATGTTGGAAATGTCTGCAGTGGTTTTGGGATAACCAAATCACGGAGGCACGTCATCACGAATCTTGGTTTCGGTGATGAATTCCCAACTATACTGGACGGTTGTCAAACAAAAAAATGTGTTAAGTTGTTAATTATGTTTTCGTGAAGCAAACGGAACGGTGTGCCATGTGTCGCATTGATTTACATTTAACTGGTGACAAGAGATGTTAATTTTCATATTAGAAATTGACGATTGGCGCTTTTTAATAAACACATTATTAAAATCAATAGTTAAAAAAAAACGAATGTTCTTTATTGAGGTTTGATAGTATTAGTTGCAAACCCCGACTAGGCTCACGGTCCAATGGATGTGATGCGGTCGCCGAAGGTTTTTTTATCGAGAGGTTATTCTAGATTAACCGTAGTAGTAGGTGAGTTCGCGTGGCTCAAACCGGGAGCGTTGCTAACACTGGCCCTAGCAAGAGCATAGCTTCGCAGAATCTACCACCGGACCGGAAACGCGACCCACTGAAAAGATCCGGCGAGAAACTCAGTGGGCTGTGTCTATGGGTTAATTTACTCGTCGAGCCGTTCGTCACAAGCGACGGGTTCGGCGAGGACGGTCTGCGGTGCTTGTGGTACCTAAAAGCACCGTTAATGGATCGGGAGGATCCGTAATGACGACTTATTCTAGTGGCCTCGAGGGATACTAAATTCACCGGGCGAGTAGGTGAGCTGTTAGGGTCTAACCTGGTGACGCTGCTAACACTATACCTAGCCAGACCAGGGCTTCGCAGAATCTACCACTAGGTCGCACGTGGTGTACAGTGAATTGTATACAACTTTACTCTCACATCACAATTACATATATTCGAATTACCGTTGTTATAAATCGAAAACACGATCTTATTTATTGTCGGAAATAAGTAACAATGATTAGCATTTTTTTTTGTTACTTAAACGGGTAAAAAAGCTAACGGTCCACCGTTGTTGATTGGTTACCAAAGCCCATAGCTGTTTACGACGTAAATACAGCCACTCACCTTGATACTTGAGTTCTAAATCTAAGTTTAACAGTACAACGGCCGCTTTATCCTTCCAACCGATGTGCCAAAATAACACTATAGATAAATAATATTAAAGACAATCAATATTAATCTATTTTTAATTTGACCACAGACTATAAACAGTAACAAAAGTTTGACAATAAACACAGAGTCCCTTTATAAGTATGTGTTGTGTCAAATACATGATAGTGTGTGTAATGTTTTGTTTATTGATTTAATGATTTTTTTTATGCAAATTTAAAAAAAACATTGCGTTCTGCACTTCTTCTCTATATTCTCTATAAGTGTGGAAAATTTCATACTCCTCGGTCCGCGCCATTTTCGTAAAAATGGGGTACAAAGTTTTTGCTTCACTTATTATATAGATTACATCTTGCAGTGGATGACGTTAAATGATAGATACATACATACAGATAATAGCAGACAAAGCTAAAGGACTTTTATATTTATAAGCTAATATATAATATAACACTTCGTACTACGCATTTCCATTGAGGTTGCAGGTTCTATAGACATTTACAATTGTGTCTTCGGTATCTGAATAGGAAGAAAAAGATCGATTTTATGTTTTTTTATTTATTGCTTAGATGGGTGGACGAGCTCATAGCCCACCTGATGTTAAGTGGTTACTGGAGCCCATGGATATCTACAACGTAAATACGCCACCCACCTTGAGATATAAGTTCTAAGATCTCAGTATAGTACAACGGCTGCCCCACCCTTCAAACCGAAACGCATTACTCGTACTGCTTCACGGCAGAAATAGGCAGGGCGGTGGTACCTACCCGTGCGGACTCACAAGAAGATCCTACCACCAGTTATGTCTTATCTTCAACAGTTCTTGAATAGTTGTTGATTACTACACCATACTATACATCCACAAAAAAGTAAGTCGTAAAATACGTCTTTATAGCGTAAGGATTACAAACATTATCACGGTATTCGATTCAAAATCCGAAACGAATATCATAATTAGTATCGATCAATCGGTACGATACATAGAAATAGATTTTTTTTAAAACAATTTCAACAATTACGAAAGACATAAAACACTAGCACATAATAAGTGAAACAAATTATCTCTTATCGATACGTGATTATTAAATGCTCGGTTCGAAGTTTTCTGGGAATAATGCGTGTAGCGTAGGCGTTTAGGCTGCAGCTCAATTGATAAGCTTTAGCGATTGTGTTGACCTACTTTTATTTTAGTTTTATTATATTGTATATTGGTAAATAGTTAATTAATTAATTAATTAATAGTTAATTGGTTAACTATACTGAAACCTTAGAACTCATATTTCAAGGTGGATGGCGGCATTTACGTTGTAGATATCTATGGGCTCCGGTAACCAGTTAACACCAGATGGGTCGTGTGTTTGTTCAAGCATCAAACCAAAAAATATGCTATAGGCAAAACTTATGTGAAAATTGTTCTCGAATTATATTTTAAGATATAATACCAATATATAATATTTTATATTACCAATTTTGCAAATAAGGTTCTGCGTCATTACAAATATAGAGAGCACAAATACTCGTCCAGGCTTAAAGCGCACAGTACACAAGTATAAAAATATCAACATGAAAATTAGGAGAAGAGCAGTTATGCAGGATGATGGAAGTGTAGTAGTTTTATTTCAAGAATTGGGTCTCATAACCTAAGTTTAATTTTTGATAGCCAGAGCACTAGTAACTGGCTTAGCTATGCTCCTATTTCAGCTACAGAATTCATTCATTGGTCTAAAAATATAACTTAACTGTGAAATTTGTAATTATATTTAAAAGCATAGCATTTCATTTCAATATTGAAACTTCATTTTGAACTAACAAGCGGTAAAGCTGCCTATTTTGTTCTAACAAAGAAAAAAAAATGAAATAAAATACCCCATCGCTCATGCAAATCGCGATCGCTCTCTTCTTGTGTCACTCACCAAAGCGCGCCCAACCAAGCCGAACGGGTTTCGAGATGTCTCAATCACGATAGCGACCAACTCAATCGACACCGACCCACGGGTTTTTTCATCCATCATCGCTGAACTGGTTTCCGATTGGTTCGAAAAATAATAATAATGAAAAACTTATCGGACTACCACCGTGTCTGGATGTTTTGAGGGAATACATTCTTTGTTTATAGCTTGTTTGGTTTAATTAATAGTATTTTCTAATCATGAGAGCTGAATCTTTCGGAATTTTGAAACAAGGTGAGGAAATGAGATGCGTATTAATTTGGGACAATGCAATATTCGTTGACCTTCGAAGTTGACTTGGAAATTACAATAATATATATATATTTATTTATTGTAAACGTTTATTTAGCATTCGAAACTAATTATTTTGAACGATTTTTCTCTTTTATTTACGGTATTACGAATTGATCACGTGATTAATGATGGTCGAACCTTATAGATATAAAAACGTGTGTGACGAATTAAAATATGAGGTCCAAGTACTGCAATTGCGGCTTGCTGCATTCCGGACCGGTATTTACACTGCTCAGGGGCAAAATGATCAGAAAGATACCTACCCGAATCCGCTTATAGTTTACCTCACCAACAGTGAAATCATTATACAGTCTTTGTGATATAATAAACAGATAGTCTATTATTGAAGTATACCTTATTTACACAAATAGATCGATAAATGACGGCCTTCAAATAAACACACAAAGAGTCGAGTGAAGAAATTATCGCTATTAGCAAGACCCAGGAGATGTATTAAAACATTTAGATGTAGAGTCGCAGCGGGGATAATGTAGATTGCCGATGTAGAGTTCGCCTCGTCGATCATTAAGATACTAGTCGAGGAGATTGGATGTTTTGTTTGGAAATTTGTATAATATTATTATATATTTACTGGTTAAACTATTACGTATGGTTTACGATGTCTAGTATTTTTGCTTCAGTAGTTTTTTTAATATTACTTCTAATTCGTGTACATTGCATATAAATAATTAATTTATTATTATTGGTTCAATAATTGTTAGAAAATTAGTTCTGGAGAGTCCTTTATCTAAAGGAAGGCATCTAGTATCCTAATATCTAGGATTGGATACTGGAGTGGTAAACCTATCAAATGTAATACATATATTCTATAATTAAGAATTATAATAACATCGTTAAATAGACGTGAATGCGTTTCAGTTTAGAGAGTAGAAAAGCCGTTGTTCTAATGCCAGTGGCATTCACGTCATATAGGTATAATGTGTCAAAACATGTCTCCGCCACATTTGAACAAATTAAGCAAATCTGCTCCTCCTCGCTTCGGTTTCCTCAATGCTGAGGATCGTGATGACCTCCTCGCAACAAGAGTTTGCTGTGCGAATCACTCAACTCACACATACTCACAATCACTTGCAATCAAAATGAAGAAAAATACTAAATCAATTATGCATCTAAAATGAAGTATATTTTAGAAATTTCTTTAAGTTACAAACTCATTTTATTAGAATAAATTAAAAACAGTATTTGATAGCATTGATTGTTTTTTGGCCCACAACCGTTTATTATATTTGTTGATGGTTCTGATGTGTTAAGTCAGACAATCGTCCTAAATTTAAGTTAAAGTACACATAACATTTTGTGGTAGTAAAAGTAGGACATAGGAATTTTGAACGAAGCCGTAATTTTTGTTTATTGAATAACATTACGACAATTTCTGCCTCCTAGACTAAGAAATATCTTGACTATCTCGGTTGGAGGCTTTCAGCTCGTAATAAAACAATGAAATATCGTGAATGATAAATAGACGATACAATGTTATTTATTGTATAAATTATATAATATTTAAATCAATTACTTTGTTGTTGGGTCAACGGTACAGTGTATTATTTGGTACATTTCATTTCTGAAGCTAGACTGTGAATGATATTTAAAAAAAAAACGTTTAGTAATTTTTTCAGCTTCGGAATCAATTCAGAAGCTATAGAATGTTCTAGTATGTTTCTAAAGTACCTAGTACAAAACCACGCTAACACTCGTAATGTTTATCAGTTTTGTCGGTCAAAGTCAACGTTTAACCTATTTTACACCTTAATTAGTAGTTAAATTTAGTAAATCTGCATTTAATATTTGTATTAGTATTCATATTAGTCATTCTCACTTTTATTGAGTGAGGTCTCAAATTGGAGAACGGCATGCAGGTAAGCCATGAGCTCATCACAGGTAATTAAAATACGAAAATTATCTTTTAAGTTCTACATTAAGCCCAACACTTCAGTCCTTGTTGCTTTCGTATGTGTTTATCAGAAGTGAAGACCGAAATCGAATGGGATAAATGAAACGAGAACAAAATTAAGCATTCAAAGTTTTAAGTGCATTAATCCGACCACTTGTGTGAGCGCGGTCTTGCTCTGAAACCCGGTTCGCCGCCGCATCGACTAGTTATCAAACGCTATAACGATGGAGATCGTTTCATAAGGAGCGCGTGGTACGTTTAGGAAGGCAGCGGCTTGGCTCTCCCCCTGGCATTGCTGAAGTCCATGGGCGACGGTAACAACTCACCATCAGATGGGCCGTGTTTTCCTCTACCTACATTGGAAATAAAAAAAATGTCTCCAGAGGATGTTGCAATGCGAAAGATGCGTATTTTTTTTTATTGTTAGATGGTTGGACGAGCTCACAGCCCACCTGGTGTTAAATGGTTACTGGAGCCCATAGACATCTACAACGTAAATGCGCCACCCACCTTGAGATATAAGTTCTAAGTTCTCAGTATACCTAGTTACAACGGCTACCCTACCCTTCAAACCGAAATGCATTACTGCTTCACGGTAGAAATAGGCAGGGTTGTGGTACCTACCCGTGCGTACTCACAAGAGGTCCTACCACCAGTAATGGTGTGGAAATAATGTAACGCGTGTATGTCCGCGTTACATTATTTCCCTAATATTAAATTGCCTTCAGTACTGGTGGTAGGACATAATATATTAAGTTTGGACATTAGAATTAATCTTGTTAATTTAATAAGGATATTATTTATTTCGGTTAAGATGAGAGCCAAGCTCATGGATTACGTGGTATTACCGGAGCCAATAGGCATCACGTGTATACCACCACTCGTCTTTAAGCCAGAAGTTAAACTCTCAATAAATGAATATTATAGTAAGTTTTTTCAATTCATGAAAGCGGAAATAATGAACACTGGGCCATCAATCATCCATATTTTGTTTCCATTACTCCTTTGCAAATAAGACATGATCCTGATGGTGACTTCATTACAAACGTCTGCTGCAATGCGAACATCCGTTCATGGAAATTGTTTAATTTTTACGCCATAAAAACCTAGTTAATAATAAAGCACTAAGACAATCCTGTTTGCTGAGTCTATACCATTCTATACTGCTACTTTATGACAACTAAATCAATAAAAACAACCATAAGTTTTAAGTGGTCATTTCCGATGTAGGACTTTTTAAATCAAACTCAATCTCTGAACTCAGTCCCCCCAGTATGATGTCCTAAAAGCAACAAGTTATCGGGTTTGTAATACAATTAGTTTCCTTGACAATCTACACGCAAATAAAATTAGGAAACGTTTTTGTTTGATAGGCAATTGATTATGAATGGCTTTATACCTCATAGACCGTGAACCTAGGCTATTGGAAACAACGCAGCGATTTTTTTTCCTACCTATGCTGATAGCCTTGAGAGACTATATCAGCGTTACCCTAACGTGTAGGTGAGCTCTCCGGGCTCAAACCAGAGGTTTTGCTAACACTGGCCCTATCGAGAGCAGTGTTTCGCAGAATCTACCACCGGATCTGAATCGCGACCCACTGAGAAGATCCGTCGAGAAACTCAGTGGGCTGTGTCTATGGTTTAATTTACCCGCCGACCTCTTCGTCGCAAGCGGGTTCAGCGAGGACGATGACCGGTGCTTAAGGTACCTAAAAGAACCGTTAATGGATCGGGATGCATAAAATATACATTAAATCAATAAAAAAAAATGACACACACGCATGCATACTATTTGTTTACTGTCAAATACTGCTGTAAGTATTGTGGTCTGTGGACAAATTGGGAATAGATTAAATATTGTTATTGATATTTGTCTATAGTGTAGTCTTAGCCGAATCCGTGATTATAGAAGTCTTTGACAATAGAATCATAATTGTGTACAAACTTATAATTTCAATTAATTATAGTCGAATTTCGACTACTGGGGCCACTAGTTTATATTATATCTTGTAATTATTATTTTATATATTATTATGTATGTATATATTAATATTAAAATAAGCATACATTTTTTTATCTTCGTAATTGACAAGACCGGAGGAAAGTCAGTCAAAAAAATAGGACATTGCGTTCGGTGGTGTTCGATTTTACGTATCAACAAATCTACAAATCGTCTAGTAATTTCTGGGCTAGAGAAAGATATAAACATGAAAATGCAACGTTTTTAATTTTTTCTATTAGGCGGATTTATTCAGCCACCACAATACCCATGACTTGGGCCGTTAAATATGGAAAGTTAGTTCTTGTTTTCTTTTCGAAAAAGTCGTGTTTTATAATGTTAAAGAAAGAACATGAATATGATCTACCGGATGAGTAAGTGTTTGTCGTCACAATATAATTGTAAAAGAATGAAAAGAGAATAATTTTTCGGAGTTAAAATAAAATTCTTGCTTCGTTCTCACATGACACCGACATAAGCACTTTTAATATTAAGCTGTTGTGTACTAAGCATTTTTTATTTTGATTAGCGTTAGAACTTGAATTAAACATTTATTGATTGCTAAAGATAAAATTAACAGTACTCGGATATCACCAACTAAAAACGGTTCCAAGAAATGCAATACAGTTTATTGCCTACATTAAAATTAACATATGGTCGATTCGATCGCAAAAAACATTACTTAAGTACGTTGTGAAGTTGATTGCAAGCAGCCATTAGCGATTTTATTCATAACCGACAACACTACTGAAGTTTTATTGAATTATTTATTTAAAAAAAAAAATGAATAATTAAGTGTCCCCAACAACTTTATTAAATCGCGGACACGAGATTATAAGACACACGTTTCCCTTGAAAGCCGTATAAAGGAATCATATTATGCAATGACACCAAAACCCTTTCGATATTAAAAATTCGCATTCAATTCCAACGCAGAATAAAAGGAGTCGGATTGAGTGAAAAAGTGTCTCGATGAACCTTTAAATTATCCTCTATATGTGGACTCGAGATCACGATCTCGTTCTCCATTAAAATCAAATGCCATACGTAAACGGGAAGCGTCAATTTATTGTGATCCTTGCGTTCCAACAATCAGAACACA
Organism: Bombyx mandarina; assembly: GCF_030267445.1. Taxonomy (NCBI): domain Eukaryota; kingdom Metazoa; phylum Arthropoda; class Insecta; order Lepidoptera; family Bombycidae; genus Bombyx; species Bombyx mandarina. The sequence continues at coordinate 6,132,802 of NC_143234.1, read as the reverse complement.
ATTCGCTTTGTTAGCAGGATTGTTTTCGTGCATTTTAGAAACGTTACAACGAACTGTGAACGCCGTAACGAGACCGCTTATTTCTGAAACTACAACTCAGTTTAACCGTCCGCTAAGACCTGTTGTCGTCTGATTCTCAATTTCTGGTTGCATATACATGATTTTGAGCTCTGCTCGTGCGTGTTAATGCAAGTTTTTCTTTAATTTCGTCGCGTATTTGTTTTGAGGGGTTTTATCGCGGCACGTAGGCCTCGATTTGAATAAAAACACGATTTATATGAGAGATCGAAGGCCCGAGACCGCGATGTAGGCTCACGGAGCCGGTTCCAGAGTCAGTTCCCAATTTGCTGGTGCATTTCTGAGTAAGTCATTATGTTTGTGGCCTGTCAAATGACTCGCGAAATTCTGCAATCTCAACGATGCGCGATTCTAAAGAGACAAAGGTTAATCCATATAGTATCAATTAAAGGGAGAATTGAATAATTATATAAAGCGTCAATGTGAAGGTAGTTGTAAAATTATTACCTATTTATCTAGTGTGTATCGCAGACTTCAAGGTAACGTATCGGTCGAATTCTTATTCTAAATATATCTAAGGTCATCTCTGATAAACGTAACTATTCATCCGTCTAATTTATTCAATAATAATAGCGCCCGGATAAATTATTTTAACTGTGACTTCCCTGTGTTAATAATTTATTAATGTGATGTTTAAGATCCATTTCATATTTTTGTTCGACGAGTAATTGTCAAAACTACGAAATGAATACAATTGAATACGAGTATCATCGTCAAATTACATTAAATTTTATAAGCACATTAAAACTTCAGCAAAGTCTATACAAAAAATGACGGGTTTAACCGGAATAAACAGAAACCCCTTTGTAAACTAAAGTCTAGACCGGTAGGTCACGTTACCTGAAGGTCACTTATGGTCAAATAGGTTTGTGTAACACAGAACTGGGTCCGTCCGGTGCAAGCGGTGTAACCCGAGCCTGGGTTGGCCGATTTCCAGTTAACCTGTCTGGACGGTTTTATGCGACTTACATTCAATATTGCAATTTAATATAATAAAATTTAATTATTTTTTTAGATTACTTAATAAGCCTATATTTTAAGTCGTCGTGGCCTAAAGGATAAGACGTCCGGTGCATTCGTATATAGCGATGCAACGGTGTTCGAATCCCGCGGGCGGGTACCAATTTTTCTAATGAAATACGTACTTAAAAATTGTTCACGATTGAGTTCCACGGTGAAGGAATAACATCGTGTAATAAAAATCAAACCCGCAAAATTATAATTTGCGTAATTACTGGCGGTAGGACCTCTTGTGAGTCGGCATGGGTAGGTACCACCGCCCCGCCTATTTCTGCCGTGAAGCAGTAATGCGTTTCGGTTTGAAGGGCGGGGCAGCCGTTGTAACTGTACTGAGACATTAGAACTTATATCTCAAGGTGTGTGGCGCATTTACGTTGTAGATGTCTAAGGGTTCCAGTAACCACTTAACACCAGGTGGGCTGTGAGCTCGTCCACAGATATAGGCAATAAAAAAAATAAAAAATATGTTTCACTGGACCGATAATTAACGACAGTACTACCTGTATATTTTTGAAAAAAAAAAATTATTTTTCAGTTATAATTCTTTTTTTTTGCCTATCTGTTGCTACGCTATCTTCATCTAACACGTAGGCTAAGCTCACATTGTGAGATTTTGTTAACATCTGCCCTAGCAAGAGCAGTGCTTCACTGAAACTACCACCGCATCGGAATCGCGTTCCACTGAAAAAATCCGGCAAGAAATTCAGTGGGCTACAATTCACAGTTAACAATCATAAGAAAACTGGCGCCTAAGATTGGCTGACACGCTATCGACACAGTGCCTATCCGTACAAAAACAAATGCGATCGACGGCTCATTATAAAGGCCCTCACGTTTTCTCAAGCAATTTGCGGTATGACAATCAAAAGTGGATTCGCTTGAAACGAAAAAATATTTGCGAGACATCGAAAACAGCCTCCGACAATAAAGTCATCAAAACAAAGCTATTTCCGAGGATCGAATAAAATTATCGTTTTATCACAAATTCTTGAGCACACTGCTGCGATTTCACGTTTTAGAGGCAGACTATCAATTAACAGGCCCAGATAAGTTAAAGTAGATTTGTTTTATGCTTGTTTTTTTTTTCTACTTTAACTCCAATACGTCGATGAATGGTTAGTGTTAAAAAAAATATATTATTTTGGTATTTGTGCATTGAACTCGCGGCCTATTAACTAAAGTTATACTGGAGAGCTCATCATTGATAGGCAATTAAAATATAATTAAGCTATTAACCATTTTTGCCGACGAAGCAAAATTTAAGTTTTGTAATTTGAAATAAACCGCTACCGTGTTCTATTACCGTGTTTGTTTCGTGTCAGAAATCAAAGTGACTAGCCCACGAGGGCTTCCATGCTCTACTAAATAACAATAAAAGATAAAAAAAGCTTCAGCCTATAAATTTTTACCTTATAGAATTCTAAACTTTTTTTTATCTACATGAATTGCAATTTCCTCTACAATAAAGAGCAAAATGAAAAAATAATAATTTTGAGACTAGATATTTTTCATGGATTGTATATTGAAAAACTCCAGATAAAGACGAACGAGGCTTTCTACCGTCTGCCTACGTAGAATTCTGGAATACTTTGGCCACATTGCAAGAAAGGATCACGGCAGCTTGGAGAAGCTAATGGTGACTGGCAAGGGGAACGAAAGAAGACCACGAGGTAGAGGCCCGACACGTTGGACTGACCAGATCCGCACTACCCTCGACACCATAGTTTACGATGCTCTACACTCGGCGGCAGATAGAGGCAAATGGCGTGGAATGGTCCGTAATAAACTCTTGTTGCGAGGAGGTGGTCACGATCCTCAGTATTGAGGAAACCGAAGCAAGAATAAGCATATTTTTTAGCATTATTGTACACCATACCGAATACTAATTTAAAAACAATTTAGCGACATGTTTAATGAAACCGTCCAGAAATAGTACCTAATTGAGTGTTACCAAAAGATGCGTCTGCGTACATGTAAGATGATCCGTATGCTTCAGTTAACAGACACCGATTGTTTTTTATTATTATTTTTATTTATTAACAAAACATTTTACTTTGGACGGTTGCTGGGTTATGTTACTTACGTGTTGCGATCGTGTGTGAAATTCGACTTTTAGTGAAAATTTGATTTGGTTTCATTTTTAAAATCCAATCTTCGCTGCTAGCTTTTTATATTACCGTGAAATTCTACTTACTATTTTACTCTTCAAACTCTAACGCACGTTGGCTTTGTGGCAGCAATGAACTAAAGATTAGTATAAATCTATACGATGCACTCATTGGTATGTACAAGAGAAATCGTGTAATAAAAATCAAACCCCCAAAATTATAATTTGCGTAATTACTAGTGGTAGGACCTCTTGTGTGTCCGCGCGGGTAGGTACCACCCTCCCTATTTCTGCCGCGAAGCAGTAATGCGTTTCGGTTTGAAGGGTGGGGCAGCCGTTGTAACTATACTGAGACCTTAGAACTTAATATCTCAAGGTGGGTGGCGCATTTACGTTGTAGATGTCTATGGGCTCCAGTAACCACTTAACACCAGGTGGGCTGTGAGCGCGTCAACCCATCTAAGCAATAAAAAAAATAAAAAACTTTACTTTAAATTTTCCAATCAGTAAATAAATTATTAAAGTTGAAACACTAAATTGTGGGTAGGTACGATTTGATCGTAACAACAGGACAACCAAGACAAGTAAATATTACATTCACGTCTTCATTTTCCTGTAAACTTTACATAATGTATTTGTAAACAAATATAGTGTCATTCGTCCTTTTCATTTGACCATTTAAATGAACCCATGCATACGAGAAATCGCAATAACTAACTGGATTGATGAAGAAAAATTTACCGTTTCAACAATTTCGTTTTAATTGGATTATAAAAATAATGGGTATGCGATGCGGTTAAATTATTAAAAAATATACACAAAAAAAGACAACACTTTTACGAGTTTTGATCCCTATCTTTATAGTTGCTTTGGTATTAAAAGAATAAGAATGTTATCGCGATTTAAATGGCGGCGTATTTCTCTGGTTTCCCTTAGGATCAATACGGGCATATATGGGTTTGCGATGGATAATTCATCATCATAATCGGTTGCTCTTGGCAGAGCAGTCGTGGTCGTGTGGAATTCTTGCTTATTAAAACCTTGACAGATGGATAATTACCATGTTCTACATTCATGGTCTGGAAACTACAAAAACCGAACCTGCTCGCATTGCTTCTTGGTACGAATGCATCTAATTAAATTTCTTTATTATCGAATCACGTTTCTTTAAATGTCTCTTTTGATATGTGTAGATGTGAGTTAAGTGGAAGCGCACACGGGTCTTGTCCCGATACAGAAAATACATATTTCCGTTGCATAGACGAATAAACTCACAGTCCACTTGGTGGGAAATGGTCAGCTGTAGTCCAGAAGCATCATAAGGTAAATGCCTTCGTACACTTTGATACACGAGACCCAAGTATTGTATTTTGTGACATAAGAGAGGCTCCTTAAAAGGGGTCGCGTCGATGTTTCGCGAAATAAACATAGTAGTGGTACCAGCTTCCAACCTTATAGATATCTCTGGGTTTGATGCACCAACCATCCAAAACCATCTCTAATACGAATACGTACGTACATAAATAACGAAAGACGTACTTAATTGATTGACGTTCACAATTGACTTCCACGGTGAAGGAATAGTATCGTGTAATAAATATCAAAACCCGCAAAATTATAATTTGCGTAATTACTGGTTGGAGGACCTCTTGTGAGTCTGCACGGGTAGATAACACCACCCCGCCTATTTCTGCCGTGAAGCAGTAATGCGTTTCGGTTTAAAGGGTGGGGCAGCCGTTCTAACTATACTGAAATCTTAGAACTTATATCTAAAGGTGGGTTGCGCATTTACGTTGTAGATGTCTATGGGCTCCAGTATCCACTTAGCACCAGGTGGGCTGTAAGCGCGTACACCCGACTAAGCAATAAAAAAACTCTAAAAAGCAATCATGGCAAACGCCTGGATCAAGTACCTTAGTAATTTTACCATCATAATATCTCCAAGTAGTTTAATACAATAAAATAAATGAGTGAAGTTTTATGATTATTACAAAATAATCTATCTCAAGATGCCATCAAACAAGACCCAATAAGTAATAAGACCGGTAATTATGATTTTAGACTTAATAATTATTATGGATTTAAGTTTTATCATTCAATTCTCAATGGGCTTTAATAAAACTACTTCATTTCAAACTTACATAGCTTATCCTTTATGTTTAATTATATTAAAACAATTATAATTTATGATGGCTCTAATTAGATATGTAATTAAAGAAATTCGTTTACTTGTGACTTGTGTTCTTTGTTCTTGGAAGGTGCGCTAATATATTCTAAGTTCAGGTTAAGTTATAGTTAAGTTAGCATTACTTAAAATGGGTATACGTGGCCACAGCGAATCAGTAATGCATACTCCGGGGCGGAGAGAAACACCGAGATTTTACAGTAAGCTTCAAGCGAATGAATTATTAATAATTATACTGAATTTAGTATGTAAAAAAAATATGTTATTTTATAAGAAACTATCTTTCGCCCGCGACTCCGTCCGCGTGGAATAGTAACTTTTGTATAACACAAAATTTTACCCCCCACTTCATTTACGTAGAAAGTGAAAATATTTTCTGAATTATAGAATATTAAGGAGCTATTTAAGCCCCTATTTTGAAATATTCTTTATCGGTGCTCCGATTGTATTAGTCTTACCGTGATGTTATATAGCCTATCCTCAATAAATGGGCTATCTAACACTGAAATATTTTTTCAAATCGGACCAGCAGTTCCTGAGATTAGCGCTTTCATACAAACAAACTCTTCAGCTTTATAATATTAGTATAGATGTATAGTAAATTGGATGTTTCTTGTCCTTTGTGCATTTTTAAGCCTTTCTTGCAATTGCGATAAAGCTTGCTTACTTCTTACGGCACTTCAGGCGAGATTACAACGCTTGACCGTTCAACAGATGGCGTGCGTGTAGTTTCAACGTATGAGTTATTCAACAGCTAGTCATGAGGAAATATTGAATACCATTCTATATCGTCTTGCCAATCAAGTCCTCAACGCTTTCAATTTTGAACGGAAGATTTTTTAAACGTCTGTAACGGAGTGTATATGTTAGGTTTTTTTTTTCCTACCTAAGCTGGTAGCCTTGAGAGCTATTCCAGTGTAACCTTAACTAGTAGGTGAGCTCACGGGGCTCAAACTTGACGACGTTGCTAACACGAACCCTAGCAAGAGCCGTGCTTCGCAGAATCTACCACCGGATCGGAAACGCGACCCACTGAGAAGATCCGTCGAGAAACTCAGTTGGCTGTGTCTGAGGGTTAATTTGCTCGTCGAGCCCTTCGTCGCAAGCGACGGCTTCGACGAGAACGGTGACCGGTGCTTGAAGTACCTAGAAACACCTTTAGTGGATCGGGAGGATCCGAAATGACGTGTTTTGGGCGACGTCGACTGCTTTCCATTCTTATATGTTAGGAATACCGAATCTGCGAATGAAGCGATCACACGCTCTGGTCTGAAGAGTCATTCGCGCTACTAAATCTTTAGACTTTCTCACGATAAGTTCAGAATTTACGCTGTGCTGTTAACTTATCATCAGATCAGTCGCAGGTTAATTTATTCATCAATGCAACCTCAAAAAACGACCTGAGATTTATTTGAATTAACATAAGCTCAATAAAAACTCAGAATTTAGGGAGCTAGTTTGCGTAAATGATCCACAAACGGATTTTTCTTATCACAAAATACCCAATTACGTTTTTAATTACGTGTTAATTAGACAATGATGTAGAGGTTATAACATAAAACTGGGTGCTTCGTGTAATAGATACTTTAAATTTTAAGTAAGATGCATTTCTGAGAATTACATTCGGAATGCTACAATTAGTTGTCTTTACTGTTTGAAAACAATTCAAAGTTAAGCAACATCATCAACATTATCCTAGCACACATATTCAAATCTAGACCAAGCAGAATATTAGAAAACATTGGAAACTTAAAACACCCTAGTAAAATTCGCCACGAAGTTGCTGCACCTTTAGCATTATGATTATTTAATGCAACCATAAGACTTCATAGCTCTTCTTCAACCTCACGCAAAGGAATCATGTAAAATCTCCCACGGAGAAGATAAAATCCACTTTAGACTAGGTCCCTCCGAAATAAGTATGTAAGTAAGTATCACATAATTTTAAGGTCGTAAGAAAACCTTTCGTTATTCAAACACATGCCAATTTCAACCCGTGACTTAAACACGCTCCGTCTCTTAATAGCCACATTTACGTATCTCCAATCTGGTGGCTTTCGTTCGGTTTTCATCTCAATAATATGTATGAATAAAGCTGTTTTTTCTTTGTAATGTCAATTGGATGGAATTGAAACAGTCGTGAGTTCAAATTCTAATTAACACCTTAGTGTATAGATAAATTGCTTCGATATTGTTATACCTTCGGTTTTCCTATTGGTTAGGCTATACATACATCGTTTTGGTATGTGGTTTATGTCCGTTGGCTGTATGACTATATCGCCTATGAAGGACAAAAAAAAAACTTTTTAATAAATAAAGCCGTTTTTTAATTAATTATTTCCTCAACAAATTTTCCAAGTAACCAAATATTTCGTGTAAGTGATTGTAATCGTTTTGGTGAAATATCAATTCGAATTATATATGTGAACCTTTTCTGCATTATAGCTAGCTTATATTTTGTATTGCTATGTGTATTATTTGTGTTACTAACCAGTTTCCGACATTACAAATACCGTATTTAGAACTTTGAATAACGCTTATTTGCCTGTTACATAGACGCGAATTTCAAAACATCAAGAATGTTGTAGGTCGTTTACAAAAATCGGAAATTGCGAAAAGAAAAACTATTACTCAAGGGAAACATTAAAACATTCTTAAAACCTACGACATGCAAAAGCTTAAGAAAAGACGATATTAGTAATTTTGCCCCGCAACAGTGATGAAAGGATTCTACCGTCCTTCTCAATCTTCATGCCTTTTTGTGTTTTAATTTATTATTAAAACTTTTATTTAATCATTTTAAGAACAATTCCGTCTGCGCATGGGCATTCGATATCGTTCAGTTTAGTATTACAATATTTATCAGCAGTGTAACGTTGCATTCAATTCACAGACGGACAAGGTTGTCAAAAGAATATTTTTTTTAATATTTTTTTTGCTAATATTTAATAGATAAGTGTTCATCATTTATATTTCACGAAGATAGATTCATGCCTTTACCGTTTTCATCGTATGTCTCATATGATATTGTTTGGAGATTAGGGCATGGACCATGCAATTTAATTAATTTAAGCTCTAATTATTGCATGTTGTTGTTATATAGTATTTTCTTTAGTATTCGTGAGCTATAGACGTAATTAAAACGACTTTGACTTTAAATAAAACAAATTGATCGACTGCAAGATACTTATTTATATATAGTTCGTTCTGTGTGAAATGAATCAACAAATAATATTTTTTGTAGAATAATAACTAGACTAATTGTTACAATATCCAAATGACGACTGGTTACTTATTAGTCTTCCTCCATCACAAAATGAAATGTAAATTATTTAAAATTTCTGAAAAAATACATATAATAAATATAAAAATAGAAACTGAAAACTTTAGGTAATTACAATACTTAATTGTTAAAAAAAATGTTGTCCCTTGTCGGGACTATGTAATAATTCAATGAGAATATTACCTTTTTTAATGTAGACTTTAGGTAATGTAATAACATATTTTTTACTAGTATTGAAATAAAATACTCCGTTCATTAACATTACATTATAGTTGCAATACTTTCTGTTAATGACAACCCTATTACCGAATGCATTTTACAACGGACTTCAAGTAGATGTGTTCCTTATCGCTGTGCTATGTTCTCATAATGTTCGAATTACTGCATCACTTACAAATACCTTGAAGTAATATAAAGCTTTTACTTACTATTCAAAATTGAAGTAACAAGTATCAGAAACTGATGCTTGATAAAAAGTAAAGTGATATTAATGGTAATTTGGTATTTTTCTTTGCATCAAAAGCAAAGTTACCGTGATATCTATGTTTGTAACGGAATCTTTGAACATGATTTTGACCCCCTTCAAAACGTCGGATTAACTCGAAATTTGGTATACTTATTAAGGACCAACGACAATTCAATATTAAAAAAAATTGAAATTCAACTAAAAAATGAAAATATATAATAGTTTAAAAAAACTAACAAAATATGCTTTTATAGAAAATCCAACTAAAAAGTAGAAAATAAATTTTACTAAATTTGAATTAAAAATAGTGTAAGAAAAAATGATTATATTGTAAAAAAAGGGTGGGGTGCATAGTATCAGTAGTTATAAATATTTTATGCACAGATATGAGTAGAAGGGTTATTTTGATAATATCCTGAAAAGCAACCCACGCTTTTTTACAATTCAAATTTATTAAAATTTATTTTCTATTTTTTAGTTGAATTTTCTATAACAGCGTATTTTGTTAGTTTTTTTAAACTATTATTTATTTTCCCTACCTATTCTAGTAACCTTGAGGGGTTATTCTAGATTCACCGAGCTAGTGTAACCTCGAGGGGTTAATCTAGATTCACCGAGCTAGTAGGTGAGCTCACGGGGCGCAAACCGGGAGTGTTGCTAACAATAACCAGCGTGGCTCATCAGGGTTATTAGATACACCTTCGAGCTTTAAATCACAACAGAAGACTCTCCTCATATACTACTTTAAGAAGCATATCTGTCTAGCATTTGAGACCTAATATCATGAAATGCTTTAACTTATCATTCTTCTTGCCCCTTATCCCGCGTTATGTGGAGTCGGCATCGCATATCCTCGTATAATACTGCATAGGGATGTAGCATGAGTTTTACAACATGCCTATCTCCAAACCTCATTCAAATCTATCTCCACTGATATATTCTGGAATTCTGTATTGATCTATCTATTTTGGCAGCACATGTTTATTAGGTTTTTTTTTTGTTACTGGAGCCCATAGACATTTACAACGTAAATGCGCCACCCGCCTTGAGATGTAAGTTCTACGGTTTCAGTATGGTTACAACGGCTGCCCCAACCTTCAAGCCGGAACGCATTACTGCTTCACGGCAGAAATAGACGGGGCGGTGGTATCTACCCGTGCAGTCTCACAAGAGGTCCTACCACCAGTAATTACGCAAATTATAATTTTGGGGTTTGATTTTTATTACACGAATAGCTGACCCGGCAGACTTCGTAGTGCCTCAATCGATAAATAAAAGACCTAAACTTTTGTATAAAATAAACTTAAGACAAACAAATGGAATCCGTCCCACGGCGGACACATCAAAGGGAAAATAAAATTGTAACTTTTATTTAATTCCGAGTATTTTCATATTTATCTACCTTTTAAACCTTCTCTGGATTTCCACAAATAATTCAGGACCAAAATTAGCCAAATCGGTACAGCCGTTCTCGAGTTTTAGCGAGACTAACGAACAGCAATTCATTTTTATATGTATAGAAGAAGAAGAAGAAGATGCTATTCCTTCACCGTGGAAGTCCATCCTGAACACTTGTTGAGTACGCATTTCATTATACTATATACGAATGCACCGGACGTCTTATCCTTTAGGCCACGACGACTTCAAACTTCGACAGTTTTGGTTATAAAATATATACATTGATGTGGCTATAGTAGCTTTATCTTACCTCTTAAGGTGTTAGCACCGTACAGGGGATGGTCATAGGGCACTGGGCGGTAGGCGGGGTGGAGCGCAGCAAGGTAGCTCAGCTCGCTAGTGGCTCCGGCCGCCGCTGCCGCTGCTGCAGCTAACCTGGTTCCAAACAAAAGTTATTCATTAATGAATTTAGTAAGTACTGGTGGTAGGACCTCTTGAGAGTCCGCGCGGGTAGGTACCACCACCCTGCCTATTTCTGCCGTGAAGCAGTAATGCGTTTCGGTTTGAAGGGTGGGGCAGCCGCTGTAACTATACTTGAGACCTTAGAACTTATATCTCAAGGTGGGTGGCGCATTTACATTGTAGATCTTGTCTTGTACGTTGTCTATGGGCTCCAGTAACCACTTAACACCAAGTAGGCTGTGAGCTCCTCCACCCACCTAAGCAATAAAAAAAAGATACTAGCAATTTAATATGTAAATTATATTTTTCATTGTTGGTTTAGAACACAATGACATATTAGGTTTGTTGTTTTTGTCGTATTCTCGGTCCGAATATTTGACGTTTGAAGGCGATCCTCAAGGTCTAGCAGTGGGGTTCCATTGGGCGTAAAAAGCAAGGCTTGGCCCCGTGTCGGCGGCATCATCGAACACTTACAGTCCATAAAAACAAATGAAATCGAAATTTTAGTTTGTATTGCCAAAATACCAGCTTTCGAGTCCTTTTTAATTGAATATGCAATTTCGAAAAGGGCACATGTCGCGTATTTTGTCAAATACGTTTTTTCATATACATGTAGTTTTGAGGCTTACCTACACCCATTTTATAATAATTCCGGTGATTTTCAATTGCTAATTAACACTAAAATATATCTCAAAAGTTAATATTTTAAAACACTGCTTCAGAAAATAATCAGTTTTTTCATTTCCTGAACATTTTACATTTTCAGAGATATGCCCTTTTCGAAATTGCATATTCAATTATAATGTGGGGAAATATACGACAAAGGGAAGATCTTCCACCGAGCGGGTGATATTGCTCGGTAAGCCCATGGTCCTGATGTTGTTGTTCGGAACTTGTACATACGCAAGCTTACTTTGAAAATGGCGTAAGCGAGATTCAGGCATTTGTCAAATATCTTGTGTTGTATGATGGCTACCGCCACAATAAAATTAGAAACATAGTGTTGTAAAAAAAAAACATTTTACTGTGTGTTAATTTACTCTGGCTCTCCGAAACTGCTGTAAAGATTACGACGGACCTTTTACAGGCAAATACGAATGCTAAAAAGAGTAAGTTAGGTTTGAAATTATGAAAATCGGATTCTAATAGGAAGGAAGATTATTGCCAAATCGTGGCCGGGCATAGCGGTTTTAAATAAGCATCGTATTTGTTCTTCTGAACTTAATAAGAATCAAAAGATTTATGTGGTCCGTTTGATGTTTGAATCACCTTTTAGATTTTTTTGCGGAAGGGCATTTTGCAGATTCTCAATTATGGGTATCACTAGCACACTATCTGTTTCGGGCGCAAGATAATCACTTGTTCCGGGAGCACAGCTGTTGTGGAATTATTATCTCAAAGTTTTAACGGCATTATAATAAGAGTTATATTCGCTTCAGATTATATAGTAGCTACACTTATCAGCATTTTAATATATTTTTTTCAAAATTATGCATATCTTTAAACAAGGTCAGCGGGTACTTGGGGATATAAAATGCCTTTGCCTCCAAAATTGTCAATTCTTATCAACTTACATTCAATGACTGAAGTTGATAGGTAAAGATGTGGCTTTAACAAAATCGTTGTATATGGCACTGAAAACATTAATACAATGTAATACTATGTTTTTCTATTGCCCTTGTAGGCAGACGAGCATACGCCCCACCTGATGGTAAGTGGTTACCGTCGCCCATGGACTTCAGCAATGCCAGGAGCGGAGCCAAGTCGCTGCCTATCGTAAAATTAGATGAGTTCTAAGTTTGTTATTTCCAATAGCTTCTATAAAAGCATTTTTTTCTGATAATGCCATTTGCAGTAGCAATGTATGCGTTTATTATCTTGCCTACGAATAATTCGAAAAGCAAACCCGCAACTAATAAATATTACAGAGAACTAAACAGAGCAAAATCGCAGAACTAACATAATGAAGCAATAATATTGAATCGCAGCGCATAATAAAATTATTAAACAAATCAAGCTTGTAATATAGCGACGAAGGAAATTGTAGGGTGGGCTCAGTGGAATAAAGAAATTATCCGACTTACCGACCACGGCCGAGCCCAAACAAAGACGTCCCTTTCGGAAAAAGACCAAAAAAAACATGGCGGCCAACAAAATAAATAAAGCAAGTGCAAGAACACTCGCGTGCCTTCGCCCTGCGTGACGTAAAATGACCTATCTCTTTCTTCCACACTCGAGCCGAGCTCAATACTCCGAGTGCGAGAGAGATGAATAGAACACAAAGTATTTCCTCGAATAAGAAAGTTTTTCAAACTGTTCCCTCGATGTGAAACAAGTTTTACAGATTTCGCGAAGACACGCGTTTTGATTTGACGACTTATTTACGTTTCTTCGACTTCAAGTTGAATGTATTATTTTTCTCTGAATATATTTATTATACTTTATAAATCGGAAGCATGCTTGTACATTCAAGATGCATTCAAGATATTTATAATAACAAAGAAGTATATATAACTATAGGAAATTAAAATATGACCTCAACATTTAACGGTAAGACTTTAAGCTTTTAACTTTAAAAAAAGCATATACAAATATAAACTAAAACGGATGAAACTTATGATACACTTAATACATATTATTTAGTACACGGATGCTTAGAGAATAGAAGTACACTTTATATTATATTATTGACACTGTCTCAACAGACACGGATCTGACTGTCATAGATACAACATTAAAAAGCCGCAATAGAAATTATTTCAAGAATTCGAATGAGCAACAATCACCGTTGCTTACCATCAGGTAAGGAGGGCCGTGTGCATTTCTGTCATCAATAAAAAATATAAAAATTAAACGTATCAATACATACCTATCTTTCAAAAGCACCTCATATTTGTGTCTAAGTGTATATAGTTATGGAACCACACGTAATTGCATGTACGAGAAGCGTTATTTGGAATAAAAGTATACAACCTAATTAATAAGCCTCTTTAGTTATAATTAAATGCTCTAGTCATAACTAGAACAGCCGATGTGTATCCGAGTGTCAGAGGTCAACACTTCGAGACAAATACCGATTTATTTCAATTTCTAAAACATATTCGTGGACAATTTACATGATAAAGGAATTACATTAAAAATCAAAAGCTTAGAGCGTAATATGACCCCTAATATATGTGCCACAACATTCCTGCCTTTTTTGTGACTACCGTTACACAAAAGAATTGCCACTTTGACTATTATCACTATACTTTCTACTCAGCCAGATATTACTTAAGACAATTCGCGATTAATATTAGAATAGTTAGCTTTCACCTTATATCAATAAATACTAACTTAAAATCAATATAAGGCTTACTACCGTCTAAGTTACCGTGCAAGCAACTCAATCATTGCTTTATGAATGTTTCATGAAAAACCAGTTAGCAATTACGTTGGCTTGTGACCACAAACGATCCTCGCAGATTAGGTCTTTTTGCTGAATGACCAATTAGGTATTAGTGACTGCCACATACGGTTTGTCGTTGAATTGGGTTTTTTTTTGTAATTCGTTCTAGATTAAACATTTGAGGTTTGTGTCAGTCAGTGGGGCTTTTTACGCTTTTATTGCCATAGTGGTTGGATTGACTGGAGCGTAAATATGTTACAACGGGAATTCCGCGAATTATCTTGAGACATGAGGTCGAAATTTTGACCTCAATTGTATCGTCCGCTATCCCACTGTTCGAACAGGAATGTCTGAAGTACCAACCTGGGTTTGTTCACAATAGAATGCTGAAGAAATTTGTATTTTTTTTGTCGTAGATTAAGCAAGTCATAGTGCAGCACAGAGACATTTTAGTAATATAATCAATATATGCAATTAAAAAACTTGAAAAACACGCTTAAATATCAAACCGAACTAACAAATGATTTCAACTGTTTTTATCGTGTTGATACTGGTCAAGATACCCGAGGAAAAGTCATAAAATTATTGTACTGTCATTGATCCTTGATGCGTGAGCAAGTTTTTTCAAGTTCTAGTTAATCTAGTTACTCGTGCGTTTTGAAGTCGACGACAATGACGTAAAGCTTTAAAGCTTACGTTGCAGACATACAAGCATACACAAAACTCCACAGACACAACCCACTGAGTTTTTCCCCGGATCCTATCAGTAGGCCGATTTCAGATCCGGTGCGAATCATTGCTTTTGCTAGGGCTGTTGTTAGCAACATCCTCAGGTTAGAGCCCCGTGAGCTCACCTACTTGTCAGGTTACGCAGATATAACCCTCAGATAGAAATAAAAGACTAATAAAAGCGCGTCAAGAACGAGCTATGAATAAACTAACCCATAGACACAGCTCACTGAATTTCTCGACGGATCTTCTCAGTGGGTCACGTTTCCGATCCGATGGTAGATTCAGCGAAGCACTGCTCATACTAGAGCCAGTGTTAGCAACACTCCGGGTTTGAGCCCCGTGATCTCACCAACTAATTCGGTGAATTTAGAATAACCCCCCGAGGTTAGAAGAATAGGTAGGAAAAAAGAACAAACATGTATCGTGCTCACTCTGCAAATCATCGTTCGAAAAGTCGGAATATAAATCGAATAAAATTAAAAGACAGTCAACCGAGAAACGGTCTTTTAAACTCTTGTACTCTTGCCCTTCGTCAGACATAAATTTCAAACACAAGATTACTCGAATGTTAGATAAGTCGAAGCAAGCCCGTGTCTATTCTAAGCTAGGTCAAATACAAAATTACAATTAGATATTTCATGATATGACATCCAAATCGTTATATCAGACACAAAACGTTTAAAGGTTTCCGCTTTCAGTAAGATATACTACTTAATCAGGATTTCACGGGCTCCTTACCCATATGTGTCCAGACGGCAGATTTATTGAGGTTTAAGAAAAAAAAAGTTAAGCCTCTTTCGATGCCTCGGCGAGAATGAACACGATGAAATTTCGTACGACCACTTGATATATAGGGTGTTTTAAATTACGATCTCGAAAAGCTTTAACCTAAATGCTTTTGCAGATTTCATTTTACGCATGTGAATTTTAAAGCTTTATAGATAAAAAAAAAATTAAAACTATTAAAACACAATTATAGCCAATAAAAAAATTTCTTTTATTAGCAATAAAATTTATACGTCATCCTGTTAAAAACACATAAACACGTGTACAAAAAAAACCACAACTTAATCACGATACATCAATCGTTGATCCGAAATTATGAGTCAACGGAACAATAAAAACGAGTAAGTGGCATTTTAACATGAATTTATAATTAACAAGCATAGAAAATTCATCGTGTTAAAAAAAAAACGATTTAAAATGAGTCACTCTGTATAATGGCACGTCCTTCCGAGAAGGGACTAGTGGTAACCGCGGGGGCACCCTACGGTGGGAGTATTGTTTGAAACACATATTTCATGGTCACAGTAGTGGGTCTCATTTCGAAAGTCTGGTTTTTTATTTCGCAAATCTTAGTTTGAATTACTAGTATCGGTTTTTTTTTCTTTTACATTGCTTAGATGGGTGAGTGAGGTCCCGGGCAACCTAATGTCAAGTGGTTACCGATGCTCACAGGCATTCCAACGTGAATGGCACCACACGCCTTGAGGCATACAGTCGAAATTCCAACTGAAGTGTATAAAGATTGTCCCACCCTTCAAGCCATAACGCATAGATCGTTTTCACATTCCGCACCATGTTCAAGTATTTTCTTTTATAATGGAAATTAATTGAGAAGTTTCGGAAGTTTTTCGCAAAAAAGCTTCGACACTTAACCAGTATATGGTTAAAGGCAATTGTTTTAACCATGAGTTACAAGTTGCCAGTCTACTGCCAATTAAGAATACCACAATAAGTAAATGAGTACAGTAGAATGGGATCGACTAAAAAGAATTTGCCCCCATCAATCTCCTCTCTCCGTACACAATGATCACGAAATAAGAATTCGAGAAAATGGATATTCATACACAGTTGATACGTCCTCCCTGTGATCTCTAAAAAGCGAGAACAATAGCCTTGTTTTTATTAGCATGTGACTTATGTCTACATATTGTCTATTAGTCTGCAATCAGACAACACGAGTCAAATTTATACCTGTTGCATACACAACAAGAATAGTGATGGACCTAATTTGCGCAATAAGTCGTAATCAACCATATTCCACGTACGTAAAGATTGAAATCCTTTGTGTTGGCAAACGTATATTGCTTGCTCGCCATTTATCCTTCACGATCCTTACGCGGTTTGCGTTAATTAATACGTTGATAATAATTGATTGCATTAATTGGTAATTGATGAATTGTTAATGATAATTTTACATTATACTTTAGATATTAGTAGAGTTCCCGCAGTAGTCGAAATTCGACTATAATTAATTGGAATTGTAAGTTTGTACACTATTATGATTGTATTTTATACTTCTATAATCACAAATTTCGCCAAGACTACACTATAAAAAATATTAACAAAGGCAAACAATATTTAATCTATTCTCAATTTGACAACAGACGCCAAGAACAAATGTTTGACAATAAATAGTATGCATGCGTGTGTGCGTCAAATACATGGTATGTAGTGTGTGTAATGTTTTCTTTATTGATTTAATGTATCTTTTATGCATTATTTTAAAATAATATTAGCATTGTGCACTTCTTCTCTATATTCTCTATAAGTGTGGAAAATTTTATACTCCTCCGTCCGCGCAATTTTCGTAAAAAGGGATACAAAGTTTTTGCTTCACGTATTAATATATAGATTATAATAGACAACCGGACAGCAATAATAATAAAACTAAAAAATAGCTTAGTGAATCGTAATTAAATAAAACCATTACATAATCACATTTTGTGGAGTATTAGCGTATGATTTATGATTACCTTGTGTGTTTAGCCCCAAGTGACGTCAGAGCTAATAACACGCATAAGATTAAGATTAAGATTACAGATTTGATTCACAGATTAAGTTGAATTTGATGATGTCTGCGCATATTTTTTTTATAAGTATTCGCATGTGGAAATTATTGGATTGGATAAAAAATTGGCGACAGGGCATTTTGTTAACCTCTAATGGTTGTGTCTTCTAAGTTTTGGCTTACGTTGGAAGTCAAGTTCCTAACCTGTTTATTATTCCGTCGCTGAGAAAGTGCATTCTTGATCATACGGATGATATAAAATTGAAACGCGTAGAAGATACAATTAAATAAAAAAATACCCTACCAATACTAAAGAATGCTTATAATTTAAAAAATAATCATTACTAGAGGTCCCACAGTAGTCGAAATTCGACTATAATTAATAGGAATTGTAAGTTTGTACACTATTATGATTGTATTTTATACTTCTATAATCACAAATTTCGCCAAGACTACACTATAAAAAATATTGACAAAGACAAACCATATTCTATTCTCAATTTGACAACAGACGCCAAGAACAAAAGTTTGACAATACATAGTATGCATGCGTGTGTGCATCAAATACATGGTATGTAGTGTGTGTAACGTTTTCTTTATTGATTTAATGTATCTTTTATGCATTATTTAAAAAATTATTAGCATTGTGCACTTCTTCTCTATATTTTCTATAAGTGTGGAAAATTTCATACTCCTCCATCCGCGCAATTTTCGTAAAAAGGGATACAAAGTTTTTGCTTCACTTATTAATATATAGATATTAAAATTCATGATATAATTCTGGACTGAATTTAAATTAAATTGATATCTTTCTCTCGGACACCGCATAATAGTGAAAACATTATACAATCGTAATAAAATCGAAGAAATTAGAGAGAGAGAGAGAGAGAGATAAAGAGAGAGTATTCTTTATTGTATACCAAAAAACAAATAAACAGTGCGATACATTAAACACAAAAAGTACAATTGGCGGTCTTATCGCTAAAAGCGATCTCTTCCAGACAACCATCAGGTGGACAAGAATCATTTGGAAACGAACTACGCGCGGTGTAACAATCCAGTGAAATGCATATATGTACATGTAGAAATTACATTCTCAATAATGTAAATTATAACGTACTTTGAACCCATCGAAGGAGGTCTAACTAAGCAATTAATTATCATATTTGTGTCTATTAAATACATTATTCTGTGACCTGAATGCTGACTTGGCTTATTGTGCTATTTTAAACAGTTTATCAAAATATTGTTATGTAACAGTTTTTGTCGAAATTACTTTATTTATGTCATGTTTGTATCTATTATTATTTCATAATTTGAATATGTTTTTATCAGCAGATTTTTTATTGAATAGATTTATGAACGAGCTCACATCTCATCTAGGAGCCACTAGGTAAGCATTACAATTTAAATACCGACACGTGGCTTGAGATATGAGTGATTTGTAAGTCACAGTTTTGAAGTACAATGGTCGCCGCGCCCTTCTAGTCGAAATGCATTACTGCTTCGCGGTGGAAATAAACAGGGGGATGGGAAGGAAGGATCTACCAATAAAATCAATTACGTAATAGTTGATATTATTGTGGATCCGTACAGACACTATTATCCAGCTTATCTGTGCTGAACAGACTTCAGTCTCGTGCTTTGAGTGGGTAATTGCATTACAAAATCTATGAGATCCAATAACATTGGTATTAATGGCTTTAACGCTACTGATAGAACGCGAAACGGATTTATGTAAATAAAGAGTATTAGTTACCAGAATTTGACATATATTAGAGATGGCAGCGATCGAAGGCTTCGATTCAATTACAGATTTGAAAGAAAACAAACGGAAAATTTACTCACCACTAGAACAGACAGATGCCAATCATCTTATTAACAGTTAAGTTTTATTTAAAACAATGAGATAGTTATGTAATCAACGTGATATTTTGATGTTTGTTCATTTTGGGTGCCTATTTGGGAGCGATGATAAGCATGAGACCCTTACAAAGACGAAGCACACGCATAAATATATAGTTTAATGTGTGCAGCTTATCTCCGACTCGAAAATAAATAATCAGTCTTCCGTTCATAATGGATTTCGTTAATTGTAGACGCCACAAAATTTAAAAGGTTAACAATCTCTTCATTAATGCAAGTGGTATAAACAAGAATAAAACTTTGGCCTGATTAAAACGCGACCGTTAAATTATGAATACGAAGCTACGGGCTGTTAGATTTAGCTTAATATGTCTTTTTGGTTTTAAGGATATTAAGGATTTTTATTGGGCTCGTGGTAAGACTATGGAACTTTCTGAAAAAAGTCAAAACCCCTCCGTATGGTACGTCGCAATGGTGCTGGGGCGCCTGGTGTTGGGGCGTCCTTGGTTCCAACCCAAGGAAGTTCATGATCGTTAATCTTATGCCGAATCCCTATGCATAATGATGAGAGGACATGTTGCCGCCACTCCGTAGAATGTGGGATAAGGGCAAGAAGAAGTGTGACTTCATTCATGAATTTAATGTCATCAACTGAGATTTTCTTAGAAAGATATATTATAATGATCATTGACTGAGGCGATTCTAAATACGTTTTATGTACCATAGATATAAGATTTTATTCTTTTGTCATTGTATTTTGTATCATATTTACTGAACGTGAATGATAAATGTAGCATATGATAAGTCAATGCTGCTCGCGAAACTTTCCTATTATTTGAATTAGTAAAGACTCCCTATAAAATATCAAATCTAGTAATCAATCTCAATTCACAGTAGCCCTTAAACTAAACTGTTAATACGGGATTGTGCAATTTTTATTGTTTTGGTTTTACGATACATACCGCGCCACGAATTAAAACATCCATAAACTATAGTGCTTGGGAACTAATAAAATTCAAACGTTTTATTACTAAGATTCGGGCGCGCCTCGGAATCGCTCGGTTGTATAACAGATTTATGACGTAAAAGCCTGAGCAGATATACGACAGATGTGATCGAACGGAGTCTATTCTTAATGAGCGTTTTCATCTTAGTGTTTTTATTTTATTCGATGGGTTGTCTGGCACTGTGTGTTTAGCGTCTCTTACTGCTGGACCGAGGGTTTTGGCATCGATTCCTAAATAGAACTATAGGGTCGTTTTCAAATTTGGGGTCAAAAACGAGTTATTTGATTTAATTCTCAAAACCTTAATGTTAACGCAATTATAAGTACAGTAAATCTGTTGTCACGACAACAGGCAAGTGATCCTATAACTATATATTCGTAAACACTATTAAATTAGGAGTTATACATTAAAACTACCCCAAATCTCATTCTTATCACTGGTCCGAAGTTCAAATTCTAAATTGTTTGCCATTTTTACAGTAATGCGTGTTGAAATTCGGCAATTTTATTTAATCAGTATATAACACAATAATAAAGGAAAACTAACTGGATATTAGAACATTATTAATAACAAAAGAATGGCGATTTCTAAGCTTTTAAAAAAAATCCTATTTAAATTGTCATCCGTGTAAGCGTTATCAAATGCATAAAATGAAAAATATAAATGATTATTATATAATATTATCAATAAATGAGTGCATGCATTTTTTTAATTCTGAACATGCCTAAATACAAAAAAAATGGAAAATTAGAGAAAGTTTACATTCGTGAAATCTTTACTTTTTTTGGCCGCAAAATTGAAAACGACCCTAGAATGCAGTGCTCGTCCTATTAATGAGTAGTAGTTAGTAGTATTAATGAGATAAAATCATCAAAAATAAATTTCAGTGCTAAGATTCATGCTTTCTGTCTCTTCTTGACGCAAGGAAATGAGATATGCGCCCTGACTTAAAGAGAAGGCTGGCCATTATTTTTTATGCTGCTACTTCGAACTCTTGTTCGAGGTTGGTGCTTCTATTAACGATATGTTATTTATGAATGCCGCTAACTGTTTGACAACTACTTAATCTGCAAAATTACTATGATTTTAATGAAAATACTAGTCCTTATTTCTATTGTGCCGTTTTAAAGTCTTCAAAAATCCTTAGCATTTCTTAAATAAAATTCTACATCAAAAATTAGAACATTTTTTTTTAAAACGCTTCGAATACGTTTATGGCTTTACAATTGATGTCTTTATAAATTGTTCAATGCTTTCGCGACATCGAATTACGTACAAAACAAAAGTTTACAACCTCTTCATGTGGTTGTCAAACGATTCACGATAGAGATGAGTTAGAATGATTTATATCCGACTTGTGTTCAGACTTTTATGTTAGTTTTTATGAGACCTAATTAGAATATAAGAATTGCCGATACGCGTTCAAAGGTTTTGTGGGATTAATAAATCTTGAAAATTTTTAGTTCGTCCGCCCGAACTGGTCCATAAATTACATCAATTATCTATATATTAATATATATTAATAATACACTTTTTATCCCTTTTTACGAAAATTGCGCGGACGGAGGAGTATGACATTTTCCACACTTATAGAGAATATAGAGAAGAAGTGCACAATGCTAATATTTTTTTAAAATAATGCATAAAGATACATTAAAGCAATAAAGAAAACATTATACACACTACATACCATGTATTTGACGCACACACGCATGCATACTATTTATTGTCAAACTTTTGTTCTTGACGTCTGTTGTCAAATTGAGAATAGAATATGGTTTGTCTTTGTTAAAACTTTTTATAGTGCAGTCTTGGCGAACTTCGTGATTATAGAAGTATAAAATACAATCATAATAGTGTACAAACTTACAATTCCAATTAATTATAGTCGAATTTCGACTACTGCGGGACCTCTAGTTTACATAATATCTCAATTCAATGTGGGTTATTTTCTTTATGCATAACAATCTATGGAAAGAGAGTTTGAAACCGCTGCACTGTGTAATTGAGTCTTAGACTTGTGTATCAAATTCGATGACGTCATTCAGGTTGTGATTCTATGGATTGACCTGTTCCACCATCGAGCAATAGAAAAACATTGATTCAAACAGCAGTAGTTTGGTATATTTGAACCGCGATTGACTAAACTGGTGGTAGGACCTCTTGTACTGGTGGTAGGACCTCTTGTTAGTCCGCACGGGTAGGTACCACCGCCTAGTCTATGTCTGCCATGAAGCAGTAATGTGTTTCGGTTTGAAGGGTAGGGCAGCCGTTGTAACTATACTGAGATCTCAGAACTTATATCTCAAGGTGGGTGGCGCATTTACGTTGTAGATGTCCACGGGCTCCAGTAACCACTTAACACCAGGTGGGCTGTGAGCTCGTCCAACCATCTAAGCAATAAAAAAAAAACGCTAAACATTGTTCAATAGACGTTAGAATTAATTAAGAGAGAAACGTAGGAATGTCTGGTAACACGAAAATGGGTCCATCGCTACATCTGTATCACTATTAAAATAATAAATGAATACATAAAAAATTAACATATCGTCTAAGAATAATGTTGAACACGTTACCGAACCTATTACAAACAAACTAAACGTAATCAAACAAAAAAACTATAAAATCCGAAAATGGAGTTCAGAAGCTTTTTAATCCATAGCTAGCAAAAATAAACAAAAGGACGCTGTGTAAACATTTCACCCTGAATGCGTACGGGCGTAAGAGAAATTGTTTCGTGAATAAAAAAAATACGTGTGGCACTCGGGGACTGCCGCCGCGGTAAAGCTATTGCATAGCATTTTTTATCAACTTATGCAGTTATAATTAGACAATAATAATTTAATATTAAAACAATAATAAAATAAGAGCACGCTATATTTATAAATATTAACAAAAGCAAAAATTTGACTGTCCTCTTCACATTTAGAAGCTAGACCGCGCGAGAGAGAGATGGGCAGACTTTTCATGATGCGCATGCAGTGCGACGTCACGCCACGCCCTTATTCATAAACACTACAAAAGCGCAACGTGTGAATGTGTTGAACGCGAGCTACATGGCAGTCGGAGTGGGGGGTGTTAGGTTTTATTTTCGTTATGAAAATTCTTGATTCGGTCTCCGCGCTCAAAGCCCGCGATAAAAGCTATGCAATAGCTTAAAAATAGATATTTAGAAATTTAACAATTTTTTTTCTTATTCTTATTCTAACCGTTCTCTACTGCACATCACGGTAAACCTTTATTAAATTTATTGATTCATTTCACGCCAAAAGTTTTACGTAGACGATTTTAGTGTAATTTACGATCTGTCTTCACAAACGTAGTATTCAATATATATTTTACATTCATTTGTCTCAATTATGGATTAAAATCTAGATCAATATTTACTTCCTCAAGCTATGAATAAAGAAGAATTAAAATAAAATCATCCAATTGATCAACTACATCCTTTCATAAATGAGGAAATGATCCGTCAAAATCAACTGAATATTGAGTTAAACATGTTATGTGAGAAATGTATTATTAAATAACCTATAAAATGATAAACTTCTTTCATGTGTTCTGAAAGCGCTGCGTGAATGATAGACCAGTATAGTTTGTCATTTAATCAATAGTCAAACCCTCAAAATTATAATTTGCGTAGTAACTGGTGGTAGGACCTCTTTTGAGTCAGCACGGGTAGGTACCACCCACCCTGCCTATTTCAGCCTCGAAGCAGTAATGCGTTTCGGTTTGAAGAGCTGGGCAGCCGTTGTAACTATACCGAGACTTTAGAACTCATATCTCAGGGGGGGGGGGGGATTTACGTTATAGTCTATGGGCTCCGATAACCACTTGTGAGCTGTGAGCTCGTCCAATCATCAATGCAATAAAAAATAAATAAAGTTTATATCTTCGATTTTCATAGCGTTTGTCTTGAAAAATTAATAGAATATAACATAATTTCTTTTAGCCTATGGTGATCCAAATTACAAAACATCCTGCGTCTGTACACGATATTGCCGCCGTGCGTTGACGTGCCTACGTTCTGTTTACAAATAAATCATCAAGCATTATTTTATTGCTGGGCCTGCCTGCACAACGCTGACTTCCGCTCACTGGACCTCGCCACTACCACGAGTTATATTTGTATAAAGTTAAACTGCAGACTTATTGCAATAATTGCAGAAGATCGTGCAAGAAAATTTTGATTTTGATTTGAAAAAAAATATTGAAGTTTTTGGAACGATGTTCCTTATGAGACGATGCGGAAGGGTACCCGGACCGGGAAAGAACGTCCGTAACGTAAGATTTTTATTAGTAATGCACACAGTGTACGATTTAACTTTGTAATAACGTCTAAAAAATAACTTTTTTTTTTTTTTTATTATATATTCCAAATCGGTTGTTAAGTAGAAAGTGTCTGTTAAATCCTTCTTTTATAAAAAAAAACACTTTGAATTCAATTGGTTTTATTGTAAATATCTGTTAAAGATATGATTGATTCCGGTAAACTGCACAAGATAAGGTCTAAACAGGAGAGATTATATTGGTGAACGAATAACTTTATTTACTAATTTATTAACATCAATTGCCAATCATATATTAAAACTGAAGAATCTTATACCTTTAAACGAGCAATTCTTGTATATACTTATATATTTATGTAGTCATAAGTCAGGTCATAAGTATTGTCACACAGTAAAAACTTTTCTTTTAGAATGCTGGCCACAAAAAAGTTTATTGAATTCGAATTTCGAATTGTTCATGAAAATAAAAATGTATACTTTTAGAATTTTACTCATTTTCAAATATGGAGTGGACGCTTAAAGAAGACCGTGTTGCAGTTATTGCGTTGCATCGTTGCGGTTACGCGCCAATTCAAATTTTTAACATACTGAAAAATTTGAATATAACCAAAGTATTTGTTTATCATACCATCAAACGATACAATGAAGACTCTAGTGTAGATGACAGGTCAAGAAGTGGTCGCCCTCGGTCTGTTAGAACTCCAGCAGTGATAAAAGCTGTGAAGGCGCGAATTCAAAGAAATCCCAAACGTAAGCAGAAACTGTTGGCCCTTCAGATGGGGTTAAGCAGAACCACGGTGAAAAGGGTGTTAAATGAAGATTTAGGGCTTCGGGCATATCGAAGAAAAACAGGACATCGTTTGAATGCTCGTCTAATGGACCTGAGACTGAAGAGATGCCGCGCTTTGTTGAAGCGGTACGCGGGAAAAAAATATCGGGAAATTCTTTTTTCGGATGAAAATTTTTTTACCGTAGAAGAGAGCTACAACAAACACAATGATAAGGTGTACGCACACAGTAGTGAAGAAGCGAGCAACCGTATTCCGCGTGTCCAACGAGGTCATTTTCCATCCTCGCTCATGGTATGATTGGGAGTTTCTTATTGGGGCTTAACAGATGTACATTTTTGTGAGAAAGGTGTAAAAACGAATGCAGTTGTGTATCAAAATACAGTCCTGACGAACCTTGTAGAACCTGTTTCTCATACCATGTTCAATAACAGGCACTGGGTATTCCAACGAGATTCGGCGCCAGCTCATAGAGCGAAGAGCACACAAGACTGGCTGGCGGCGCGTGAAATCGACTTCATCCGGCACGAAGACTGGCCCTCCTCCAGTCCAGATTTGAATCCGTTAGATTACAAGATATGGCAACACTTGGAGGAAAAGGCGTGCTCAAAGCCTCATCCCAATTTGGAGTCACTCAAGACATCCTTGATTAAGGCAGCCACCGATATTAACATGGACCTCGTTCGTGCTGCGATAGACGACTGGCCGCGCAGACTGAACTCCTGTATTCAAAATCACGGAGGTCATTTTGAATAAACTTTAGTGTCATAAGAATCTATGTTTTGTTAAGTTCATTTTGGTATATGAATGGTTACATAATGAATAAACTTTGTTTCAATTATTTTACATTAAACATGTGACAGAATTTATGACCTGACTAGGTATATATAATCTGAATCTCGGAAACGGCTCCAACGATTTTCATAAAATTTAGTATACAGGGGATTTCGGGGGCGATAAATCGATCTAGCTACGATTTATTTTCAGAAAATGTTTTTTTATTCGTGTTTTCAATAATCATCTTTATCGATAATCAACTTTATGACTCTTCCCGACATCTATTGGCGAATAATAATACTATTTTTCTTAATTGAGGGCAACTAACCGCTTTAAAGACACAACAAGATAGCGTTATCAAAAAAAAAAAAAAACGAGCAAAGCTCGGTCATCATCTAGTGATAATAATGCAAGGTAATTCTGTAATGATATGATAATTTTTTCACGTTTACGAATTCTGACCGTAAACTACAAAATCAGCTCGAATGGAATTTCGAATCATACAAATGGTAGTGGTTCGGGTCATTGTACCACGTTATTGAATTATGATGTTCTAT
Organism: Bombyx mandarina; assembly: GCF_030267445.1. Classification (NCBI taxonomy): domain Eukaryota; kingdom Metazoa; phylum Arthropoda; class Insecta; order Lepidoptera; family Bombycidae; genus Bombyx; species Bombyx mandarina. The sequence goes on along the minus strand of NC_143234.1, from coordinate 6,105,605 downwards.
TCCCGACCACGGATGTCGGGGAGGAAGCCTTCCTAGATGTTAATAGATAACGGAGACCTTGGATTTTGTTTAGTCTGTAACGCTCGGTCAAAGGAAATGCGCACTTCCTGCATTTGCATTAAGTAAACAATTACATATTTTGATGACCTTATTGTAATAACTGTTGATGTTTGTCTCGTCTGGTGTTTTGATGTTTTGAAATATAGCTTTACGCTGTTTAAGATTAAGATATATTTTCATGGTTCAAGTTCAATGGCGTACATTTACTAATATTTATATCGATTGATAGAAGGTGTGTTTAAAATTAGTGTTTAAAATGTGTTTAAAACTTCGAATCTAGGTACTTTAGGTAGTAAGATCTGACATTTTTTTTTATTGCTTAGAAAGGTGGCTGAGCTCGCAGCCCACCAGGTGTTAAGTAGTTACTGGAGCCCATAGACATCTACAACGTAAATGCGTCACCCCCCTTGAGATATAAGTCCTTAGGTCACAGTAGAGTTAAAACGGCTGCCCCGCCCTTCAAACCGAAAAGCATTACTGCTTCACGGCAGAAATAGGCGGGGTGGTGGTACCTGCCCGTGCGGACTCACAAGAGGTCCTACCACCAGAATGATTTGATTAATTGGTTCATTCGTCGTAATCGGGGCAAACTTCCATTCAAATTAAATACAAATCACCTGAGCCTTTCCCGACCGAAACGTGCAGCGCGGTGGTACTTATATGTTAGTAGCTCACTACACAAACTCTCTCTCTATTACATATGAAGTCAAGACAGACTTTACATGAAGTGCTATTCTGGAATAGCAACGAATGATTGCCCCGCACAAGGTCAGCATCAGTATCAGTTAATTCTGATTAAGTTTAAATGTCTCTGAAGTTGAATTCTGTCACGGTCGCTGCGTATAGTATACAGTATTTACATCATCAATTGCAACAACAATGAAAATAACAAGTTAACAATGCAGACAACGGCACACTAACAATTGTAAGTGTCGTTCAAGTTAAGTATTCGCAGATATTGAGTTCCCTAACCGTTGCACTGTCAACGTACTTGTTTTAACAGAGTTAACACAATATTCAAGTTCACACAGAAGGCTCAGAATAAACGAGTTTGAAAATTAAAAAGATGTGTGGTGTCTTGGGACACCGGATAGGAACGAAGTTCCATATGAAAAAAAATCGCGCGGTGAAATATCGCTGTGCGGAAAACAAGGCCTTATTCCACGGACTTTTTCTTACGGTTTTTACTATCACATTTTTTTCAGTTCGGTCGCGCAGCAAAATCCCTATCTCCTCCAAGCCTGCCGTAAGGAACTTCGTTCCAAAACACTTTATTAAACGTAAGTCCTAGCCAATACTGAATACATTCTGTTATTATCGAATTCTTGTAAAATAATCTTAGTTTGGGAACGTTGTATGTGGAATGCTTTTAAAACATTAAGAAGACGATAATTAACACATAGATATATTCAGCTTTTTTTCCTTGTCCTTATAGGAAGATGAGCACACGGCCTGATTGTGATTGGTTACGGTCGCTAATGGACATCAGCAATGCCAGGGGCAGAGCCAAGCCGCTGTCTACCGTTAAATACACTCCACAAGCCTCGTTTTAAGAAGGACATGTCATACCGCTCGGAAAATTCCGTAGGGGGCAGCTTATTCTAAAGCCGGATGGTACGCGGCAAAAAAAATCTCTGGAATTGCACTGTGGTTCTAGGTAGTATGTGTGAGCTCTACTCCGGTGGCGAGCGGTGCAAAAATCGTGTCAATAAAAATAGTCTATATTACCGTTAGGCTCAGCATCTAAACGGAATGAATATTTACTTCTTGCTCGTATTTAGTCCTTGCCCGAGACATGAGGTGAGTCTAAACTACATTGTAGCGATTATTCTTTGTCGTTAATTTACGTACAACAGTAAATGTCAATGTCTTTCGATGCTGACTTTAGAATCCAAAATAGTTTCACTGAATTGTAATGAGAGTGATCAACAAAATTTTATATTGCAGCACTATTTTTACGTTCTGGAAAATATTGCAACATTTCTCATTATATTTTAATCCGTTTATTATCAATCGAACTACATATAAAATATTAATTAAAGTGAACAAACTAAATAAATCTCTGTAAAATGATAAACGATGAAACAATAAAAAAACAGAAAATTATTAAGTAAACAGAAAGAAATAGGTAATATGAATAGACAATGTCAAAAAACAAGAATAAAATACTACATCAACTATCAAAATAGCAAAGAGGTTCGCAACATTAATTTTTGATTTTTATATAAAAAATGGGGAATATGAAAGTAAATTTAAATTTAACAGTAAGCCTGCTGTTGATGTTTCTGTTTTGTGCGCGTTTGAACGAATGCAATATGCAGTATATTTAAACTTCGAGTAGATGCACCCGCTTTCTACATTATGATGTCATGTCATGAAGTGAATCGGACTTTGTTGTGCATCAGAATGTACTTCGGAAACTTTCCTTTGCCACATTCTTTCGGAACTTACACATACATACATACGGAAAATTTAAAGTAAAAAATATATATTCAAACACTGTGACAAATAGCATTTATATTAAAATGTCAGAAGCAATATACTGATGTATTAACAAAAAAAAAATATGCCACTCAATCTATAATTCTACGCTAATATATAAATCTACAGTGGTTTTTACGAATGTTCCGTTATCACATCTGAACCATGCATCCGATTGACTTGAAACTTGGTATCCATGTAGAAAATACATGTACTTAGTGGATAGGCTAATGTTTATATGAGAGTTGGACTCCCTAATAATAATGACAATTAATAATAAAGTTAATTTTAAATGCCCAGCGAAGCAGGCGAGTACGGCTAGTACAATATACGAGTATCAAAGAAAAATATTTTTTATCTTGTGCCTGAAATATTCTCAAATAAAAGTAAAAACTCGTTGTAGTTGCTCTGATCTCATACGTGTATGTTTTTGATAGTAATAACACAAATAACTTGAGCCTTTCGAATCATCAATCAGAGCTAATCATTTTATTTAAGACAAAAATAAAACACTATGTATTTATCACCGCAATATACAAAATAATTGCAGGCTTGTACACACACAAGCGCGGCGCGATATACGGGGTGTTATAAAATCCGGAATGACTCGTAAGCTGCCCGGCTGAAGGCTAGGGCACGCATTTTATTGAGACAACCGCTTTACGATCAGCGGACAGCCCTCGTACAGGTTCTTGACCTATAAAAATAACAAATAATAAAAAAACACTAAAAATGCACCGTAGAACGTCACTAGAATGTTTTGAAAGGATCACATGTCTGAAGCTACTATGGACGTCTTTTGACACATTAGTATAACCAGGGATACGAAATCGAATTTATCTACAAAACGATTATATTCATAGCAATAAGCGATTAACAAAGGGGTGTGAATTATTAATCGGTAACGGGAATTTCATGGTAAGCTTTTAGTAATAGCTTTTGCACAAAATCGATTATTCGTAAATATCGTATCGTCGCTGTCAAACCAAAATCTGCTATGTACAAAAACTACATTTTTAATTAACGAGTAAAAACATTTTCATATATCAAATTTTATATGAAGATGAATATTTAAGAACTATATCAAATGAAAACTATAGATAAATATTATAGACACATAACAGTTTTTCTTGATATGGCTGTGAACTATACGAAAAGGTCAAAAAATTAAAATCTCAAAAAGTGTTCACAGCAGATTTTAGTTTGACAATGACGATTTATTTAAAATTAGCCGACACCCAAACGTAATATAGAAGAAATGTTAGAACGACTACTATTTTCAAATTCAAATTACATTAGGAATTAATTATCGATATCAATGCTCGGATCAACATATACATGCATAGTTTTTAAAAACCACATTATTATCGGGCAACGTTCGAGTTTTTTCTGAAGTCAATTACCAGAATTGGCTCACGTTTTTAAGTGACTCAATAAATGAGACAGACAGTGATAATGATATTTAAAAACTTTTATGATAATGCATAAACGTGATTCAGTTCCTATTTTCTCGAAATTACATTTTTTTTATTGTTGTCGTTTGGCGTAATATAAAGAAGAGAGCGATTTAATGAGCTTTTTAAAAAAAACAGTTACGTCAGTTACATAGCTTCAGACAGATTGTGTGATACAGAATACAAATAGGTTCACTTCGTTAATATTATAATCACAAATTTGCAGTGGTTAAATCAAATATGTATCGTGATCTAATCCTTAGGCAGATATTATTTTTTTAATTAGTATTTTGCTAATTTTCGTACAGCAACAACATGAATGAAAGAAGGAAAAAAGTCGCTCAGATACTTCAACCTTCAATCTCAAAGTGGGCGACATTCACGCGGTGATGTCCGTGGGCTCCTATGACCAATTAAGATCTGGCAGACCGTGAAGTCGTTCTAGTGCAGTCAAAATTGGAAAACTGGTCAGCAGAATTTTTATCAATAGTAATTTTTGCTAATAATTGAGTCTGATAATGTTCCCTGTTGCATACATAAATTGCTGATTCAAATCGTATAATATATCTAAATTTTTACGAAATATTCACATTACTGCGTTTTTATTGCCAGCAATAAAAACGTTGACATGACTGTCACGCAAGGTGGATTAATATTTTTGTTTTTTATCCAGAAACACATTTAGTTCAATTACGAACTGTTTATTTATATTGAGATTATACACTCGTAAAAGTGCTATGGGATAATGCGTTCATGATTTTTCGAAATTAGATACTTACATGTGGAATACATAAGCGGTAAACAGTTTTATCACTATTACATATTTATGTATTCAAAATATTTTTTTCTTTTTATATTGTATAGACTTGTGTTAATATATGGAAGGCTAAGGGAACATAGTATTTTAATGTACTATTTATCTATACTCATTTATATATTTACAGTGGTTTTTACGGATGTTCCGTAATAACTACTGAACCATGCATCCGATTGACTTGAAACTTGGTATCCATGTAGAAAATACATGTACTTAATGGATAGGCTAATATTTATATGAGTGTTGAACTCCCTACACCAGTTGCGGGGTCGTTAATGATGAGAATCTTTGTGGGGGTGAGAAATAATAATGTTAATTTTAAATGCCCAGCGAAGCGGACGGGTACAGTTAGCAACGAATAAATGTGCAATATATGACGATTCCAATGCAACTCCCAAAGGATATAATACCACATACATAAATAAATTACCACAATTTATTTATGTTCAAAAGAAATTTAAAGGATTGGTCGTATAACAGTTTTCTCGGTGAAGCAGAACTAGCATTTCATTAGGAGACCGCTATTAGTGGACAAATTTAACCCTTCACGGTCCTATATTTACAACACGAATCCTTTGCGGTACAAGTCATAAGCGTTAGTATGAGTTAAAGTGTACAGATAAAACTGATATGATAATTTATTTTCATTGGTCAGTTCGATAACAGTGATCTAAATTTTTTTTCTCCTACCTACGCCGAAAGTTCGGTTTTCGTCCCGCTGTGCAGAAAGTCTAACTTTTCCGCCCTGGGTACTGACAAGTGCGCATGCGCGTTAGTGTCTACGTCTGCTCTCACGCACTTAAAATTCTTCGCCATTGTTGTGCTCGGGTAATTTGCAATATTGTGTTTAGTGTAAAAGTGAAATAAACAAACGGCAATAAAATTTAATAGTGAAGTATTAAATAAAGATAAGTTCATCAGACAGTTCTTATTCAATTAGTAGTCGTTTTTTTTAAAATAAAAAAACAGTTAAATTGTTTTTTTACACGCGGGAGGAAATGTCCTACTTTTCTCCCTTGGTGCACAATGTACTGTTATTTAAAGAAAAGCCAAAGTAATACGTTTTGTTATACGTGTGTTTATCGATTCCAAAACAAATCATAGTCTTCCAAATTATTTTTAAATAAATAAAATTATGATTTTTTTCTCTTCAATACGATGATAAAAGTTTTTAGACCAAAAGTAAAGTTAGTGATGGTGACTTAATTGTCCGCGATCGCTTATACCTTGACAGCAGCTAAACAAACAGTCCCGTGTTTTCTCAGTAAACACATCAACAGGTGCCACGTTTCCGAACTGACGCTCTTTGATAATATATAATGTTACTATTCACATTTTAAACGAATTCCTACACTGATTTGTTCAATACGAAAAAAAAGCGATCTAAAAGGCTTTTTTTAAATAACGGATTCTGTTATAAAACCGAGCGAGTTATAAAAAATACTATCGAGTTTCTTTTCCCGAATTTCCTGAATAACTCTCTCTCTCTCTCTTCCCAGCTATTTATCCCACATGGTGGTGGGGTCAGCTTTCCTGACTTTACTCCACCACTTCGCTCTGTCTTCGACATCCTCGTCAGCAACATTGCAAATTGCTGAAGGACAAGAGAGAAATCTTGTCCTTCAGCAATTTCCCGAATAACTATTTTTATTTTTTTAAATATTACATATATTATTACACGTAACTACAATTACTTCTTAAGTAGTCGTGTTGTTAGCGCATTTTACAAAATTTTGTCTTTAGCTACGGAACCCCAATACTTTTCAAGTCTTATACAATATTATCTAATTTTATGCCAGACCTTTTGGTTTCACTATTTGAGTCTTTTCAATCAGACGGCCTAAGTTTTTAAATGGGAGACGTTATATCGCCGGTTCCAATAACTGTGTCGAAATTAGCATGACTTTATACACCAAAATGTCTATACGATCATACATTATCATTTTTTTTTATCTATTCGTATTTCTTTATACGGACTAGAAGAAGAACTAGCTATGTTATTACTTACAAGATAGATAAGCAAACAAGTCAGAAAATTTTAATCAAATTAATATGAGACCACAATCCGGTAAGTTTACGCCTGATTGTGTCCACCCACCGCAACGAGCTTTAATGAAGCTTAATGAAAGCACATTACGGGTACTTGAAACAAAATACCTCATAGCCTTTTAGAATTATTTTCAGATATAGATTGTTGTTTTGAGGACTTGACTGAACAGGGTTGATGATGGTATGTGAAAAGAGAGACGTCTCAACCATACAGCAGATCGGAACGTTAATACAGATTAAAGTGAGATGCATATTCCAAAAAGTAATCTCAAAGTTTCTGCAACTACTAAAATCTTGAAGAGACACTTCAAGCTACATTACAAACTTGAATAAAATCTAATAGCTTCTCTTATCTCTCAAAGTAATCTACCAAACAGCCAATAGATGAAAAGGTAGCATAGTCATGAAAAAAAAACTGAAAATAGACATATACTTTACTAACATTCAATTTATTTTTAAATTTAAATTATTATACCATTTCTTTCTAAATACATATGTTTATGTAGACACTAAAACAAGCGGTCGAATTAAGCCCGAAAATCTTATATGATCACACACAAAAAAAAACCACAAAATTACATTTGCATAAACTTCAGCTCTTTACGAATAAACGACACATTAAACCGAAACAAACGTAAATAAATAAGGCTGCACGCAGACGTGTATTTTAAAATTAATGAACACGAAGGGCTCCCCACACACTCGGCAGCTCATAGGCTACTGTTGCCCGATAGCACGCTACATCGCATGACTTGATTTTTTGTACCATTTTATGGCCCCCAAGGTCCGATTTCATTACTGTAATTACGTGTCCAATGCGATTTTTGCAAGCCTATTGATTAATGCAACGTTTCGTAGCCTACATTATTGAGGATAATAAGAGTTTGATTAAAAACACTTTTAATTTAGTTTAATGGCCACTCTCGCATTCGTTTCGTATAATCCCCCGCAAAGCAATCATTATACATAAATGTTGATAGTTTAATGCAGTGTCTTGGACAGCAAAAGATAACAACACATTACTTGCCCTGAGAAAATATTTATATTGTATTGAAATATTGATTATTTCCATACTTAAAAATTATTGATGACTAGCTGACCCGGCAGACTTCGTAGTGCCTCAATCGATAAATAAAAGACACATCAAGCGGACACATCAAAGGAAAAACAAAATTGTTTCTTTTTATATAACTCCGAGCTTTTTTATATTTTCTCACCTTTTAAACCTTCCCTGGACTTCCACGAATAATTCAAGACCAAAATTATCCAAATCGGTCCAGCCATTCTCGAGTTTTAGCGAGACTAACGAACAGAAAATCATTTTTATATATATAGATAGTAAAGATTCTTATTATTTTTTTAATCGCTGTCGCCTAAACGATAAAGGGCCCGGTGTATACGAATTAAGCGATATGAGTACAAACCTTTATACATACTTTATATATATTATTTATACTTTATTTATATATATCGGTCATATTGCCCGCCGACAGTCAGATAACTTCGACAAAGTGATTGTGACGGGCAAAGTAGATGGAAAGAGACCCCGCGGCCAATTACCTAGCCATTGGTGTGATCAAATAGCCGCTCTAACTGGGTTGCCAGTCGCAACCGCCATTCGAGAAGCTGAGGACCGGACGAGATGGAAACAGCTCACGAGACAGGCCACCGTCAAGTTTCAGGTACACCACCTTCAGTAATGAAGAAAGCGATGAAGAAGAAGAATATATGTACGCGGGTTAAGTCTAGTTCGTAATATAGTAGAAATACTGTCTAATCGCTTGCTTATTACGTAAGCGAACAAGTTAACGTTAACACAAATATAAAAAAAAAATATGTGTAGTGTCGTGAGACACCGGATAGGAACGAAGTTCCTTATTATAAAATCATTAATTTTAAGTTCTATTCGAGGTATAAAGAGAATAAAACTGGAGGTTTCGCAACAACCCACGGTCATTCGGTAACGTGCGAACTTATTGTGGTACACTTCATTCACGGTTGTTTTCATAAGAGTTAGTGTATTGCGCAAACGAACGCTCTGATATCGTGGTCAATAAATGATAAAAAAAATGTGTTATTTTTTGTACGTTATTTCAAAGTTAAGTCGTACACTGTGTGCATTACTAATAAAAATCTTACGTTACGGACGTTTTTTCCCGGCTAGGGTACCCCTCCGCATCGTCCCATAAGGAACTTCGTTCCAAAAAAACATGAAACGCTTATGATATAATAAAGCACAAACGCAATAAAAATAACTCAGGTTTGACTGAATAAATTCAATTCACTTTCACACTCAGTCAGGTTACAATTTGTTTGGTCAAAATTCAAGGACATGCTAATACTGTAGGTATTCCTTTGCAAAATCTGAAAGCAATAAGGCAGAAATCAAAAGCCGACAATCAATACAATGTAATATAGTAGCATTATACTTCTGTCATGTACCACTATTGTTTACCGCCACTACACGTTGTCGTGACACTGGAAATTTGCCTACAATGAACGTGTTATCTATTTATTCTATACTTAGAATGGCTACGTGGGAGGCGATGGACAAGTGATTAACCTAAATTAATTGAGACGGTCTGTGAGGGACTTTGAATACAATTATACTTATGATCTAAAGATAGATGATGGAATAAAATTGAGTAGCTAAAATGAAAACCGCAAACATTATAAAATCACATGGAATTGAAACTTTTCGGCGGCAGTCAGTGTATGCTGCTTGGGAGCCACTTAGCAATGGCCAGGCAGTGAATTCGTCTATCCAAATATGCTGCTTGGGAGCTGCTTAGCAATGGGTAGGCAATGAATTCGTTTATAGAAAAATGTCCAACATTATGCATATGTTCAGAAAAGGTTATAAGAGGGTACTTGAGATAGCATATCTTTTTTTTTTTTAGCTTAGATGGGTAGACGTGCTCACAGCCCACCTGGTATTAAGTGGTTACTGAAGCCCATAAACATCTACAACGTAAATGTGCCACCAACCTTGAGATATAAGCTCTAAGGTCTCAAGTACAGTTACAACCGCTGCTCCACCCTACAAACCGAAACCCATTACTGCTTCACGGCAGAAATAGGCAGGGTGGTGGTACCTACCCGTGCGGACTCACAAGAGGTCCTACCGCCAATAAACCAATGCCTCTGATATTGTCAATTCTTATCAACAGTTACATTCAATGACTAAAGTTGATAGGTGAAGATGTGGCTTTAACAAAATCGTTGTATATGGCACTGAAAACATTGATACAATGTAATACTATGTTTTTTTTATTGCCCTTGTAGGCAGACAAGCATATGGCCCACCTGATGGTGAGTAGATACCGTCGCCCATGGACTTCAGCAATGCCAAGGGCAGAACCCGGCCACTGTTAATTCTTAACCATACAATGATTGAGAATATTAAACGATGTTGAAATAAATTGAACCATAGATTATTTGCCCAGCTTCCAACCGACCAGAAAATTGGATCGTAAGCGGTATAATGATACACTGATAAGTAATTAGAAAACTCGACTAATTAACTTTGGTGGGCACTGATGATCCATAGATAAGAATAAAACCAGTCGCCCTTCAACCCGATTTTACGAAAACCCTTATCTCCGTTGTAACTTCTGCTCTATTTATACCGGGAAGTCTTGACAATAAAGTTCGTCCAGGGATGGGGTAATTTACGACCGGAACTCCTTTATGGATGCGATTGACCGGCCCGCTTTTTTTTTTCTAGAACGGTGGGGGCTATTGACACATGGCGATGTAGATTAGAAAAGGATCGGCGCTAATACTACAAAAAACAATTGGACGTGCAGTTGTCTTAAATTTTTTTCGTGAGGCCATTTGAAGTGGTCTCAGGTAATATTATGGATTTTCGTAATTATTTTTATTCAAATAATTTGGCCTTTGAGCCGAGCCATGCGTGGACACCTTGGATTACAAAACCCATTTACTAGTTTCTATTTAGATTTTAATTTACGATGACAGTAATTTTATCCGAACGCAGTAATTGGCTCGCAACTTTTATTATCGGTTTCCTAAAAGTTCATACTAGCCATTTTAGTTGGCTTCAATGGCCAAGGGCTTCGGAGCGTTTAAATCAAACGGCACAGTAAATCTTTCTCCTCCTTCTAAAAGACTTGTTCAAAAACCAATAATTGGTTTCTTGGAGTTTATGTTTATTTTAAGTACGGACGAAGCAGTCACAGTTCGAACTGTACTAATAAATCAATCCGTATAGATTTCCAGTTAAGGATTTGGAAATTATATGCAGAAGTCGATAATATTTCGGTTATTCTTGGATTCGCCAGTTTGAATGGTTTCGGTTTGAAATTTACATTAGATTAGAAGACGAAATTTGGGACGTTAAAATCTCTACAGATGAATTTTCTGGATAGATTTTTGTATCACAACGTAATTTAATGTTATCATTAACATTTTTATCACAAGCCTTGAAAAGACGTCAAATAATTCTTGTAAGAAATTTAAACCATAAACTAAACAAAATACGACTGACTCGTTGACGATCTAGAGGACGTATCATATTTTCTACGATAAGATAATCATCTATAAAAACGTTTTATACAATCGGCATTAAGACACAAAGTAAACTTTACCATACAAATATCACATTACCAGATGAAGATGTATCTCAATAAAATAGATCCGAAAATGATAAAGTTATTAAATGTAATTGGCGCAAGCTTGTACATGCCGAAAACAATAGAGCCACACACGTCGCACAATCAAGATTTGATAGTGCTTTTGTCTTTACACCAAAATAATGATTGGGTTTTTTTTTTCTCTGTTGTCGATGATTTGTGAAGGCAGGACGTTACAATAAGGCCTTAGTGGGATGCGGGCGAGTGAATAGCATGTTATTATGGGCTAGCTTTTGTGGCGACACATGTGTTAGATGAAAGGACTTTTGTGCAACGTACTTTATATATGCGGTTGAAAATTTCTTTATTTTTTTAATACATCATAATTTAGTTAATACGAAAACTGTACAATGGTATGCTGTTTAGTAAAAAATGTAACGATGAATGAAAGCACGATCAAGCATCAAAACAAGAAATAAAACAAGATTGAAATGTCACGAACAAAGCAAACGATGCGAACGTTTCGAACAGAAATAAGTTCACAAAGGGATTGAAGCTAAAACACCGAGCAGATTAATACGGAATGCAGTCCACGATGCCTATTCATCAGTTCAAAGGGTTCCAGTTAATGAATCAAACGACAACCGACTCGCAACACCTCTTTTGTGGTCGGACAAAATCGACATTGACGAAGCGAACGATCACGAAAATAGTCGATCGTGTCCAACCCATTGTGCGTGATATAATTAGAATGCTTAGAAATAAACACGTGGTGGCAATTATCGCAGCAGCGGGTTAAATGAGGCAACGAGAAACTGTCGTTAATGGGTGCGGCCATCCGGCGACGAAATCCTTCGCGTGCAACCGTAGTTAAAGGATTACTGGACTTCCGAGAAAGACATCTTTATACTTCCAATCGCAATCTTATAACACAACGAGGAATGCAATTACTGCGCATAAGTCGTGTGCAATGACAAATTTACCGTGGGCCATTTGAGTGGTTCAATGAATTGGTACTGGTTCCATCGCATCACTTTACGTGTCAAGAATTAAAGTGGTAATTTAACAATATCTGAATAGTGATTGACTTATTTTGAAAATGTGTGTAAATTTAGTTCATAAGCCGATTTAAAATGAACAAGGGCATTATTCGTGAACCCATTAATCATTTCAGTCGAGTGCAACATCATCACGCGTCCCACGCACATAAGGGACTAAGTTATTTGTTGTGCGTTTTATTAACGTCGGTCCTAACGTTGTAAATGTCTCAATCCAGGTACATCCTGCCTGTCATTCATCAGCTCACTGAATCAGGTGTCGATTCTTCACGATTTATTTTATTGTTCCCATTTACGGAAGATTAATGTCGCGGCCAAATCGAATCGGTTACGTGTCCGATGTTTTGCAATAAATTATAATTAAGTAACACCTTGTCTTACCCGAGAATTTTATGGAGCATCGACCACGAGCTGTTAATACCACTGCTTTAATCCAATGTAAACGACCTACCTCATTATACCTGAACTCAATGTAAATTCTCCAAATTATGTATTTTTATGTTAAACTTACATTAGAGTTCTTAAAAGTCACCGTTAGCCTCTTCAGGGAATATTTTTTCAAAGCACGAACAACATGAATTTAGTTTATTCTTCATTATGATTTGTTTATTTTTTTTATTGAAAACAACTTAATAGGTACCTAAACAAAGTTAAGAAACATAATGATTTTTTTTTTAAATAATTCACGAATGTGGCAATTTAGCGTAGAGTTAAATATATATTATGTATAAATAATTTTAAAAAAAATCCCTGAAGAGGTTAAATAACAGTACGCGAAAAGGTGCACGCGAAACTAATTTGTATTTCAAGATTAATTAAGAAATATTTTATTGTCGTACATCCACAACATTGTTTTGGTATAAACACGTAGATAACTCGAAAGAGAGCCGGCAATTGTGTAATTAAAAGGACCGTTCGAATGAGTTCGATTCGAATGGGTCTAATAAAACTTGGGTTTTTATCGAGCGGTTCACTTAAAGAAACTGGCGTTTAGGCACAGCCAGATATCACCGGTCCGGTCGTAATACTAAAGGACACTTGCATTGCAAGAAAATCGCAATAAAATTACATATGTAGATGAGAGATATCCCCGTATTGGATTATGATAAGCGAGTCACTAAAACAACGATACAGCTTGAGTGTATTATGTTAATAAGCTGTTTTATGAGTTTAATTGAGTTCGAGTTAATACCGCTGAATGGAGAAGTAAGCCATAGAAAGTAGATGGAACATTATAAAGTTGCATGCAAGGTAATTCTTTGGTTAGGAATTCGTGTTTTAAAACTTAACTTTTTTTTTTATTAATTGCTTAGTATATCTCAGGTTAAGTAGTTACAACGGCTGACCCACCCTTCAAAACGAAACACATTACTGCTTCACGGTAGAAATAAGCAGGGTGGTGATACCTACCCGCGCGGACTCTCAAGAGGTCCTACCACCAGTGTAAATCAATATTATACTATTGCAATCTATAAAGTTTAGCCGAAATTGATACGGCAGTTGCTTTACTTATTGATGAAATTCCCGTAGCGTCCGGTTATGTCGAGATGATAGCATGCGTATCTATTACTGACTGATTAATAAGACTAAACCGATACAATATTTAACTGATCCCAAATAAAGTAAAAGGTTCTCAATTCGATTGATTCTTTATATTTTTATGTGTATTATTTGTTACTTCAACACTTTTTTCTGGGTGAATCGATTTTGATGATTCTTTATATGAAAGCTGGCGCCTCTAGTGTAGCCCTTTTTTGTAAAGATCTCACCAGCATTTTTTGGGCCATCCTTAATAAAGCATATCTAATTGACTTCGACTACATTGATGATATTCTTATGTTATTTTGTTGGAATAATTTTGTCTTCTGTACAAACCAATGATTACTATCGCGAAGCATTCATACGTTGTGGTTTGAATTGCGAACCGTCTGCTAATAAGATCTATTGGTTTTGCGGGTTTTATTACATTAGATGTTATTCCTTTGTCACGGATCACTCACGAAGTCCTTGTTTACGGAAATATGAATATAACCAGCTTTTGCCCGCGACTCGTCCGCGTGGAAATAGTTCACAAATAATGCTTTATTTTATGTTCTAAAATTGGTTAACATAAAAAACGTTATAGTGAGCCAACCTTAACATATAGACATATGCTGTCGCGGACTTTTTTTTAGATTTTTTAAGGGGGAACAATTCTGACATACATTATTTTAGCGAAACTTTAACCGTTTCTGCAGCGCACGCAGCGGAAGTTCTCAAAAGGAAAAAAAAACCCCGATTTTGAACATTCTTTATTGGTGCTCCGCTTGTATTGGTCTTAGCGTGTTATTATACAGCCTATAGCCTTCCTAGCCTAAATTGGCTATCTAACAATGAAATAATTTTTCAAATTGGACCAGTAGTTCCTAAGATTAGCGCGTTCAAACAAACAAACTCTTCTTTATAATATTAAAAATAAGTATAGATTTAAATTGAATAGCTTACTGAGCATGATGATGATAATGCGTAGCGTGATGCATAGCTGCGGACGGGGTCCCTGGTGGGGTCGTAGCATGGAAGGCAGCAAACGCCGAGGGAAACTGTAGTGGTAGGAAACCGCTTCCAGAGTTCCCGGGACCTCCCACTGACTCCCGATCAGGCATATTCAAAGTCCTAACACAACCACATCATAGTCCACTTTTCCACTTCACTTTTTAGTCACGATCAGGTCAATTCTAGTCTCATTTCATCCATTTTCGTCGTCATCATAAATCTTCTTTTGCATCGCCGAGATTTGTGTTTCGCATTATTTTGTTTGTTCTCATTCTGCACCTGTAACAAAGCGTCACCATTAATGACATATTATATTTGGCTTCCGAAAAACGACTTAATTTACCGGCTTTTAAGTCTTCGCCTGCATTGTTCAGTGCGATTGCTTTTATTACGTCTTCATAACACGAAAGTGTGAGATTAATTAAATGGCATAATGCGGTCTTCTTTGCGCGTTAAATTTGTTAAGAAATAGCGTCGTTATCTTAATTCGTGATCTGTTAGAGGGATGCGCTTTAAGCACATTTAATTATAACGATTGAGAGCGCTGTACGGTTATGTGTTAATTAAGCAGTTTTGTGTTTTTTTTTTGTCTTTGTGTTAATGACGCGGTTTTTTTTTTTCATATTTTTAAAATGCGGTTTATCACAGCGTAAATCACTGGTGGTAGGAGCTCTTGTGGGTCCGCGCGGATAGGTACCACCACCCTGCCTATTTCTGCCGTGAAGCAGTAATGCGTTTCGGTTTGAAGGGTGGGGCAGCCGTTGTGACTATACTGAGACCTTAGAACTTATATCTCAATGTGGGTGGCGCATTTACGTTGTAGATGTCTATGGGCAAAACTAACCACTTAACTCCAGGTGGGCTGTGAGCTCGTCCACCCTACTAGCTATAAAAAAAAAGTAAATTCCATAAACAGTTACGAGAGTAACAAACAGTAATTCAAGCAAGTGTTATCAGAAAAATAGCTAGTTTTTTTTTCGTTTAGTGTGCGAGGCAAAAATAATTAAGAGGAAAATATTAATAAGTAAATTAGCAAAGAGTTCCATTGATTAGATATTTTAAGCTTAAAATGGTAGAGGAGAACGCGTGCAAGGGAATCTTAAGAAGCATTGAAGTGTGTGAATCTGTATTCTGCCGCGAAGTATGTATACCGGTTTGTAGAGTGGGGTAGCCGTTATGAAATATTATTGAGTCTTTGAGGTGTCTCAAGGTGAGCGGCAGCATGCGCGTTGTGATTTCCGGCTCCGTTAACCACTTTATACTACGCAATTTAAGATATATCGTATAAATATATGTCAACTTAAATTATCATATTATAATCATATTTTGGTAACAGATGACCTTGTGTGATTTGTACTCGATTTTTTTAATTACTATTTAACTATTTAAATTCATTCAATATAGAGCATCAAACTTTTCCTAACAGTAATTTCCACGTAGCCTATATTTCACTTCCAAACACTTGCATTATGATTGCAGTAATCATACACCATCGATCACTCATAATGGTTAGTCGTTTTCAGTAACCTCTGGGCTTTAATCTCGTCTGACCATAAACACGACAAAAAACACCATAGTGCCTTAATAAATTTATATTCTTGAGCTGTCGATATAATTGACATACATTTCTTCTTCGCTACTTAAGAAACAATGATAACTAGAGGTCGTAGTCGAAATTCGACTATAATTAATTGGATTAGGTTGCGGTAGGCAGCAGCTTGGCTCTGCCCCTGGCATTGCTGAAGTCCATGGGCAACGGTAACCACTCACCATCAGGTGGGCCGTATGCTCGTCTGCCTACAAGGGCAATAAAATAACGAAATAAAAAAAATGGAATTGTAAGTTTGTACACTATTATGATTGCATTTTATACTTCTATAATCACAAATTTCGCCAAGGCTACACTATAAAAAAATATTAATAAAGACAAACAATATTTAATCTATTCCCAATTTGACCACAGACGTCAAGAACAAAAGTTTGACAATGACAATAAATAGTATGTATGCGTGTGTGCGTCAAATACATGGTATGTAGTGTGTGTAATGTTTTCTTTATTGATTTAATGTATCTTTTATGCATTATTTAAAAAAAAAATAGCATTGTGCACTTCATCTCTATATTCTCTATAAGTGAGGAAAATTTCATACTCCTCCGTCCGCGCCAATTTACGTAAAAAGGGATACAAAGTTTTTGCTTCACGTATTAATATATTATTAGAGGCGACTCCCTCTTAAGTCAAAGTCGATGGGCGGAGCCATTGACGACGAGCACTCACGTGGACTCGTGACGTCATCTGGAGGGGCAACTCGTCATCTGGAGGGGCAAACGACCGACCAGCGGGGACATCACGCCACCTCGGAGCACTTTTGCTGGAAGCGCGCGCAGCGTTCACTTGTCTTAGATTTAATATTCTGTGTCGATCGTTCCTACCCACTTTTGTATTTTTTTATTTATTTAAATTATTAAGCCGTTGCTAAAATCAGAAGTGGGATAGGGCTTGTGCCCTATCCGCTTTTGGGTTATCCTGGCGTACAGTTTATTTTTAAAATTTGCATTAAATTAACAAAGTAATGACCGATATACGTGTAACTGGAAGCAGGGTAGGACGACGCTCGCATTCGCCGAATGTTCGAGACCAATATTGGAGAATAATATTGGCGCGTTTAATTGCTTAAAACTCAAATGTGAACGTTGCGCGTGAGTCGAGCCCGCTAGGGTCGCAGATAGAAGACGCACGTCCCTCGACCGCGGATGGTGGTGGCGCCGGACCCGTGGTGGCGTTGGGAATCACATCACCGCCGCCGTCAGAGTCCCGCGCGTACGACGCTACAGACAGGATCATCGGAGCATTAAGTGCACTGCCCAAAGTAAGGTCGAACCATTTTTATATTTCTAATTTTGACCCCAGCGTTAATGATATCGATTCTTGGTGCGAAGTAGATTTTTTTTGTCGGATACCCTCTTATGAAATGTAATAAATCACCAAGTAACTAGCTCAACGACTTTATCACAACCGACCTTACGGTCTATTTTTATTGACGCGATAGAACATGCTCGAGACTGAATGCTCAGTTTCGGTGGGTGGAAATAGCATTCGAAGGGTTCAAAATGTTACTAGTCGGCAAACTCCATCAATACGTCAATTAGACAACAGTCCGACTGTCCAGGTCGGTGATCATGCAAACGGGACGCCGTGTTGTTCCATCGCCGTGTCGATTGTACCCGCGTTTGAGAATAGATGTAAAATAGTTCCACCACGCGTTGTGACAATAAAAAGGCAACTACCACATCAGCACGGAAGTTAACCGAATCCATTAGATTCGTAAATTCAGATCGAGCTCATGGTTACCTTATTTCTAAGTTTTACCCTGCCGTGCAATACATAGACACAATGTGTAAGGAAGTAGAATGGGCTAGATCCTTAACTGGGAAGGCACTGAGTATTTGTCACGAGTTTTGGGCTGTCTTAAGAGTGATGAGCGTACTTGGTTACACGTGTGATTGTCTAGTGACCGGACGTGGGGTAACTTCGTAAAAGACTTTAAGCCGTTGTGTCCGCGAAAGTTAGAGTATGCCAATATTCTTTATAATGCTATGCAATTAGCATCAGATTGCTTTGCCTCATACGTCGAGTGCGCCAGGAGATCGTTGCTCTGTCTTAAGATGGTCAGAGTTCTGACTGACAAACTCGGAACTTTAATAATGATACGGGGCATAATGGGCCCTCTGGTTGACTCGCGAACGCTAGTCTACAGATTCACGATTTGATTTAATTTTTGGTGGAGGTCAGATTAGGCCGAGTCCTCGTAGGGTTCAGGCACTAGTTGAGTCACCAGTGACGCGTAATGTCAAAAATTCTTGGGGTTGACTGCATGCTTCCAGAGATTTACGTGGTAACATAGTTCATGTAGATGTTGTAACGTGGTAACATAGTTCACGCAGAGATTTACGTGGTAACATAGTTCACGTAGATGTTGTAACGTGGTAACATAGTTCACGCAGAGATTTACGTAGTAACATAGTTCACGTAGATGTTGTAACGTGGTAACATAGTTCACGCAGAGATTTACGTGGTAACATAGTTCACGTAGATGTTGTAACGTGGTAACATAGTTCACGCAGAGATTTACGTGGTAACATAGTTCACGCAGAGATTTACGTGGTAACATAGTTCACGTAGATGTTGTAACGTGGTAACATAGTTCACGCAGAGATTTACGTGGTAACATAGTTCACGCAGAGATTTACGTGGTAACATAGTTCACGTAGATGTTGTACCGTGGTAACATAGTTCACGTATATGTTATGACGTGGTAACAAAGTTCACGTAAAGGTGTGACGTGGTAACGCAGTTCACGTTACGAGTGTATTAGCTTGACATGTTAACTTGGCCATGTCAACCAGACTTTACTCTCACAGTATATTATACACCCGATATGGTAACAGTGCCGTGTCGTCAGTACATCTAACGTAACTCAACAAGAGCCTACTATACATGAACGCACTGAAATGTGATGTAAAATGCTCACAAAAACTACTAACTTTTACTAATGGTTCATGGTACCAAAATCATGATTGTAATGCAAACAATCTATTTCTATGACGATATCATAGAACACCCCGATAGCAACGCTGTGCACACAGTGAGTCCTGCATCGTCAGAGATTGAAGACGGTCATGACATCGAGGTGAACGTGGACGTCCACCAGTCAGGAGAGGCCGTATTAGAGGCGACTCCCTCTTAAGTCAAAGTCGATGGGCGGAGCCATTGACGACGAGCACTCACGTGGACTCGTGACGTCATCTGGAGGGGCAACTCGTCATCTGGAGGGGCAAACGACCGACCAGCGGGGACATCACGCCACCTCGGAGCACTTTTGCTGGAAGCGCGCGCAGCGTTCACTTGTCTTAGATTTAATATTCTGTGTCGATCGTTCCTACCCACTTTTGTATTTTTTTATTTATTTAAATTATTAAGCCGTTGCTAAAAATATAGATTCTAAAATGTTAAGACAACAATGTGCCCTTTATATTTAAATCGAAACGGAATGTAGATCGGCCACAATGTAACGCTAAAAACAACACCATGGTCCTTCGTCTCGTTTCCAAGAAGCCTCCGAAACATTTCGAAGACGAAAAACGATTAAAACGTAATTAAAGGCCGCATTAAGAGGGCCGGCATGCGCTCTGCACTGCTCATTTCAAATTTAGTGATGGGTCCGTTGTTGTCGATATTTTGCTAATGTTAAATTATAAAAAAATACATCTTTATAGCATTGGTTGCGTGACATAAATTTCGTAAATTTGCTGTCATTTAAATAAACTAGATGATGACCGGATCGGTTTTTTTTTTGATAACGCCATCTTGTTGTGTCCTGAAAGCGGTTAGTTGCCCTCAATTAAGAAAAATATTATTATTATTCGCCAATAGATGTCGGGAAGAGTTGATTATTGAAAACACGAATAAAACAACATTTTCTGAAAATAAATCATAGCTAGATCGATTTATCGCCCCCGAAATCCCCTGTATACTAAATTTTATGAAAATCGTTGGAGCAGTTTCCGAGATTTAGATTATATATATACAAGAATTTCTCGTTTAAAGGTATAAAATAATAAGATAAAAAAATATTTAAAATAAAAATGCACACAACATGAAACATCTGCCGCCTATTATCCCACAATCTAAGTGTCAATTATGAAAATGCTTGACGATACCTTAATGCAGGTCAATGTACCTTTCTATATAGTAAAACTAAAATTTAGATTCATTTTATTGTCAATACCGACAAACCACGTGTTTAATGAAACCACGTATTCTTAAGATCCATTGACGCGTACTAAAATGAAACATTAATCATAATAAATAAAAAGCGCAAAACAAGCAATTAATCGAACACATTCGAAATTTACAATTCGATTTTTGAATACCCCATAAAATTTGACACTCGAGCACTCGAACTGCCCGCCAATTCGCACGCATAAGCATCGTAAATCTCATTCAATGAAAATGAGTATCGATATATCGATATCGAGTTTTACGATCGATTCATTACGGGACTATATAAGATGGCCGTGTTTAGGGGACAATGAGCCACGTCCGAAACAATCACATCTTCATTAATTACGGAAAGAATTCTTGTGGTGGTCATCACCGACCAGTCTTATGTTTTGTTTAAGTTTACGGAGTTCGCGACTAATTGAAAGGCATTGGCGTTATCGTGGAAAAAAAGATTGTACAATTTAAAAAGTTAGATTAAGTTTTTTTAAGAATGGAAATCATTATTGACCCCAGGTTTTTTTTTTAATTTAGCAACCCTAAATATAACTACGATATTCAAAATTTAACTACGTTCGAATAATGAGTTAAGCCCCAATTCGCGTAAAGAAATTTTGATTTGTACAGATATTATTGAGAGCTCTCTCTCTCGCTACCTGCTAACACTGGCGCCACACTTCTTTTCTTCGTATGTGACAATGACGATCCGCTCGGTCGACCCACTCAATTTGTCGCCAGCGTTTTTGTCGCACAACCAAAACTCGCTGTCATTTCACTGGTCGTTAAGCCAGTTTCCCATGTCTATATAATTGCGACCTTATTTATTTTTAATTAGAAGCGAATATTAAATTCTACAGCCCACTGAGTTTCTCGCCGGATCTTCTCAGTGGGTCGCGTTTCCGATCCGGTGGTAGATTCTGCAAAGCACTACTCTTGCTAGGGTCAGTGTTAGCAACTCTCCGGTTGAGCCCCGCGAGCTCACCTACAAACGTTAGGGTGAAGCTGAAATAGCCTCTCAAGGCTATCAGCACAGGTAGGAAAAAAAAAAAATTTAAATTCTAAATGTTTTAAAAATCGCTGCTACTGCTGCAGGCTTCCAATGTAAATTCTACGACAGAATGAATAATGGAAAACACTTAGAAACTTATTGAGCAAAGTTTTTTTTTAATTGGAAAAACATTCAAATACATTAATTTATTTACTATCGATATGTTCATAGTGACAAGATGGACATCCCTTTAAACGGACTAGTTTTATGATTGTGAAATAAATACCTACAGCTTTTAATGTCAATTCTAATAATAACATTATATTACTTTTATGTGATCCAAAAGTAATTAAGCTATTTATACATAATATTAAGATTCTAATTGTGTTAAGCTCTTTGTTATTAATTACATATAATATATTGGATGGAAAACAGTTACAAGTGTATGAAAACATAGCACTTAAAAAAATTTGTTTTAAGCCATTAACTTATGGTTTACTTTGCTTTGTGCATTGCGGTGTCATTTTCACGTAACATTGTAAAATCTAATCAATTTCTTTTTTTAAATTTGGTCTTACATTATAAAAATTAAAAGGCCAGAAACAAATACCTCATCCTCACATAGGTTTGTTTGTCTGATAACAATTTATGTACTGCTAAATATCTCTTATACAAAGCAAAACGATTTCTGTCAATTTTCTTAAAGGTATAAAAATTCAGTAGCATAGTTTGGTAGAATCTTGTTGTAGAGCTCAACTTTTTTTTATTGCTTAGATGGGTGCACGATCTCACAGCCCACCTGGTGTTAAGTGGTTACTGGAACCCATAGACATCTACAACGTAAATGCGTCACCCACCTTGAGATATAAGTTCTAAGATCTCAGTATAGTTACAACGGCTGCCCCACCCTTCAAACCGAAACGCATTACTGCTTCACGGCATAATAGGCAGGGTGGTGATACCTACCCAGGCGGACTCACAAGAGGTCCTACCACAAGTAATTACGCAAATTATAATATTGCGAGTTTGCTTTTTATTACACGTTGTTATTCCTTCACCGTGGAATTCAATCGTGAACGTTCGTTAAGTACTTTAACTGCTATTTTAATTCAATGGCAGTATCGATGAAATAAAATTCCTTTAAATTCCGTAAACTTTTAAACAAGCTCTCATAAATCATTCAAAAACGGCTCGGACAGACGAAAAAAAAAAAAGCCGCGAAAACGTAATGAAATCATCACTTAAAACGCAATCGATCACTGTCCGCCGCCCGAGTCCTCGATACAAACAAATTAATATTCAACGACAAATCATCGGATAGGCAACACCAAAGTTCGCATTAGCAGGCCATTAGGGTGCCCACTCACGCCGCGTTTCTTACGCCTCGGCTTATAAGCCGCGCAGAACAATACTCGTTGTCATTAGCTGTGGCCTCTAGCTGCGAGAAACGCGGGCAGCAAGCGAATTGACTAATTAAAAAGCGCTTTATAACGCATGCGTCGTTTTGCAAATGTAAAGGTACATATGTCAGCGACTTTCGTGCACCTGTTGTGTGAGTGAATTCGCGTTACATTACCGTTGTTTTGAAATTAATAAGCCGTTTATCTATTGCAACTATTTTTACAGCACAGAATTTCGAATACTAAATATTAAAAAAAAAAATGTGTGGTGTCGTGGGACACCGAATAGGAACGAAGTTCCTTGTTATAAAAATATTAATTTTAACATTTTTAAGTTCTATTCGAGGTATAAAGAAAATAATTATTCGAGTATGGATTTTTTATTATGATTTTTTTATTGATAAAAATTAA
Organism: Bombyx mandarina; assembly: GCF_030267445.1. Lineage (NCBI taxonomy): Eukaryota > Metazoa > Arthropoda > Insecta > Lepidoptera > Bombycidae > Bombyx > Bombyx mandarina. The sequence continues at coordinate 6,081,978 of NC_143234.1, read as the reverse complement.
AAAAAACTATTTTACAAAGTTACCAACTTTATTTTATTCACAATGATTTATAAAAAATATATAATAATAATATACTAAGAAACGGCTATTTATATGAATTAATATATAGATATTAGTAATAACCTTCATCACGTAGACTATACATTAAACACTTTATAGCCATACTAAGACTATACATAAATAATAATAATCTTACGTTACGGACGCTTTTTCCCGATTTGGATACCCCTCCGCATCGTCCCATAAGGAACTTCGTTCCAAAAAATTATTTACAAATAGGTTTAAATTTTATTAACAGGATTTCACTTGGACCGAAGGATGACATGGAAAGTTCACATTAAAACGGAGCGTAACATAATTAACATTATATTTAAAACCTACTTTGGTTTTTGGTAAACAGACTGCGTTATCCCTATCCAATAAGCTAAGGGTGTATTGCTCAATAATAAAACTGATATGAACGTATGGAAGCCAACTGTGGTCGACAGCCAGAAAATCCAACATTATGTGCTTCCAAAGAGCTCTCCAAAGAGCTCAAACAGTATCCTGAGGGCACTCTCATACGAGTACCTGGAAATCCCAACCATATTGGATAAAGTTAAACGATACTCAGCCAAATATAAGAACCGCTTGATCACTCACCCAAACCCGTTGTCCGGCTTGCTCTTGCAGCCAAATCGGATTAGAAGACTCAAGAGAGCCGACGTGCTACCTTACTAAGGCGAGGCATTGGCTCTGCCCGTCCAAACTATAACCTCTCGCAACTCACCTGATTATAGGTCTTGGCTACTGATAGCAGGTGATAAAATTAACGTATCAATAATCTTCTATCTTTTATCTTCTATTCTTCTATATATATAAAAATGAATTGCTGTTCGTTAGTCTCGCTTAAAACTCGAGAACGGCTGGACCGATTTGGCTAATTTTGGTCTTGAATTATTTGTGGAAGTCCAGAGAAGGTTTAAAAGTAGATAAATATGAAAATGCTCGGAATTAAATAAAAATTATAATTTTGTTTTTTCTCCGATGTGTCCCCCGTCGGACGGATTCCTTTTGTCTGTTTTAAGTTTATTTTATACAAAAGTTTAGGTCTTTTATTTATCGATTGAGGCACTATGAAGTTTGCCGGGTCAGCTAGTGCAGGAATATAAATGTAATAATGATTTAGAAGCAAAAAAAAAACGGCGTCCGTTTTGATATATCGCATCCGAATTATACGGAAAAAAACCCTACTTAATCCTAAACCGAGCGGCTGACCCTTTCATCGTGAAACTTAGCATTCGAGGTGCAAAGCGGAGGACATCCATAAATTATAATGAGGCACGGTACCTTAAGGCGTGTCGGTGGAGCTAAAGGGGTTCCTACGTGCTCGTCCGGCTGTGATACACTCGTGTCACACTAAGAGATACGAGCTAAATAAAGATTAATACGAGCAAAATCTAAGCGTCGACGACTGTGTCTCCTTAAGTGCTATGTCAGCCTTTCGCTTGCCATCTTTGATTAAGGACCAATCTGTTTTGTTAATTTACAGCTTTTCTTCTTCTTCTTCTTCTTAGTCGAATACTTCATTGCTGAAGGTCGTGTCCCTGAAAGCCCTTCGTGGCTCTTTGTACCATCAGCTTCCCTTTGCTTCGGTTTTCGGCTTCTCTCAGGGCGTTCGCAACAGAGAGTCCAGTGAGCGCAGTTATCTGATCCTACCAACGGTTTGGTGGCCGGCCGGCGGGTCTTTTCTCTTCTAATTTGCCCACCACAATCAATCTTTCAAAAGTTTTATAGGTCAATGGTTGTTGGTTGGAAACACTAAAATTCTCAAATTTTTTTTCAGCTTCACCCTAACGTGTAGGTGAGTTCACGGGGCTGAAACGGGAGTGTTGCTAACACTGGCCCTAGCAAGAGCAGTGCTTCGCAGAATCTACCACCGGATCGGAAACGCGACCCACTGAGAAGATCCGGCGAGAAACTCAGTGGGCTGTTTCTGTGGGTTAATTCGCTCGTCGAGCCCTTCGTCGCAAGCGACGGGTTCGACGAGGACGGTGATCGGTGCTTGTGGTACCTAAAAGCACCATTAATGGATCGGAAGGATCCGTAATAACATGTTTTGGGCATTCTCATTAATGCATCGGATATAAGTAGGTATAAAAGGATTGCTTGAGAACAACGCAACGAACTGAGATTAAGGTAAGGACATTCATTCGGATATATTCGTATCGATTGATGATTTAATGCGAATCCTCTAACTAATAGCAAGTTTTGTAAGTAAATTCGTGCCTATTCACATATGTTCACGAACGAATTCCACTAATCGGCAGTAGCGTCATGTAATTAAATCAAAATCGCAATTTTTTTTTGAAATATTCGTAATCCCCCGACTATATTTCAACTTGTTCATGTATTTACAATCTTGTATATATTTTTCCTATCTATTCACTGGTAGCCTAAGGGGCTATTTCAACTTCGCGAGGACGGATAGGTGAGCTCACGGGCTCATCCTGAGAACAATATTGTCATGAAGAAGTTACGCATTCTGAGTTAATGGTCCATGTAATATACAACACATTTTACATACATTGAAGAAGTGTGATGGTAATCACATCATAAAATGTGTATGGGCTTCAAAAGCTTCCAGTACAACAAAAAAAGTACTAGAACTTTTATAAAAATTAATCTCGTCTGGAAATTACTTAATAATAATTTCTCAACGACTTAAATCTTCCTACAAATTACTAGAGCATTAGTTATTAAAGCTCTCAAAAACTAAACATCAAAGATTCGTATTTCGAAGTAAGTAATTGAATAAGTAATCCCGCCTATTGTGACATGAAAATCTATTGTGTTAATCGTTCTGTGAAAGTATTTTTAAGCGCCACTGCCACAGTCGGCATCGCTGTGTTTAAATTGCAAAGGATGCTCGCATGAAAACAGTAGTCATAAAATCAACGAATAATACATGATACAGGTCTTGCTGTTATATGACTTCATAAAAATACTTTTACGATTTAATAATGTATAGTTTACGTGTTTATGTTATAGATCTGTTCTTTTAGTGCTTAGATGAATAACACACTTAGTAATAATGAGGTAGAGATAATGGAGCTCACGTGAATACCTCCACACGTTTGAAGGTATGAGGTCGAAATCTCAATTGTTTTGTAGAACGTCTCTCTCATCATTTAAACCGGAAAACATGGTTAGCTCGCGCCAGATACCCCGAAAGGTGGTATTTATCCATACGAGCTTAAAATACCAGTACATGTTGGCTGGTAATCGCACAACGCTAGTATTTTATGGAGGAATTTTATTATTACTAGTGGTAGGACGTCTTGTGAGTCGGCACGGGTGAGTACCACCACCCTGCCTATTTTTGCCGTGAAGCAATAATGCGTTTCGGTTCGAAGGGTGGGGCAGCCGTTAAACTGTAAAAACTGAGACCTTAAAGGTCTCAAGGTAGGTGGCGGCATTTACGTTGTAGATGTCCATGGGCTCCGGTGACCACTTAACATCACGAGGCCGTGACCTCGTCCTCACACATTAGCAATAAATAAAAAATGAAAATGCTGTAGATCCCTTTTACGGCTACCCACCATAAAATATAGGCAGGTTCCTCCAGTCTTGACTAATTGAAGTAATTGATCGAAATGTAATATATTTTTTTATTATAATACAAAGCGCAAACTCAAAAAAAATTTTTAGTTCAGTTCCATAGCAAAAATTATCTTTAGAACTCACACGAGTTTTAATCGTGAAAAATCCAAGGCTTCCTTAAATGTACCTTTCTCGAAAGCGGACGTAACATTCTCAACTGAACTGATTGTGATTTGCATCATGGTTCCATTGTCTAATCAATATTATACATTTATAGAGTAGGTACGTTGAAAGTGACAGCTCGTAAGAAGTCTGGAATATGTCAGCAATGCACTATGTTTATGATAAAGTGTCAATTATGCTCTTAGTGAAATATTTCAGCAGTGCGATTCTGTTAAAACCGTCTACGCGAACGTCGCTCTGCTAAAGTGACATCAAATCAAAATCAATACAGCGCTGTTAGATCGCTGCGACAAAGTGACTTTGCAGCGATGACCTGAGTTTGTTTGTTTTTTTAGTAATGTAACTTTTGAGTATAATTAATACTAGATGATGACCGAGCTTTACTCGGTATTTTTTTTATAACGCCATCTTGTTGTGTCTTTAAAGCAGTTAGTTGCTCTCAATTAAGAAAAATAGTGTTATTATTTGCCAATAGATGTCGGGAAGAGTCATAAAGTTGATTATCGATAAAGTTGATTATTGAAAACACGAAAAAAACAACATTTTCTGAAAATAAATCGTAGCTAGATCGATTTATCGCCCCCGAAATCCCCTATATACTTAAATTTTATGAAAATCGTTGGAGCCGTTTCCGAGATTCAGATTACACATATATATACAAGAATTGCTCGTTTAAAGGTATAAGATGAATTCACAGTAGGAAGCGTTGTTTGGTACCATTAAGGCTTGAGCTTAAATAAGCCTTATTTCTATAAAGCACTTGTACATAAAAAAAAAGTCGTTTTTCAAGCGAGGATTGTGAAGTAGGTAGGAGGATTGCGGTAGTATTTGGCAATGCCCCATACAATACCACCATTAGGAAGGCAGTTTGCTTCGTCTGTCTACAAAGCAAACAAACAAAACACATCTACCATTTAAGACACTTTAGGCGGTTATAAATTGTTTTAGTGAAACAATAGCTAGAACTAGGACTCTGTGACTAGGGGATCTATTGAAATGGCAGTGCAAGGTAGAGGGGAAAGAGGTCGACCGAAGAAGACATGGATGGAGTGTGTGAATGACTATATGAGAGAGAGGAATGAGTGTTTAGATGACGGCTGTTAGAAGAGAATGGAAGAGAAAAATAAGCTGTGCCGACCCCACCTAGTGCGATAAGGTGGAGAAAAAGAAGAAAGAGAAGCATTTTAACTATATTTTCGATTTTTCAAATACCATAAACGATAAAATTATCAAATTTTCTACGTTTGCCCGTAATTTAGTTCATATGAGAGATAACATTAGGTCCAAAATGCAGAATTATAATTACCAGGTCTTCAGTCGTATCAGCGCCCCCACACGATACGTTATTGCTGATGCATATGAACGCTGCTCATTCACTGTAGAACTTTATTTATGTTTTCTACTTTTATTGCGTTTCGGCGTCGACTACTTAATGACTTGACGCCTCTGTTTCAACAAATTTAACGTAGCATCTGTTGCGTACGATATTGACTTTAACGCTTTTCGTTTAAGGTGTATTTTTATTTAAATTCGGGTTCGTATGGAGGTTTTAAATTTGTTTTATATAGATAGCGTATTCCCAACACGGTCTAAGGAAGTAATGTATAAAACAGCTTCGAATAAAGTTACGGAGACGCTTGATATCTTCCGTCTTTATCACGCACGCGTTTATTACAAGTTGCACAAGCAAGAGGTCGTCTAGCGAAGAACCTGAAGAAATCGGTGCTTGGAACAATAAAGTTAGCTAGTTATTTATTTACATTATAATTTATTTTTATACGTTGATTGGTAGTCATTTTCTGGATTCATTGCTCGAAACGAGTTTACGGCTTTTTTTACTGCCGGTTGCGGGAACTATAAATTAAGTTAGGACCTCGAATTTGAATCGCCGTTTGTTTTACGTATCGCGTCAACATGATTGAACACACCGTATCAATATTTAATGAATGCCTCACTTTCAGGTGAAAGTCGCTTGAGTGTCGTGTTAATATATAATTCGGTCGTGTTTTATAATAGTGCTTTAAAAGATGTTGTCCAATATAAATGATTTTTTTTATTGTTTAGATGGGTCGACGAGCTCACAGCCCGTGGTGTTAATTGGTTACTGGAGCCCATAGACATAATGGGCATAATACAACGTAAATGCGCCACCCATTGTGATATAAGTTCTAAGGTCTCAGTATAGTTACAACTGCTGCCCCACCCTTCAAAACAAAACGTATTACTGCTTCACGGTGGAAATAGGCCGGGTGATGGTACCTATCCGTGCGGACTCACAAGAGGTCCTGCCACCAGTAAGAAAGCGTTATATTACACGATCTTATTCCTTCACCGTGGAAGTCACATGTATGTAATACGTATTTATATGAAAATTTGGTGAGCTATGAACGTCCTCGCTGTACCCATGATACGCCGGCAATAGAATCATACTATAAACAATTGAAATTGTAATTGGTTCTAATGTAGGATAGATATCTATACGACCATTTTAAATATTAATATATTTTTTTAAATGTTTGATCCATAATTGTAGTTTGAGGCCTCAAAAAAGACAAATAAATTATTCTAATTTCATACTTCTGGTCTTTAATTCACTAGATTAGATATTAGAGAGATCTCAATCATTAGAGATAAAGTTTGGTAGCTTCGGCGGATTAAGCTCTGCGTTGCTGAGTCAGTCAGCGAAACACTTCTCTCGACATTAAGGTCGAATCTTGTACAAAAAAAAAATTAGTTTATTATTAATTTCTCCCAAAATACCTGAACGCCTGATTTCTACGGTGAAGATTTCATGTAATCTCGGTATTAAAATATGTACTATTATTTCTTTATAAATGTGAGCCAATTTTGGTTAGTTTGGTTAGTTGGCTCTGCCCCTGGCATTGCTGAAGTCCATGGGCGACGGTAACCACTCACCATCAGGTGGGCCGTATGCTCGTGTGTCTACAAGGGCAATAAAAAAAAAAGATTTAGTTTAGAAATAGGATTTCTAACCAATAGATATAATTAATACTAATGGAATATAGCAACTAATAATATAAGGAAAAAAATTACTCACGAAAAATGGACAGGGGCCAAAACTAAATGCGAATTTTTATTGATACACTCTCGTTTGAACGTGATAAAACATTTATGTATTTCGTAAATAGAGTTCACGAATCCGAGCCAATAATTTTGTCTTCGGCGTGAAGGACAGAGTGGAAAAATCAATTGATATTAATACGTGAAGCAAAAATTTTGTATCCCTTTTTAAGAAAATTGCGCGGACGGAGGAGTATGAAATTTTCCACACTTATAGAGAATATAGAGAAGAAGTGCTAATATTTTTTTTAAGCAATACATAAAAGATACATTAAATCAATAAAGAAAACTTTACACACACTACATACCATGTATTTGACGCACACACGCATGCATACTATTTATTGTCAAACTTTTGTTCTTGACGTCTGTTGTCAAATTGAGATTAAATATTGTTTGTCTTTGTTAATATTTTTTATAGTGTAGTCTTGGCGAAATTTGTGATTATAGAAGTAAAAAATACAATCATAATAGTGTACAAACTTACAATTCCAATTAATTATAGTCGAATTTCGACTACTGCGGGACCTCTAGTATCAATTGATACGGTAATAGTCCGTTAGTTTTTGTGTGGATATATTTGTAGGATTTACATGTTTTATTGCGTTTTATTCATTCAATATAAGTAAGATTTTAACCTCGCTCTAATTGTTACATTGTTTTCTGTTCGTAGTAATTTATTATTTATTTATTTTTTATTGCTGAGTTGTTTGGACGAGCTCGCGGCTCTTTTGGTGCTTAGTGATTACCGAAGACCATAGATATATACAATTCTAAGGTCTCAGTATAGTTACAACGGCTGCCCCACCCTTCAAACCGAAACGCATTACGGCTTCACGGCAGAAATACGCAGGGTGGTGGTACCTACCCATGCAGACTCACAAGACGTCCTATCACCAGCCATTAAATATATGTATGTGTATAATAAAAATCTTACATTTATATCCGTTATCTGGTACCTGTAACACAAGTTCTTTACGAACTTAGCACGGGACCAGTTAACGTGGCGTGATTGTTAGTAAATATTTATTTATATTTATATAGTCTCATATTACACAAATTATAAATTTGCTGGTTTGATTTTTACTATACGATGTAATTCCTTCACCGTGGAAGTCAATCGTGAACATTTGTTAAGTACTTATTTCATAAGAAACAAAATGTACTTGCCAGCGGAATTGGAACACTGGTGCATCGCTACATACGGATGCACCGGAAGTCTTATCCTTTAGTCCACGACGACTTCAAACTATCGTTAATGTACCATTTCAATGTAGATGATATGTTCACTGGTCGTCATATCCGATTTAGTTAGATATAGGTAATAATTGTGCTGAAAAGAAATAGTGGATATAAAATAGAGAAATAATATGACTATTTGTGACTAAACTAGTCGATTAAGTCTACAAGGTTGTTATATCAAATGACATCATCAAACTCTGAATTTAAAAAAAAACAAGACAATAAAATTAATTCCATTTCTATTTTAGATCTTATTTATATCTCTTGCAACAAAACTTATAGCAAGAATCTCTAAAGTTATGGGCCCATTGTTTTAAAAGGTATTTATGCAAATCGATAACGATTTATAAAATTATTCTAATGCAAATTAATCGATTCAGATGCTTCAAGCACGTCGCGTTGCACTAGTGCACACAAAACGCCAAATTTACGCTAATATTTATTACAATGTACTAACTTAGTACTTAGCATGTATATAGAAATGAATTATGGTACAAAAAGATGTTCTGAAAAGTCTTTCGTCAAAAGAATGAATCATGTTCTTTATTTTTAAAAAACATGTTCTTCATCAACTTGGCAGGCAGTTTATTTTAGTATAAAAATTTGAGGTTACACCTAATAAAAGCTAGTCTAGTTCATAGGATGGCAACCAAGTTAACATCAGATAGTCTGATGAACGACAGGGGGAGACAGTGAGAGAATACACTTTATTGCACACCAAAACACAATTAACATTTAAAAAAAGGGTGCTTACGAAAAGGATACCGTCAGAAGATTTTACATCTCACATGCTATGGACTCTCAATCACTTTGGAATAGGATGTAAGATAAGCGGAAGACTTGTTGGAGGTAGAAACTATCCACCACATACTATTTAATTACAATGACCTAACTAATCAAAATGTGAGATGCTCAGCTAAGATAATCCGACCAGAAATGCTTAAAAAAATTCTAGCCCTCGATACTATCGCAAAATTCGAGCAAGCGGCGTTTACAGATGTGCCTTAGACGATCAGCGACTTGATACAAGAAATCCCTAAGAGTGGGTGTGTTGGGCAACTCAACCCAATATTTTATGTACTAGTTTTCTTGAAGTAACAGGGATATCCGTATTTGGAACCACTTCGCGTTCGAGCATAGTTCTCACCGGTAAACATTATCTTTTGCTACGGCGCTGTTATTTGCTGACATCAATGGTTAATGGTGAACACCGTCACACTCAGACGTATTTCTAGAGAGCAAAATGATAATATCGAGGACATTTCTCTCAATACGCGTCATTTATCTTTGTAATTAAAGACGCGTTTTATTGGGTATTAGCATCAAGAGCTCGATATTTTTAATTGAAATTCAATTAAGTTTACTCCATTCAAATAGAAGAAGCTTTTTTTTGTTATGATTTTTTTTCCAAATATATTGTATATATTTTCGATAATAATGTATTATCTTTTTTTTTTATTGCTTAGGTGGATGGACGAGCTCACAGCCCACCTGATGTTAAGTGGTTACTGGAACCCATAGACATCTACAACGTAAATGCGCCACCCACCTAGAGATATAAGTTATAAGGTCTCAGTATAGTTACAACGGCTACCCCACCCTTCGAACGCATACACCGCAACATACCTGCTATATTTTTTTATATTTTCCAGAATTTCTATAAATGAAACGGTTGTCTGGAAGAGATTGCTTTTAGCGATAAGACCGCCTATTGTACAAATGTATCTGCTTTTTTTTGATTATTTTTGAATGTAAATTATGTTTTGGTGTGCAATAAAGTGTATTCTCTCTCTCTCTCTCTCTCTCTCTCTAAACCTTAAATGGCACTCCCGTAAAGTTACAATAATGCCGCTTAAGCCAAATAGCCTTTCCTCCCTTCGATATGGTATTTATGGCAAACAATGATAATTTAACAAACAAAATCGCGTGAAACACCCTAGTCGGGTGGCAAACGATTAAAAATTCGATCCATCGATCTTCTCGGTGACAAAACTCATAAATCTCTTGGCGCCGCTTCCGAATGCTAACCAACGTGTTATAGTGTAATAATTAGCATTGCGCTGTGGTACATACAAGATTACCTTAACGTGTCTTGGTTTTTGACTGTCTGGCTCTTTTTATTTATTTATTTATATGCCAACGACAAAAGAATGGTTTAGAATTCATTACAAACAAAACGTGCCACGCGATTTCGCCCCGTTTAAATTTGCAACGGTTTATAAACTACAAAACGATTTGTACATCCGTCGGTACGTAATATCTCGAGCTAGCGAACACATTGTCGTATAGTAGTGTAGGTACAACCGGCATTGCGCGGAACGTGTTGTTTACGATGATGATAAATATTATATGACTAGCTGACCCGGCAAACGTTGTTTTGCCATATAAATTATTTCTAGGAATCGACTGCAGCGCCACCTGCCGGGCTGATTTGTAAATCTAAACCATTCTCGAATCCGCCTGAAGGTACACAGAAAATTTCATTAAAATTGGTCCAGCTGTTTAGGAGCAGTTCAGTGACAAACGCACGCACAGAAGAAATATAAATATTAAGATTTAGTCCAGGTTCTGGACTATATTTACGTAAAATTTCATGCAAATCTCTTCGGTGGTTTGTACATGATAAAGTAACTAACATTCAACAAACAAGTTTTCAGATTTCTTATATTAGCAACGATAATGAATGTTTTACTCATTGTCAAACATTGATGACAGTCACGTACATAGATAATTCATTTTAAATAAAGCTATAAATGTTTGCCATCATCATCATCATTATTGTCCTACCCTTCTGCGCAACATGTTTTCTCCTTCCATACCCCTCTATCAGATACCATTTCTTCGCTCACTCCCCTCTTACACATATCGTCTTTCACGCAATCCATCCATTTCTTCTTAGGTCTATCTTCCACATTCATAATGAAAACTCTCTTAACAATCTCATTATCATTTCGTCTCATCACGTGTCCATACCATCTCAAACACGCTCTTCTCAACTTCTCTGTCACAGGTGCCACTTTCAGACTTCCTCTAACACATTTGCCATGTTGTCATTATTGTTTTTTTTTTTTGAAGTCATCGTGAATTAAACGAAACCACGTACCAAGGGGTGAAACTGTGCCGTGTTCAAAGCCGCAAGACAGGTACCGATCTTTGTAAGGAGAAATGTACTTAGCAAATTTCAATTTTTTTATTTTTTATTGCTTAGATGGATGGACGAGCTCACAGCCCACCTGGTGTTAAGTGGTTACTGGAGCCCATAGATATCTACAACGTAAATGCGCCACCCACCTCGAGATATAAGTTCCAAGATCTCAGTATAGTTACAACGGCTACCCCACCCTTCGAACCGAAACGCGTTACTGCTTCACGGCGGAAATAGGCGGGGTGGTGGTACCTACCCGTGCGGACTCCCAAGAGGTCCTACCACCAGTGAAAACTTCTACGATAGAAACAATAACGTTGTGTAATAAAAATGAATCCGAGTAATTAAAGACAGGATGAGAGGGCACAACGTCGTTAGGACGATCACGGATGAGAATGGTCGTAACCCTCGAACATGAGGAAGGAGCACGGCTAGACTACAACAACCTACTGGTTATATAGGGTGTATTGCAAGCCCAAACGGATAGGTACCATTGTGGGTATTCTTCATAAGCTACGTTTTAAGGGCGAGACAGGCGTTATACAATTAGAATTTCATGTCTCAGTTGGGTGGCGATATTTACGTTGTATATTGGCCACCACCATTAAATACATTTATTCACTAAGCCACGCTATGAAAATGAAAAACTAAGCAAAAAAAACAAAAACCAGTTGCAGATTAAGGCACGTTCTTTCTGCAATAGCATGCTGTACCTATTTATTTGTCCCACACACACAAAACATTACGGGCTACAAATCGATCAATTTTAAAGCCTTTTTTTCCAAGTTTAAACTATGATTGAACAATGTTCACTCAATGTTTGCGGTTTCCCGCGTGTTCCGAGGCGAAGAATAAAAAAAAATCGAACCTGTGACCGCAGACGTAAAGACGTGCACGCGTCTCGGTAAATTGATGTGGCTTCCCAGGATAGCCCCGTTTTACTTATCAAACTTAAAAGCCTAAAGAATCATACGAAATATTTTTATGTATGTAGGTCATATATCAGCTTAATTGATTGTAATAGTTTGTATTAGTTCTCTCTCTCTCTCTCTCTCCAATACTCATTATTCTCCTGCCCTTCTCCCAATCACCTGGGGTCGGCGCTACATGTTTTCTCCTTCCATACTCCTCTATCATATAACATTTCTTCGCTCATTATTATATATACTAGATGATGATCTTGTTGTGTCTTTAAAGCGGTTAGTTGCCTTCAATTGAGAAAAATAGTATTATTATTCGCCAATAGATGTCGAGAAGAGTTGATAATTGAAAACACGAATAAAACAACATTTTCTGAAAATAAATCGTAGCTAGATCGATTTATCGCCACCGAATATATATATATATATATATATATATATATATATACAAGAATTGCTCGTTTAAAGGTATAAGATATTATGTCATTAGTATTAGTTACTACTAACAATCAATTAGCAGACGACATTTGATGTCTGAAACTAGAAATAAAAAATGCCACAATAATTAAATGATAGGTTGAAGTTTCAGAACAACGTGTATGCGGAAGGCGGTTCGAATTTTCCTATTGGAACTTAGAATTGATACATTCATACGATGCCTTATCACTAATATTCAAGACAGGAATTACAGGGAGCAGTTACATAGAAACTCTACTAGTAAGAATGGATAACGGGGAAGCTAGCAATAGTACGCAAAACAGACCATTGCAGATATGGATATGCGTTTCGGTTTGAAGGGTGGGACAGCCGTTGTAACTTTACTGAGATCTTAGAACTTATATCACAAGGTGGGTGGCGCATTTACGTTGTAGATGTCTATGGACTCCAGAAACCACTTAATACCAGGTGGGCTGTGAGCTCGTCCATCCCTGTAAGCAAGTCCATCCCTGTAAGCAAATAATAAAAAATATAAATAGTTTCCAGGGAGACTGTTTTCTAATAAGCGTAGGATTACGCAGGGGGTACTTTTAAAGGCGGCAATGGACTTCTAAATATCTTTCTAAACGACGTCAATAATCTTCCTAAATAAACACGAAATTTTTATTTGAACTACAACGATTTGAATGACACAAGAAAGAGTTGAATTATTCAAAAAAGCACAATAATTTATGAGACACAAAACTTTTTATCTGGTTTCTTAGAAGCGGCTACGTGGTTACGTTTGCGTTGCGTTACCTGGTTAAGGGGGAGGTTTAAATTTGAACCGAAAACATTTAAAAGAAACATAATTATTGGCATTGGATGTTATTACATAATAACGTGTGAGACCTTAAAAAAACATATCGTCTTCTCGCATTAAAAGTGTATAATCTCAAAACTTACTAATTTTACAGGAGAGTGTTTTAAAGGTTTAACATGATTTAACGTGATATTTTTAATATTAATCATCTTTGCAACATTTATATTTTATTTTGCACCAGTTACATTATCTGCCTTTTAAAGTAAGATAAATTATGTATTAACTTTGTTAATAGTAGACAAAACATAGGTAAACTAAAAAAAACTAAAACTAAACAACGCTCTTTAGACAGTATTTATCAGAAAAATACTGGTGATACCAAATGATTCCGCATATTAACTCAATTTCGAATATTTTTGGAAATTGTACACTTTTAATGCGATAAGACGATATCGGAAATTACATCCGTAGTTTATTGGGTATTCTACCCAAATTAGTCTTATATAGCCACTTCACACAGCCGGTTTCCAAGTCCGTGGGCAGGAATAAAGGTGGTTAAATACATAATTTACACAACTACCCACGATGGAAGAATATCAGAATTTCATTTATTATTGCTGGTACATTTGGTGTTTATTGTACGGTGGCGTATTGTGACTCAATTCTGCCTGTGCAAAGCAAGCCGTAACTACTTAATGGAAACTTTGAACTCATGTATTAAAGTTCTGAACATCCTAGCGGATGGACTAAAACGAGCAGAGCAGACGTCCATCTAAGCCAGAGGTCGGCAACATTTTGATTCGCAAGAGACAAAAATTACAATTTAAAAAAATTTAAAGTCACAAAAAAAATTCTTCCCAACAATAAAAAGTACTTGCAAAATTTATTAATAAAAAAACGAATGTAATTATTCTTATATGAGTAGTGTTTTTTAAAACAAATTAGATAAAATATATATGGTATTATTAGATACAAAAATAATTTTTTTGCTTTAAAATAAATAAAACATTATATTTCATATAGCGTAAAGTTTAACTTCGCCTTAACAGAGCATACAGAGACTATTCCAGATATTTGAATGGTCCGCTCAAATAATTTGTTATTGGATTATATTAATAAACTTGTGTATGTTAATACGTAAATTTTAATATCGACAGCTCCTACGTATATTATCGTAACCAACAAATTGACGAAAATGACATTTTTAGATTTTCAAATACTTTATAACATCGTTTATCGTTTCATCTAATAAAAAAAAATATATTTGCAATAGAACCAAAGATATTGAGAGTGCATATTGTCGTATGTTCATATTTACCGTAGTAATATATCGTATAGTGCAGTTAATGTGCTGTACGCGGGAGGCGAGTGATCGTTTAGCCGCGCGAAGGAATGGTAAGTAGTAGTACCGATTGTATACGCTGGAGAGGAGCTCGAGCGCGGCTAATATCACATTTTTAAAAAATGTACTGATTTATATTATTTAATGGACAGTAAGTATAAGATTAACTATCAACTATGTCATCTAGGTCAAAACGAATGATTGATGCAGTAATGAAACCGGTAAAACAATGTGATAATTTGATTGGCAAAAACCGGTAAACGCTAATAATTCAACTTATAGTGATGATGTGTGTACATCCAACCCTTTTGTGGAAAATACTACGAGGGTACAAGGTAATATATATATTTTACACTATGAATAATGATTTTATGATTTATTTAAAATATAATAATATGAAATAGTATAATACCCACAGTAAAATATCGTAAGTATATATATACTATACTATACGTTGAATTTAGATCCTTCTCCAATATCGTAAGTAAATACTTACGATACTTTACTATTGAAAAAAATATAAACGAGTCCCGTATCTGCTCTTACGATATTTTACATTGGAATTTCCCATACTTTTTTTATCCTATGTCACACTTAAGATATTGTACTTCGATATAAAGCATAACTTACTATAGTATTCTTTTCAAAAAATCTCAATAAAAAGATATTTTTGTTTTTCTTTTACAGAGTTACCGCCCCTTTTTGACGCAGATATTGATGAGATAAACCAATTGATGGATTTGTCCTATTTTGGGTCCTATGTGTCATATGTACCTAATGCAGACTAAAATGTTCAACAAAAATGAGTGATGATGACAGAATATTGATTTTCAATAGATTTTAAGATTTAGGAAACTGTGAAAAGCAGTTTAGCAGCAGCAGCTTTTATTGAAAACTTGGTCAAACAAAAAAACTCAGGATTTTCACTGACATGGAATCTAGGCGTAGGTTTACTTTGATTTATAGATTACCAAGGGCTGTTTTAGACGACCAGGAAAACTATTTAACTGTGTACAAGAAGATGTTTCTAAACACATTTCCATTAAGTAAACAATTTGTCTACAAGTCTTTAGAAAAAAAGGTAAGGTAAGTGGATTGATAGAAGCGGATCTGCGAAGGCGTCGCAAAGTAATAACTAGGGATGTTATCAGAAGTATATCCGATCACATAAAATCTCTTCAGCCTGTAGAGTCTCATTACTCTCGCCAAGGAAGTAGTAAAATTTACCTAGACGGAGATCTAAATTTCCATCGCTTGTTTGAGTTGTATAATGAGTGATTTAATACACTAACATACTCTTCAAAAGCTAGTTCTGAACGGCAATATCCCGACATCGTCAATGCATACTTTAAGTTTAGTTTTTATATGCCAAAGAAGTACCAATGTGACAAGTGTCATATCTATAAGAATATATCTAGTCTGACACTATCTGAAACACAATTATATGAAGCACATATTAAAAATAAAGAGATAGCTCGCCAAAAAAACTCGACCGATAAAGAACTGGCCAAAGTATCAGATGGTAAACTATTAGTCGCCACTTTCGACTTTCAAAAGTTCTTACTGCTCCAAATGGTAATATAAGTATCCTTTATTATAAACGAAAGCTTTAACTGTTTAATTTTACAGTTTTTAATGTGGCTGAACAGGAAGGTACTTGTTTTATGTGGCATGAAGTCCAAGGGAATCGCGAGGCAAACGAAGTGGCTTGTATGAGTACATCTCTAAACGTAAGGATCAAGGTACAAGCAAACTTCGGTTGTCGCTTTTATTTTTAAGGTGACAATACATCATTGTTTTTTAGAAGTTGGTCATAACCAAAATGAGGGCGATAGCGTTCACACCTTAATAGAAAAATGTGCCAAGAATAAACTTGCTTATACACCATTTGAGTGTTTTTGTTTAGTACGCTGGGCTCAGCAAAAAGGAAAACCTTATATTGTAGAAGAATTACAACACACCGTTTTTTTTAATTGCAAAACGTTATTAAAGGGCAATGGGGTTAAAAGTACTAATGGAGAAAAAGTTCAATGGAATAAAATAAGAGAGGTGTTTAAAACCTGAAGATCCTTATAAATTATTATATAAATATGATTTAGCTGCCGAAGATTACCATACTTTATGTATAAAAGCGTCTACCAGGAGACAATGTGTAATCAATATTGATGTACTGTATGCCAATAGGCTGCCGATGATACCTCAGGTGAAAAAATATGATTTGATGAGCATGTGCAAATCTCAAATCATACGCAGCGCTCATTATGATTTTGTCGAAAGCCTATTAGATACTGGTAACGACAGTTTTCCGGATTTAGATACAGACTAATTTTGTAATAATTAATGTTTTTTTTTAATATTACATAGTTTTTATTAATTTCTTTTTATTTTTGTACTGAAAATTTTAGATTTTAGAGACTGCACAATACTGATTGATTTTTTTACGAATATTCAAGTAATTAATAAATATTTTTTTCTTGTTAGTAAAATATATTTTTAATTAGTTGATAAGGAGTGCAGGGATGAATAGATAATTCATAATAATAATATGTATTATATTTTAAATTTGAAAGAGATTTTATTTAGTTGATTTAAAATTTCAGATATAAGTATTTCGTTGCATTTTTTAAATAATACGTATATTTTTTAAAGCAAAATACTATTTATTTTGGATAAAGCAAATTGATTTAGACAATACGTAAATTAATAAAACAATAAATACAATCTTTATGATAATATAAAGATTTTATTTCATGTTCTTAATACTACATTCTATTAAAATAACAACAATACCATTGATTAATATTTTAAGATTATTTTCTTAGAGGGAATGTTTATTTAGACTGTTTTGATTACGAAATACATTATATTTCAGTATAATGGAAGATAATTATTTTATTTTAATTATTCCCCTTAATAGCACTAATGCTATAAACGTCTTTGTTCCATTGTATATTATGGTAACTGTAACCCAAGACACATTATTATTTGATTAGTTCCAATGTAAGTTATCGTACGTGTAACATACCCTACTTAATCCTACATATATATCAACGTAAAGTATAGTAAGTACTACATACAACGAAATACCATTGATATTTTCCGTAGTAGAAAACCGTATGTGACTTTTAAGAAATTCTAGCAAAAAATTCAAAAAACCTTTTTAGAGGTAATATTCCGTTCCTAAAAATATATTTGTATGCCAATTTTGATTCTTAAATGAGCTGATTTGACTTCACTATCATCAAAAATCTGCTTGCATAACTTTGAATTGCGATACTGTAAAGTTGATAAAACAGAGTTACGATATTATACGTAGGAGGTGTCGATATGGTTCCAAGCAAAGTTAGAATTTGATAAATTTTATTAATTGATTCATATGTAAGTGTCATAACGTTACGTCATCCATTTCAAAAACGCAATCTGGTGATATATAATGCTCTTTTTACGAAATCAATGTTATAAAGATGAATTTTCAAAATTCTAATGATGCAGCATTAGTTTTCAAAGCTTACGTTACATATTTGTATAATAATAGGTATGGGAAGGTCCTCATGTCTATGAGGATTAGTAGGTATTAATTTTCCGAGTTAAACACAAAGCTTTCTGAAGTTAGAAATGTCCATATTCCCTTAAGCGCAAGTCCAAGGCAGCCACTGGACTCGATTTCACACGAGGTGGGATCACTGCGCGTATCAGCTGATTAAATATCAATACATTGCACGCAAAAAGTACTATAGCTTTTATAATGATAATTACATTTCATCTTACCTTTGGCCGATGAAATTGCAATTACAGCACCGTTCCCACTTTTTAATGCAAAACTGTTACTGGTGGTAGGACCTCTTGTGAATCCGCACGGGTAGGTACCACCACCCTACCTAATTCTGCCATGAAGCAGTAATGCGGTTTAAATTGTGGGGCAGCCGTTGTATCTATACTGGGACCTTAGAACTTATATCTCAAGGTGGGTGGCGCATTTACGTTGTAGATGTCTATGGGCTCCAGTAACCACTTAACATCAGGTGGGCCGTGAGCTCGTCCACCCAATAAACAAAAAAAATTAAAAAAAACTTTAAAATAACGTTTTAACCGTCAACATGTTTAATCTACATTATTTGATGATTCCTGCAAGAGGTTACAGGGTTAAATTTGAACGGTACTGTTTTTTTACGCTCCGTCTTCACACGCCAAAGTCGGCGAAACCATATTCTCTTTCTCAGCTTCGGAAAGCGAACGGTTTCGCCCACGTTTCGCCATAAAAATACTCAAAACAAATCTTTTAATGTTTCACGAGCAAAAATACACGCGCCCAGCACGTGACTTCTTTGTAATATTTACATTGTAGAAGTACAAAAATATGCATTCGAATTAAATTCGTTGCATTTTACATTGTTCTCTCGAATAACAAAACGCTAAGCATACCTACCTTTACGTGTTTAACGAGCTGAAAGTTTTTTGTTTCTGTTGCACGAACTTCGAAGCTTTAAAGTTTTACTTATAAGGCAAAAATATGTTTTTTTGAAAATTCAGTTTTTGAAACAAAAATTAAAAAAAAAAAGCATTACAAATGCTATTAAATAATTATACATTCAACACATTTTTTTTTTCGTACCTAAGCTTGAGAGAGCTTTGAGAGGCTATTTCAGCGTAACCTTAGCTAGTAGGTGAGCTCACGGGGCTCAAATCGGAGTGATGCTAACACTGACCCTAGCAAGAGAAGTGCTTCGCAGAATCTACCACCGGATCGGAAACGCGACCCACTAAGATGATCCGGCGAGAAACTCAGTGGGCTAATCCAACGTGTCACACACTTCACACTTCTTTTTGTAAAAAGAAAGTATTTAAATTACGAACTCTTCTGATTCGAATATAAAGAGTTATGCTTACTCAAAAGATTATAAACGAGTACTAAATAGTATTCCACAAAATTTACAAAAATAATTAATAGAATATAAATACTGAACTATATATGTATTGTAAAAAAGTGACGCTCAATGTACTCCAAGCATGAGTGATGCGATCAAGTTGAAGTTCATGTATATACCCAATACTGCCAAGGATGATGGAGTACCGTCGTGTAAGCTGGGTGGCGGCATTTACATTTTAGATGTCTACGGGCTTCAGCAACCACTTAACATAAGGTGAGCCGTGAGTTCGTCCTCCCATCCAAGCAATCAATAAATTTTTTTTTTTAAATATTAAAAGGCACGAAACTTCGATCCGTTGCTTCGAAGTGGTTGGACCCGTTCACCTATTATGTTTTTTTTTTGTTTTTTTTATTTCTTAGATGTGTGGACGAGCTCACAGCCCACCTGGTGTTAAGTGGTTACTGGAGCCCATAGACATCTACAACGTAAATGCGCCACACACCTTGAGATATAGTTCTAAGGTCTCAGTATAGTCACAACGACTGCCCCACCCTTCAAACCGAAACGCATTACTGCTTCACGGCAGAAATAGGCGGGGCGGTGGTACCTACCCGTGCGGACTCACAAGAGGTCCTACCACCAGTAATTACGCAAATTATAATTTTGCGGGTTTGATTTTTATTGCACGATGTTATTCCTTCACCGTGTAAGTCAATCGTGAACATTTGTTGAGTACGTATTTCATTAGAAAAATTGGTACCCGCCAGCGAGATTCGAACACCAGTGCATCACTCGATACGAATGCACCGGACGTCTTATCCTTTAGGCCACGACGACTTCAAAGCAAATCCAATTAGCAAAGTTTTATTTTAATGTTACGCCTTGTTTCTCTTCCGATGTCGAAAACAATTATTAGCACAGAGCAGAAGATCAGCACCGCAGATTCAAGATATGACACTAATTTTATATTCCCAAAAACCTCACTTGTGGCCGCATCTGATTCACGTTGTTGTTATTCACAACACGAATTCCTTACAAATCGTTACAAAATTAAAAATATTTTCGTGAAAAAGTGAACTCATACATTCCACGTTAATTAAACCGGCCAACAGGAATACACCATAAAGTTATGTAAATTAAATACGCAGGTGTCCTCAGCATTTCAACAACATCGAATTATAACATTAAAATTAAATCGATTCTCGTTAGTGCGCGTACTGTTATCTCTAAAAATGTATATAATTCGATAATGTTGCATTTAATATTGTCAATCAATGAAATAGTGTGTTCGCGTTGAAACCTTTCAGAGAGTGTTATTATGTGCATTTTGAGGCAGGAGTGATCAACGCGTTTTAATGCTACGTTTTACACGCCTCCTTAATCTTTAATTCGTGATTCTGTGGCTCAAATAACAAAATATTTTTTTATTGCCTTTGTAGGCAGACGAGCATACGGCCCACCTGATAGTGAGTGGTTACCGTCGCCCATGGACTCCAGCAATGCCAGGGGCAGAGCCAAGCCGCTGCCTACCGCTTAATACTCTCCACAAGCCTCGATTGAAGAAGGATATGTCATAGCGCTCGAGAAACACCGTGGAGGGGAGCTCATTCCATAGCTGGATGGTACGTGGCAAAAAAGACCTCTGGAAACGCACTGTGGATGACCGCAGAGGCTCCAGGTAGTATGGATGAACTCTACTCCGGTGGCGAGCGGTGCGATGGTAAAAACGAAATGACGGTATCATCTCGAATTTTTAACTTTGTAATGAAACTTCTGCACTTTTTAAACGTTCCAGGTAAATTTTAAATACTACGTGTTATTTTTTGGAACGAAGTTCCTTATGGGACGATGCGGAGGGGTACCCTAACTGGGAAAAAACGTCCGTAACGTAAGATTTTTATTAGTAATGCACACAGTGTACGACTTAACTTTGTAATACCGTACAAAAAATAACATATTTTTTATAATTCATTGAGCACGATCTCAGAGCGTTCGTTTGCGCAATACACTAACTCTTATGCAAACAACTGTGAATGAAGTGTACCACAATAAGTTCGCACGTTACCGAATGATCGTGGGTTGTTGCGAATCCTCCAGTTTTATTTTCTTTATACCTCAAATAGAACTTAAAACTGATATTTTTATAATAAGGAACTACGTTTTTATCCGGTGAATTCCGATGTCCCACGACACCACACATCTTTTTTTTATATAAAACTGTAAAGGGACATTTTGAAAATTGCATATTTTAAATTAGCGATGCGCACTAGAGAACGACTTATTCACCCTCATCCTTTTTATTGCCTTAATGTAAAAAATTGTCTCATAGTTTTATACTGCCGAATACGTAATTAATTTCTTGATTAGAAAATATTAATTTTAAATATTTTCAGTAATTACGCATTCTTATTCAGTCTTTACTTTTAATTGACCAAGTAATTAATTTCTTTATAGAATTATTAATTTTATATGTACCCTAATTACGCTCTATAAGGTTTTTTAATGTTCTGCAACTGTTTGTATCGGTTTTCCACCTGCCGTGTTAATAAAATGTTTTATCTTTAATACATCCTTCTGTAATGGTCGAAATTTAGACTAGAACAAGGACTTTCTCAAATATTTACCGTCTTAATCAGAGCTCGTGAAAACTACACCTTGAGACGCGAATATCTATATATTAATACGTGAAGCAAAAACTTTGTATCTCTTTTTATGAAAATGTCGCGGACGGAGGAGTATGAAATTTTCCACACTTATACAGAATATAGAGAAGAAGTGCACAATGCTAATATTTTTTTTAAATAATGCATAAAAAATACATTAAATCAATAAAGAAAACATTACACACACTACATACCATGTATTTGACGCACATACGCATGGATACTATTTATTGTCAAACTTTTGTTCTTGACATCTGTTGTCTTTGTTAATATTTTTTATAGTGTAGTCTTGGCTAAATTTGTGATTATAGAAGTATAAAATACAATCATAATAGTGTACAAACTTACAATTCCAATTAATTATAGTCGAATTTCGACTACTGCGGGATCTCTAGTAAGTCTTAAATGCCTTATATTAAGGGATTTGCGACTATTCGCAAAAGGCACAGTTGTTTAAGCGCAGAAATAGGCAAGGCGGAGATTACTTCCAATACTGAATCGCAGTATAACCCAGTATTCAAAGGAGACACTTCGATAAGGTGAGGATATAGATAATAATGATTTAATAATACCGTTTAAAAAAATAATTGACAAAAAAATATTGAAACTAATTATTAAAATAAATACTTTTTTTTATAAAAAACTTAATTGCTTATTACTAGTTATCCTGTTAAGGCCACCTATATTTCAAAGTGGATATTAAAGTTATGATGTCTACAGGCTCTACTTAACACTAGGAGGTTAACATTATGTTATCATTCTCCTATTTAAGTAAACCAAAAAACGTTATAACTCAATAAACTTTACCAAAACCAATTAATTCAACACTTCATAAACAACTTGAAGAACTCCTTACAAGTTATCGAACAATGCCCAATTATAACACAATTTAAAAAAAAAAGCTATAAAAAGTACGCGTGTTCGATCACGCTAGTACCTACTCGTGTAGGAACATAATAATTAACAACATAAATAGCAGTCAGTCGACAATTGTATGTCTTAATTTTAGTTTAGAGCAGTTTAATTGGTCGTTCAAGTGTTTTTTGCTCAAATGAGTGCAGATAATTCCATTTGTATGGAATATAAACTGGCGTGTTGTCGTGTGACGTATTTAATTGTCTATGCTGAATAGTTCAAAGTATACTTTTTACGACTTTTTGGCGGGAACGCGAGGAGTGAAGTTGTGTGATATTTAGCGTTTCTTCAGGTTCAAATGTGTAATAACGTTGGTTTATTAACTGTTAATATCACAGTGCACAAATGTGGAAATATTAAACAAAGCCGCTCGACGTAGCTTCTCGAGATCCTCCAAAAAGTCCACTGAAAAAATCTCAGTAAATGACCACCATTTACTTAGATTATATTTCATTCCATATCATTTCATTTAATTTCATCCCAGTTGATTAATGTCTCAAATTAATCATCTTCATTTCACTACACTCCATATTATCATTTTTCATAAAAATGAGAATATAAATTAAAATAAGACATGACCTAAAGGACTTAGTTACCAGGTCAAAAATCACTTAAATTTTTTTAAAGTTTTTTCTGTCTGTTTGTAAAAAATACTCTTTTAAATGTATCTTTTAGTTGATAGATCGAAAGTAATGGATGTATAATAAAAGCGAAATTTATGTGAAACAAGTCAAGCGTCAACTGCCGTTTTTTTAATAGTATCAGGATATCACTAGCCTTGCCTAGAATGCTAACAACAATTGCTCTTTATTTCACTGGATAAAAGGCTTAAGAAGGCATAGAAAACAAACTTTTTTTTTATTGCCCTTGTAGGAGGAAGAACGTACGGCCCACCTGACGGTGAGTGGTTACCGTCGCCCATCGACTTCAGCAATGCCAGGGGCAGAGCCAACCGCTAAATCATACACACATTTATTTTTTTACATTGAAGAAATTTTATATTTTGCAATTTATCAAATTACCAACGAAATAGCTATAAATCAAATCAATGGAATTATCAAAAAAGGACAAGGTACAAGCCGTGCCTGCAATATCGTATCTATACGCCGGAAAGGTATTGATTTCCTTTACTCATTTATACAAATAAAAGAAATACAATATTCTGCCGCTGCTTGCCGCTCCTACTGATATTGAAGTCATAAAGTGCAGTCTATAACACATTACCATATGTTTTCCTAAGGGCACAATCGTGGATGGTCACGACAAAAACTCTCACGGACTCTCATCAGGTCGGGTACGTTTCGATTATTCATGCGCTACGCTATCATAAGCCCAGAATATACTTATAGAGGCATTACAAGCAAGTCTTTGGAAATGAATAAATTTAATACGCATTGTTCTTCTAAATGCAGAGAAAGTATGGTGAGGCGTGTGAAGAAATGAAATTCTTTTTTCAGGGACTTCATGACAATTACATAATTATTATGTTATGTATTTGATTTGATTCGTAATTCTAAAAAAGTTGATATGTCTTGTGTTTGAATTTTCACATAAATTATGTGGTTGAAGATAATTTACTAAAACGTATTGTAATATTGTCAATTGATAAAAAAACACAATTAATGTTCCATGAATCCATGAAATGTTCCATAATATGTAAAGCTTATGCCGAATCGTATGCAGCATTATACAAAGACAAGCTTCGCCGACCACATATAATGTGGGATAAGGGCAAGAAAAAGAAGAAAAATGTTCGATAATATAAGCGGGAACTTGGTTTTATCACCTCCATACAAATCCACACAACGTAATCGACTTACGTCTGATAGAGTCGGCTGAGATAATGACATCTGCGGTAAAAACACGAACACTCGGTTATTTATCATCCGGTGGCCTCTTTAATTATCGTAGAGCGGTGTGTATCCTGCCTTATGAAGACATCGAAGTAATGAGGAATTTTTGACAGTTTTTTTTATTGTTCTGCACACATTCGCGCAGTTGTAGCCGATGTGTAAAGTGCCTTATAATGTTAGTTTAACAAGAATGAGACAACACCATGTCGATGCATTTAAAGACAAAAAGAGAGAGAAATAATGAGAACAAATTAGGGGTTTTTAAAGTCAATCAATTACAAGTGGCATCGGTAGGGGGCAGATGGAGGAAAAAGCAGTCAGATTTTTAAGATGCACTACAACATAAAAATATTAATTACCAGAATTAAGAAAGTCGTTATGCTCAATCAGGAAATTGATATTACTCAAAAATTATACAAGTTTAATGACTCTGTCTAAGAAAATTGTATTAAGCTGTGATTAAGTGCAATTATTACTGTGCTATCACCGGCATGTAGCCCGAAAATAATCGGTATTTCAATTAACGTCGATACAAAATCGAGTATGGCCGATATCGACCGGGCCACGCCAGGGACGTAATAAGCAATCTGGGCAGACGTAATGTCAATTGAATTAATACGATTTAATATGCTTTGTAAATAATTGAATGAAATCTTTGAACAACGACATAATTTTTGTTTAATATTTTTAGTTTAGTATTAGGATTAGGATTTTAGCCTAAGGGATGATCCAAAAATTTGTTTTTGGCTCCCAATAACGTCATACGAAGTGAAATTACTTTCAGCCGCATTTGATCAGCAGTTTTAATCTATATACAATATTTAAATGAATTGCTGTTCGTTAGTCTCGCTAAAACTCGAGAACGGCTGGACCGATTTGGCTAATTTTGGTCTTGAATTATTTGTGGAAGTCCAGAGAAGGTTTAAAAGGTAATGTAAAGGTATAATTTGTTTTAAGTTTATTTTTTACAAAAGTTTAGGTCTTTTATTTTTAGATTGAGGCACTACGAAGTCTGCCGGGTCAGCTAGTAATGAATAATTATTATTACCTACCTATTGAAAAATTCTTACAAATTTAAATTGTAAGAATTAATTAATGTTTTCCTATGAATACAGGTTTCATTGAAATTTGGGTGCCTGCTTAAAATGTCACTAACTACGATTTGTATTTTAATATGTGTTTAAATATATTATATTATTCAATATAACACAATACATATTCCTAACTACGTTTAGACTTTAATTATATGTTATACAATTACAAACTAAATGTAAAATTTGTACATTGAAAAGTCATATTTTTAAGCATACGTCTATTTAAAGAAGAACTATAGTTGATTTTGATTTAATTAATTAAAGCATTTTATCATGAAGATATCATTTTCAGATCTCCTTTCCTGCAAATCATTGTTTTTTTTTCAATTGCCATTTTTTTATTGCGCTTAGGTATTAATTTAGTTTTCTTTTTGTTATATCCCACCTTTTGAATACTATACAGTTTTCGTGGTAATAAAAGATTAAAGTTAAACCATAAGACTTGTTCTATATACGTCAACGACTAGTGAAAGCTTCAGAAAATATTATTAATAATACGTGAAGCAAAAACTTTGTATCGCTTTTTACGAAAATTGCGCGGACGGAGGAGTATGAAATTTTCCACACTTATAGAGAATATAGAGAAGAAGTGCACAATGCTAATATTTTTTTTAAATAATGCATAAAAGATACTTTAAATCAATAAAGAAAACATTACACACACCACATACTATGTATTTGACGCACACACGCATGCATACTATTTATTATTGTCAAACTTTTGTTCTTGACGTCTGTAGTCAAATTGAGAATAGATTAAATATTGTTTGTCTTTGTTAATATTTTTTATAGTATAGTCTTGGCGAAATTTGTGATTATAGAAGTATAAAATACAATCATAATAGTGTACAAACTTACAATTCCAATTAATTATAGTCGAATTTCGACTACTGCGGGACCTATTAGTATATAGTATTATTAAAATAATGATTTATGTACGTTTTGCATTTTCAAATTAAACCAATTAAAGTCTATTGTAATTACACTTTTTACAACCTTATTATGCTATGCACATTCAGTTCTTCTCCACGGCATTGTGGAAAAAATCAGACCTTTTTTTATTGCTTAGATGGGTGGACGACCTCACAGCCAACCTGGTGTTAAGTGGTTACCGGAGCTCATAGACATCCACAACGTAAATGCGCCACCCACCTTGAGATATAAGTTCTAAGGACTCAAGTATAGTTACAACGGCTGCCTCCCCACCCTTCAAACCGAAACGCATGACTGCTTCACGACAGGAATAGGCAGGGGGTGGTACCTACCCGCGCGGACTCACAAGAGGTCCTACCACCAGTAATTACGCAAATTACAATTTGGACCTGAGAGCCATTTAGATTTTTGTTTATGAATCTTATAAAAAAAAGTCCCTTGTTAATCTAAATACTCACCTGTAATGGTCACCACATACGGGCACTATATCAAAAATGACACGACAGAAATGGAGCCCGATAAATCTTGTAAGGGTTAATTAACTGCCAGCACAAACCTTTATAAGTGTTTAAGGATGCGTGCGTTGTCAGATCGGGATGCACCATAGGGCATGAGGTACAGCGGGAGCGGGAGGTTACCTGAAGCGAGGAAGTGAGAGATGTTTATTTGTTATGATAACATCTTATCTTTTTGGACACTCGTGTTCTGTATCGAAGGAAAACAAGACCGAAGAGTCACGATTGTTCATGGATAGAACAATGCCAGAAGCAGAGAGTTAGAGAGAGAAAGAGAGAGAGAGAGAGAAAGATAATTTCATCTATAATGCTTACAAAATAGAACCACTGCGTTATCCACAGTGCGCTTCCAGAGAACTTTTTTACCACGTACCGTCCGGCTTTGGAATGAGTTCGGAGTGGAATGAACTCTACGGAGTTTTCCGAGCGCTATGAAAGGTCCTTCTTCAAACGAGGCTTGTGGAGAGTACTTTACGGTAGGCAACAGGTTGGCTGTACCCCTGACATTCCTGACGTCCATGGGCGATGGTAACCACTCACCATCAGGTGGGCCGTAAGCCCATCTGTCCACAAGGCCCAAAAAAGTGATTTTTTTATTACATTTTATATTATAGGTATAGTTTATACAATAGGCGATTTAATCTCTAAATGCGATATCTTCCAGGCAACCTTTTCCATCTAAATAAATCCTGAAAATGATTTAACAAGAATTACACCGGGTGTGTGTTGTGGTTGCAAAGGTTGTAGGTACAACAAGGTTGTACAACCAACCAACGAATCTTACTACTGATGCGGGAGTTTTTCAAATCTTGCTTGAATAAGGACACCTCTTAGACATTCCAGATAATCCTAGTCGGATTCTGATTGTCGGGATAGACTATGAGTAAGAGATGACGGTAGCATCTTGAACCTAGAACTCGGCAGTGTAATAGTTTGTTAGCCTACGCTGCCATACAAACATTCGCCTTAAAAGCCCTACGACGTCATTGCCAAAAAGCTTCCAATTTAATGTACTCGCAAACACTTGTATATAATGGCTTTTAGTTTTTTTTTGTATTATTAGAAATACCATCTATATTCAAGACTATCAAAGATTTCATAGATGAAAAATTATTGGTTAAATATTGTAATTTTTTTAATGTATTAGCTGTTTATATGTGAAGCACTATCCGAATAAGTTTTCTTTTTTAAATAAGATGCCTTCTAAACCATTAGGGTATGTTACGAACGAGACCCACATTTATAAATTAACACTCCATTTAAAGATCACAATTGAACTAAAGCCAGTGCTAATTCATGAATCGATTTAGATCTACCAAGGAACTGGACCGCTATGTTATCGGTGAGATAGCATCGTAGAATCGCGCCTGTAGGACATTCTCGTTTAGCTAAGAAAATTAATTAGTTTAAGAGAGAGCAACACGAAACAGATATGGCACTCGCTAGAAATATCGAAGTGTAGAGTATTACAAAGAAACAGACATTCTTTATATCCAATGCTTAAAAAAAATCATTTTCGTCAATTACATAACATGCTTTTGATGTGAAACATCTATAGCCGCACGTAAAACCGATGTCGCCACGCTGTATGATGGTATATATGTATATACAGTCTTTAAGCAGTAGTGTGTACTTTGTGGCGACGCGTCGCCATGCGCAATCGACTGTGCGATTCTCTCCCACTCGATCCGGCGTTAAGCCATCTCTCTCGCTACACTGAGCTCGGATACCTATAGTGTATACTCCGTAATGTATACAGTGTTGTTTACTACAGTACACATAACCTGTGTTTTACTTGAAAACAAATTATTTTTTCGTAATATTTTATTTTATCATTATGACATATTTAATTCCTATCACAATCTGTTCTTTTCTGCATATTACTTTTACAAAATAATCTCGATGTTTCACATCTGCCAGGCGTCCCGTGACGGCTCACATTTGTTTTTTTTATTGCACTAGATGTTCTATATCACGATTCAGGTTATGTTAAGTGGTCAACGAAGTCGACTGATATCAAACGCCGCCGTCCATTTTGAATCGTGAGGTCAAGTCTCAATTGTACTGTGGTCGGATGTCCTGGTGTGGAAATTAGGGAACCGGGAGCTTGAAAGTTTGAAATAGGTGCATTTGTGAAATAAGCTGGCCTAAGTATATCTATAAGTGCTCTCTTCCACAAAATGGGCAAAATAGAAAGGAGAATTGCTAGGGCAGATTTTTTTAATTTCACAATTAGTAAAAAAAGGTAATAAATAAAACATTAACCTGATTTTAATTTTACTGTAATTTAATTTGCTATTTTTTTAATATTATACTAGCTGACCCGGCCGACTTCGTAGTGCCTCAATCTACAAATAAAAGACCTAAACTTTTGTATAAAATAAACTTAAAACAAACAAAAGGAATCCGTCCGACGGGGGACACATCAAAGGAAATACAAAATTGTTATTTTTATTTAATTCCGAGCATTTTCATATTTATCTACCTTTTAAACCTTCTCTGGACTTCCACAAATCATTCAAGACCAAGATTAGCCAAATCGGTCCAGTTGTTCTCGAGTTTTAGTGAGACTAACGAACAGCAATTCATTGATATATATATAGATTTTAATATATACGATAGTCTTGAGACAACACGCTGTATAAAAGATTAGGTAGAAATTATGTCCCTGTCTCTTATCACTTCGATCGCATCGTCGCGAAGCGCCTCTAAGGACACAGCTCTACGCGAGATTACACTACTCTATACAAAACTTGTTTTATCCAACTGCTATTCAGTATTATGTAAAATCTTAGTTCGAGCGACTATTATAATAATTGATACGCGTTCGTCGTAGCTGACGTTTTGCGATGATGAGTCAACAGCTTAATTAAGGACAGAGGCCCATGGACATCATAACGGGATTGAGTGGAGACGGACGACTCGACCACTGTAAACTATAAGCTATTCGAAAGCAGTTTTAAAAAAAAAAGGCCATGTGTGAATTAAGTAACTAATTTTGAAGAAAGGTTGGGTAGGTACATATTTTTTGCACCGTTTTCATGTATGTGGCATTCCCGTTACAATGTCCATGGACTTCTGATAAATTTAAAGTAATCCAAATGACAGACCCAACTTTGTTGACACAACTTTTCTTCAAAATTAGTTACTCAATTCACACAGGGCCATATTTTATTTAAAAACTGCTTTCGAATAGTTTACAATTTACAGTGTTCAAGTCGTCCGTCTCCGCGAAAACTGTAAGAGCGAGGTTTAATCGTAAAAGGATTCTTTTCTATACATCGAAAAAAACCGAAGAAAAAAACAGTTTTTTTAAGCTATATCATAGCTTTTATCGCGGGCTTTGAGCGCAGTGACCGAATCAATAAATTCAGTAACGAAAATAAAACCTTACACCCCGCCTACCATGTAGCTCGCGTTCAACACATTCACACATTGCGCTTGTGTAGTATTTGTGAATAAGCGCGCGGCGTGACGTCGCACTGCATGCGCATCATGAAAAGTCTGCCCATCTCTCTCTCGCGTGGTCTAGCTTACGGGTGTGAAGGGGACAGTTAATGTTTTACTTTTGTTCATATTTATAAATATAGCGTGGTCTTATTTTATTATTGTTTTAATATTAAATTATTATTGTCTAATTATAATTGCATAAGTTGATAAAACTTGCTATGCAATAACTTTACCGCGGCTGTCCCCGAGTGCCAAACGTGTTTTTTTTTTCACGTATTCATAAACAATTGCTAGTCCCAATAGTCTTCTTTTTCTTGCCCTTATCCCCCTTATCCCCAAGCCAATCATACGCATCTCTTCCCTCACACCCTTCTCTCGCATATACACTTTTACACAGTTCATCCAAGTCTCTTTAGTACGCTCCATCCTGACCTACTATCTACTTTCATAGTATTCACACTAGTACGTAAACGCAACGAATTAAAGATCATCAAATTTTTAAGGTCAAACATCAATAAATCACTCTACGAACATTTTATTCAGTGGACGTATTTCAATAGACACATTCGCACGTAGCCGCCTTCCTAACAGTTATGGACAACTACCGGGAAATAGAAAATAAAATCTATAAATCAATCCGCGTTTTATTAGTACTGTCAACAAATATACATATGTTTTAGGGTTGGACCTATCAAAGCGAATGCGGAATCTATATTAGAATGGTTTTCAACGAGATAATAATTAGTTTATTTAGGACATCATTGTTCTGCAGCAATAAGTTGTTTTATACGATTTGATCTTGTTAATTCATATTCATTAATTAGATACAAATAGGTTGAAGAAATTTGGAGAATTAAGAAGAGAGATCCGTGTTAAAATAAAATGCGTGTGATAAAATAAGATAGTGGCAATACCTAAAGAGGCTGAGGTCACATCCTCCACCTCGGATCGTGTTGCTCAGTGCTGAGGGTCGTGACTTTTATTCGGACTATGTTCCTCCATTCTTTCCTGTCCTCTCCGCAGTGGATAATGACATTGATACTGGAGTCCAATGTCGTCTTAATTTACACATAAAATAAGGTCACACATAATCGATTAGTGTTACCATTAAAATATTTAAAATTAAATCGATATTTTTTTTCTATTATGCTAATACGGAACCCTCGAACATGAATCCATCTGATCGCACTTATCACATGATCCGACCACGTATGGACATTAAATTAAATGTACGTACAACACGGCGCGAACAAACCGGCCGTGGCGTTGTCACACCGTGTTTTCGCACGGTATCGATACAATCGATTTCAGTCGACCACACGTGACTGATGATCGAAACGATTAGAACACTGGCCGTTTCACTCGACTCAACCTTTCTGAATTTGAAATTCTTTGACGTTCGTAATTTAATTTTCTTGAGTAGAATTTCAGTCTTATGCAGCTATTTCTCCAGTCTGATCGATTTTTGAAATCATTAACTCATTTTCATTTAACAAAATAAATCGCATAGTTATGTTAACATATTTTAATTTTTTCGAGTGTTTTCATTTTGTTTGGACTCACGTCTGTAATTTGAAAGAGAAAGTGATGAAAAATAGCAAAATAGTTAACAACTAAAAATTGGATATTCCGCAATTAATACTATTTGTTCGTTTGATCCAACAAGACCGTAGTATAATAGCGATAATTACACACAAAAAGATTAACAAACCCGCCCAATCATCCTATTCGGTTTCTAAAGCCACATCCCATAACGCGGCTGTCAATAAAATAGTGATGGGGAAGTGATGTTCACGCGGTATCGATAAAATCGAGTCTCGACTCGCGAGCGCCGGCCACACGGAGCGAGAGTCGTGTGCGAACCGCGTACTTGCACGCCAGCGATTATTAAGTAGTATGCGTTTCAATTGCCCGACGTGTGTTCACTATATTTATTGCACCTTTTCAATGGCTGAATAGAGATAAACACCGTGCTGTGCACAGATTAATGTTGTTTTTGTTCGGCAAGTATAAAACGTCGAGGGTTGTTTGTTATTATTTAATCTGAAGTCGACATCTCGTTGTGAACGTGAACGGGATTAAGTTTAGTCATAAAATTCAAAATTCGATTTTTTTTTGCTCACACACAACCATCTTTGCCAGCATAAAGATCTGAGTGTTAACGTAAGTACGAATTATTGATTCCGAGAAATACTTGAGAGCGCTCGAAACTGCACACTTAATTATAAGGCGAAAAATAAAACGAATCAAGCTTCAGACTCGGAGGTAAAGTAACTGGCGGGAGACCCTGTCATTACATACCCTGATTGAGGACCTCCGTGATGATAAAGTGGCACTCAATTATAGCGATGACAATTCTCCGATTGCTCATATTGTGAGCCTAATTATAAGTGTATCGTGTATTTAAGGGAAAGGTTATTGGACGAAGTAATAAAACGAATAAGAATGAAAACTGAAGCTTTAATTTTTATTACGCTAAACTAGCTCACAGCTCATCTAGTAATATGTCACTGGAGCTTATAAACGCGCTCACCTTGAAACATGAATAAGGGGGAAGACAGTATCGCTTCGCTTATATCTACTAATGCCTTATCACCACTTACAGAAAATTCATTAAGTTAGGAAAATTGAATTAAGAATTTGTTAGTCTCAAAATTAAGTTAACTTCTTTTTTCTTTTCAAAACTAAGTCTGTTCGTTATCTGTGAGCGTGGCCGGTTTTTGCGAGGACTTTCCAAGACCTGGAGTGTGGTATAATGAAGCCATTACCCGCAAGAACAAGACTCGACGAAGGCAAGTCTTACGAGAAAAAAAAAATTACACCGAAAACGCCCGAAGCGACTCTCGTGCGCCGACATGCTGTCTTGCCAGCGTGGAGAAAAGGGATTAAAAAAAAATTTAAAGTTCGTTAGGACTCGTTTCGCGGTCCCGCTTTCGAATTCAAATGTTCAAAAATATCCTTTTATTTCTTTTCGGAACGAAGTTAACCGTTGTCAGAATTTAAGTTTTTAAATAGATCTGCCGCCGTGGTCCGAGTGAGATCTCACTCCGGAATTTTAATGATATAATAATCGAAGTACCTAACTATATATAGACGTATAAATGAAAATATTAATTAATTAATTTCCAATGAACGAATAGCAACTCACTCGGTTATTAGTACGGACGCTTTTTTTTTGATTTCGTATTGAATAACAAACAGATGATGACGCTGCGTATTTTATACGAAAACATTTTTTAATAACGCATGACTCTCATAGGAGATCTCTATTCACAGGGTCTTGATCCGTCTTAATGATCTGAAACTTTGATAAACTTATTACAATTAAATTGACGAAAAAATCTGAAACATAATCTGGTAGTACAACTTATCACACGAATTTAGGGTAAACATTGAAACCGCTTTTGTGTTTTTATGAAACTAATTCGACCTCCGTAAGCCTTTACAAAAGATTTGTTGAAACATTTGATGAACAATTTCTCCACGCACGTAATTCATAAAAACCATTTTAAATGGAGCCGTTTCCGAGCGTGTAATCGACGATGTACTCGGGAAGACAATTTAAATTTTGAACTCGTCATCACACCGTCCCGGTACATGTTAATCCGAGATCATTAGCCGCGATAAAGACATGCAGTGATTACCCTACAATGCGAGATAAAAAAAAAACGCCTTAATCAATTCAAAAGAGTCGTAAGAAAGCGACGATGTTACACCTACGGATCCGGTCTAAAGCTACGGAGACGTAAATAAGGCGATTCGTAAGGGTAAAATTCTGATACGACGTTTAATTAAGGACATTGTCGTAGGCTACAGAGTTTACGATGATCGCTGCCTCCAATATCCAACGGGTACGCGTGTGACATGATTTCATTCTTAAACTTTCACTGGGAGAGACACGCATATCGATATGGGTAGCATTGCGTAGCTTACCATAAAAATTATAAACCAAAACACCGGGTAAAGTGGTTGGAATTTCATCGCCTTACCGAACAATGACTCAATTTACAAATAAATAGACTAAAATATGATTTTAAAAATTCTCGTCTCGGTATCGATCGAGTAATTATTGTATTGTCATATCTATCTTTGATTCACTTGCAACATCTCAAATTAATGAGAATTTGAAATTGGTGAAAATTAAGCTAATAAAAGCGTGTTTCAAACGAAATATACCTTATTAGCATAGACACGTAGATCACTTTACAATCTTACTATATTTTAATAGACGTCAATGCAATCCCCTACTAAAATTACTCTGACCTTTGTAACGCACGATTAGTTCCCGACTAACACAAGCAGCCTATTAACATGCCCCACCAGCAACATAGGGGAGGGGGAAGTTTTAGATTATCAAGTCAAACATGATTGATAGCAACAACTCGAGAGCGTATATAGGCACGACGTTATCGCGTCAGATCACCTGCCATGTCGAAGTCTTGGTTGACACACCATATCAAAAGAACATTAAGACGTCGAAAAAACCGAAAACATTAAACATGTACTCGTTTGTGCCCATATCTCGGGACGCACTACTAATAACTCAATCCTTACTAAATTATATACGTTGGAGAGCTACACGTCGCTATCGTTATGATTCGTTCGAAATAAAACGGTGCGACGTTTTGTGTGTGATTTCAATTTCCACGGCGAAGTTACTGTTTAGTTTCATTCTGTAAGTACATTTAGAGAAATCAATGAAAAGTGAAGTAAAAAAAATTGGCTAATTTTGAAACATAGTTATGGTAGGTTATATTGTAATTTCGCACGAGAAGTTACCACCACCCTGTCTATTCCTCTAGCGAAATAGTCATGCGTTCCCGTTTGAACGGTCCGCGAATTCTGGTCACCACTTCACTTCAGAAGCGTGAATTCATTCATCCATCTTACCACACTCACTAATTTCTTTGGCAAAGAACATTTTTTTCGAAAAAAACATTTATTATAAACTACATTTAATTATCTCATAAAATCTTTTTATAACTACCCACCCAAAAAAAAAAGAGGCAGATATCGGTTCGATGCGACTCTTATATGCGTGTAGGCGTAGACATCATTTCAATCAATACAAGGAGTCGACTTCCACTTCTCAAGTCCACTTACGTCTCATTTTAAGTTTACCGACGCTCACCTAACAATTTGCGCACACCAATCGTGCGTGCGTTCATTACACGTATCCGTCGCTTTGTAATAACAATATACCTGGTTTTCTTGGTTCTCATTTTGTATGGCGCGTTCTCCGCCCCGGCCATTATTGAAGAAAGCGTAGGATTATCGATAATTCGTGTCCGGCACTATTCCTTTACGCGCTGCCCTTTTGTTTTATAGTCGAGATACTGCTTTCATTGCTGTTTGTTATTGATTTTGGTTTTGTTGTATCAAATGCTTTTAAACAATGTATTCATGGATCATTATTTACTCGAGCAAACTGAAGTACCATTTGTATTACTTTATATTTTAATTACAACTACAAATCACGTTAACATACAACGCATAGATATCTATCGAATTATATGCAATTCACCAAAATTGATCGCAAAATACCAAATAGGGTAATAAACAGCAATCAATTTTATCGATATCGATAAATCGATAACACAGCTATATCGATTCGATGTCTCGATAAAGCCGGTGTCATGGGGCGACTTTATCGCCCTCCGCACGACAGATACAAGCAACCACCGCGCGTATTTCACTATTTATATATATGTTATCGACATATTAAATTTTATTGAGCATTTCATAATTTTAAGTAGTTATAATCATCGTTAATTTTCAATTATAAATAATCTCGTGTTGTGTTGGTTATTAAAGCTCATGCATTATTGTTCGTTTAATTATTATTTTTTACTAGCTGACCAGGCAGACTTCGTAGTGCCTCAATCGATAAATAAAAGACCTAAGATTTTGTATAAAATAACCTTAAAACAAACAAAAGGAATCCGTCCGACGGGTACACATCAAAGGAAAAACAAAATTGTTATTTTTATTAAATTCCGAGCATTTTCATATTTATCTACCTTTTAAACCTTCTCTGGACTTCCACAAATAATTCAAGACCAAAATTAGCCAAATCGGCCCAGCCGTTCTCGAGTTTTAGAGAGACTAACGAACAGCAATTCATTTTTATATATATAGATTGACCTTTCGTAATAGGTATGAAAATAGTGACATATTTATCAATAAAAAAAATGGTATACATCCTTTACTGGAACATGTTTGAACATTAGGTGTACGAGAATTCTGAAAATCAAACGAAGATCCAAAGAATGTTCAACAGTGACCAACTTCCCATATAAAGTTTCGACAAGCAATCAATTAAAGCTTTTGAAATACGCCGTTAAATTTCTAAATTTATTTCTAACCAGAAGCAAACATATAAAGTTTCTTGTTGGTATTTTATAACAAAGACTAGCGACCCGCCCTCGCTTCGCTTCGGAAACATTAAAACACACATGAAACCAAAAAAAAAAAAAAATTAAAAAAAGTAGCCTATGTTCATCAGGGACAATGTCGGCTTCTAATGGAAAAAGAATTTTTCAAATCGGTCCAGTAGTTTCGGAGCCTATTCGAAACAAACAAACAAACAAATCTTTCCTCTTTATAATATTATTACTAGCGACCCGCCCTCGCTTCGCTTCGGAAACATTAAAACACACATGAAACCAAAAAAATAAAATAATTTTTTTTTTTTAAAAGTAGCCTATGTTCATCAGGGACAATGTCGGCTTCTAATGGAAAAAGAATTTTTCAAATCGGTCCAGTAGTTTCGGAGCCTATTCGAAACAAACAAATAAACAAATCTTTCCTCTTTATAATATTATTACTAGCGACCCGCCCTCGCTTCGCTTCGGAAACATTAAAACACACATGAAACCAAAAAAATAAAATAATTTTTTTTTTTAAAAAGTAGCCTATGTTCATCAGGGACAATGTCGGCTTCTAATGGAAAAAGAATTTTTCAAATCGGTCCAGTAGTTTCGGAGCCTATTCGAAACAAACAAACAAACAAATCTTTCCTCTTTATAATATTAGTATAGATAGATATAGATTATAGTATAGATGAAGAATTACCTTCAAGTGTCCACCATTTATTTTAACCTCTTGGTCCTAACCCTTCTTTCTTTGGCGGATGTTTACAACATAAAAGGCATCAATTGCCAAATTTCAAGTTTGTGACCGGAGCGGTTTATATGATGAGTCAAGCAGAATATGTATACGAAGATTTAGGTTTGGTAAATTACTAAAGATTAACAAGCTGAACTGGCAATCATACGTGTCGCAGAACCAATTACCGATGGCGCAGACGCGTTCTGTATGCTTAGTGCGAGTTTTTTAACGTTCACGATAGCGTAAAAGTTAGCTCATATGGAATTGGATTGTTTGCCTACGTTTGCCTCTAGGGACGCTGTTCCAACTGCATACAAAATTGGCCTAACTTTTACGCTATCGAGAACGTTAAAAAACTCGCGCTAAGCATGCTGGATTGGAGACCACGTACCGGTAAGCGCAGCGTTGAGCGTCTTTCTGCCCGGTGGACCGATGATATGCGACGATATGCAGGAAAATACTGGAGGTGGAAGACGGAGGATCGTTCATTGCGGCGGACTATGAGAGTGGCCTACATCCAGCAAAGGAAAGTACAGGTTAATGATGATGATGAAATTACTATTGTTTTTCGTTTAATTTAAAATAATGATTTATTAACCTTTACGATTCGAGAGCTTTTTTTTTATTGCTTAGATGGATGGACGAGCTCACAGCCCACCTGGTGTTAAGTGGTTACTGGAGCCCATAGACATCTACAACGTAAATGCGCCGCCCACCTCGAGATATAAGTTCTAAGATCTCAGTATAGTTACAACGGCTACCCCACCCTTCGAACCGAAACGCATTACTGCTTCACGGCGGAAATAGGCAGGGTGGTGGTACCTACCCGTGCGGACTCCCAAGAGGTCCAACCACCAGTGATAGCTGTCACCTTACAGTCGATTTTGTGAGCGTTATTTGTTTATCGTGAGCGCATGGTAACAGTAATCAGTGATTACCAGAGCCCATAGACTTCACAACTAATAGATGTGAGTTTACAGTCCAAATTCAATTCATAGTATTTATTTACGTGCTTATTTTTACGATTCAAACACTGGTTTATGTAAATATTTTGTAAAACATACAAAATTACGTTTAGCAGTTTTGAAACAGACAGACAGACAGTAATTAATGACCACGGAAATTGTACTGTATTTGAAAGTCAGAAATTGCTTAAGTATTATTTTTTGGCAATATTAATAACTATGGTAGGTTTCTGAATCAACTATTGCAAGCAAAAAGATAAACAGAACGATTTACATCACTGATTTCCGTACGACAATAATTGTGTTACGATGCTTTAATTATTCAAGGAAGACATTAAATTTTATGTAGAAGATTTTATTAACGGGGAACAAATCCCCGGCCATCCCAATTTAGGATTCCCTGTGTTATAGGTACCAGAGACTGATAAACATACTTATATATGTTATAAAGTATACACATAAATAGACAATAAACACCCAAAGTGCAAACAAACCTATTAATCACACAAAGTTGCACGATGTGAGAATCGAACCCACGACCCTCGGCTGAATAGTCAGGGCCGCTAACTACTGCACCATTAAATCCCAGCCCACTGAGTTTCTCGCCGGATCTTCCCAGTGGGTCGCGTTTCCGATCCGGTGGTAGATTCTACGAAGCACTGCTCTTGCTAAGGCCAGTGTTAGCAACACTCCGGTTTGAGTAATGCAGTAATGCGTTTCGGTTTGAAGGGTGGGGAAGCCGTTGTCACTATACCTTGAGACCTTAGATCTCAAGGTGGGTGGCGCATTTACGTTGTAGATGTCTATGGGCTCCAGTAACCACTTAACACCAGGTGGGCTGTGAGCTCGTCCACCCATTTCAGCAATAAAAAAAGCCCCGTGAGCTCACTCACACGTCAAGAAGAAGCTGAAATAGCCTCTCAGGACTATCAGCATAGGTAGGAAAAATAGCTGCATCACCCAGTCAATCTGTAGTCATCTAGTAGTACATACTATGTAGTATAAAAAACCTTAAATGATAAACACAATACGGATATATGTCGCAACGGTGAAGTTTACAGAAATCTCGTAAAAATTATAATACAAGTGCATTATTAGGTTGACGGTGAACGGCAAACAGTCAATATTTAACGTCGAGCGCTCGCCGCGCGTCGCTGGAGCTTACAGAAAGCGTCAATATTTACATGCACACCAATTCCAGGGCTGACACTTTCAATAAATAAACGATCTTTCGTTCCAATTTTTTTTTGTATGGTTTAGTAATTACATTTACTCTCTTGTTTTGTTTTGAAATAAATATGCAATATATATACAAATGAATTGCTGTTCGTTAGTCTTGCTAAAACTCAAGAACGGCTGGACCGATTTGGTTAATTTTGGTCTTACATTATTTGTGGAAGTTCAGAGAAGGTTTAAAAGGTGAAAATAAATATGAAATTGCTCGGAATGAAATAAAAATAACAATTTTGTTTTTCCTTTGATGTGTCCCCAGTCGGACGTATTCCTTTTGTTTGTTTTATCGATTGAAGCACTACGAAGTCTGCCGGGTCAGCTAGTATGCAATAAATGTAGTTTAAAAATTAAAGTTAATCGAATTAAAAATTTATTGCAAATTTTTGTTATCGTGTTGATACTGATCTGGATAATAGTGTGACATTATAAAATTGTTGAATCGTTGTCGATGAAAATTACGTTCAAAGACTCCGTTACACACAGTCACAAGTGTTCTGGTTGGTCGAGATTCTACATGTCCACACAGCAGAATGACACAAGCAACTTTTTAGGATAACGCACCGAATTTCATTCTTATTTTGTAATTAAAAACAAATGTGAGAAGAGTGAAACCATGCCGCACGTCTAGTTATCTCTGATTTTTTTTTAATTGCCCTTGTAGGCACATGAGTATACGGTCCACATGATGATAAGTGATTACAGTCACCCATGGACTGATATACTGAAAAGTTAAAAAATATTAAATTTTTAAAAGTTCAGTGTGTCAACCCTACGCCAAAGTGCAAGAGTAGACGAAGCATTTCTGGAGCAAGCTATATAACGACAGACGCATCCTCGACTTATTCAACATCATCGCTTATTTAATTACTGATCATATTATTTTCATTGCACTTTTAAGACCATTTCCCGGATACGTGTCACTAAATTTATACTTTAAATATAAACCCTAAACAATGTTATTAGACTGTAAAATGTTTAGTGACTTCTTTAATAAAAGTTGATTTCGGAAAATAGGAAAAGTCCGATTATTTTCGACTTTGAATCACAGATTACTTTGTTTGTTTGTCTGTATTTTTCTTAAGCCGTTCGAATATACTACTAA
This sequence comes from Bombyx mandarina, assembly GCF_030267445.1. Taxonomy (NCBI): domain Eukaryota; kingdom Metazoa; phylum Arthropoda; class Insecta; order Lepidoptera; family Bombycidae; genus Bombyx; species Bombyx mandarina. Next base: position 6,040,542 of record NC_143234.1, on the reverse strand, counting down.
ATGACGTGCAATTTTAAAAATACGTTATACATAATTAGAATCACAGGGTCAATGGCTAGAAAAAAATAATTATAGACAAAAACACTCGCTAATCTTTTGATGAATTTTGCTGTATTCAAGTTTTAATATTACCCCATTGACATTTCTATTCAAAGCGCGCTTCAGTTTTTGATAATAACGAAACTCAATAAAAAAATTCATGCTAAATATGTGTAACATTTCGAATGTTTCAGGTTTATAAATAAATACACGACTTGCACACGTCGCAACGTTAGACGCAAGACGCTTTACAGACCCAAATATTTCATAAGTATATCATCCGAGCGTTTCAAGAACAAAAAAGTCAAGAACCAAAGCCAATGTTTGCATTAATATGGAAGCTCGCTCTTTATTTGTATAGGTGCAGTCGTGATAAAAATGTGATGATAAGTTTACACAGTGAGCAGTTCATGTAACGTTTTGAACGTTCTATTTTTTTATAACACTAACCGTGGTGAATTGTGTAAACCGTGTGATAAGACCTTAATTATTTTGTTGGCGTTCGGTTCTCAGTTTCTGGAAGATCTTTCGTGGTAAACGTTTCTTCTTGGGCTATTTTTTTTCCTACTTAATCGTTGGTAGCCTAAAGGGATATTACAACTACACCCGGTTTGGTAGTTGGCAGTTGGCAGACCTACTAAGATCTGGCCAAAAACTCCGTCGGTTATGTCTATAGGTTAGGTTGCACGTCAAACTCTTCGTTGTATTCAACGAGATCGGTAACACATGCTCTAACCAAGAACGAATTCGTACTTTTAAAACGTGTTGGGTAACACGTATCTAAAATGTCAGAGCAGGATTTTTTTATTTGGCTTGCAATATTTAAATTTCTACCATGTAAAGTATTACCTCCCTGTTACCTGTACTCATGGACAATATTTCGCATCATGAATTCAATTCTAACAGCTTCATTTGTCGCTCTGTTTGCGTTGATCTTAACTCATACATACAACACGAGTTCTGCCAGTCATTTTAAGACATAAAGAGCAAAGTTTTCTTCTCTCGCTTTTTTTTCCTACCTAAGCTGAGTGCCTTGAGAAGCTATTTCAGCGTAACCTTAACTAGTAGGTGAGCTCACGGGGCTCATACCTGACGACGTTGCTAGCACAAACCCTAGCTTCGCAGAATCTACCACCGGATCGGAAACGCGACCCACTGAGAAGATTCGGCGAGAAACTCAGAGTGCTGAGTCTGAAGGTATTCTCTCGCCTCTTCGAACCCAAGACTGCTTCACTACGTAAATGGCATCTAAACGTGCATATACAACCACCAGCAAAAGTGCTGTTTGCAGTTTAGATTTCGGACAAATTTCTCACTTAATTTAAGTATACGTTCCTCGCCCGATTTGCTGGGTACTACTAAAAAAAAATACCTCGTCTATTTACTGTTGGAACTGGTCGAAATCAATGTTTGCGGTAACCAAGTATCCGAAATATCAATAAGCTACTGTACACCCCGCGATCTCGCTCCGTAAATATTGAATGTACTTAAAGGTTCTTCTAAGAAACTGTTTTAGTGTTGCTACATGAAGTTTTGAGCAAACTACGACTGGTGCAAACGAAAGTACACCTTACGACCCATAAGATAACTCAGTAAATCCGGAACATCTTCCGTGAAGAGTCTACAGTCGTGCTTAGTTTAAATTTCGATCGTAATATCATTGGGAGTAAGTTGAAAAGGCTTTGCTTTTCGTTCGTGGTTCTGTACTAATTGAAGTGTAGGTGTGCCTAAGGTTTAAGCGTATTGGATAATTCTATTTCTGTGGAGGAAGATGGTCAGGTAGTCTAATAAGTTTGTACGTTTACATGTTTATAAACGATCTTAGGAAATGTACACTTGGCTGACTCTGTGGTTGTATAGCGATCCTGACTGCTGGGCTGAGTGAGGGTCGTGGGTCGATTCCCATATCGGGCAAGCAGTTGTGTGACGAACTTGTTATTTTGTTCTTTGGCTGGGTCTTTATTATCTACTTACTCGTATATATGTCTATTAGTTCCCATACAGAAATTTACTATCGATTATTTAATTGATTGTGTCGATTTTAAAGATCTATTTTGGCCCTCGTCATAATATCGTCCGGTTGGCATCTCTTAAAAATCTATATTGGTGCTTGCTATTTCATCCCTTCCAGTAAATCTGACATTATGTTCTCACATACTTAGATCTATTACAGATGTCAAGTTTTTTTTTAAGCTTCGAACGCAGAGATAAGTTATGGTCTTGTCTAATACAATGCATATATTATAAATTATATAGGTATCACTAAAATAAAATGTGGCGTAGCTTTTTTTTGCGTCAAGATACTCAAAAAATAATTTAAATACAACATTCAGTGAAGTCAGACCACGATTGATCTATATAAATCGTATTTTTTTAAAATAGAAAACAAACAGAGGGCTGGACGTTCCAATGATTGCCAAACTATGTTATTAGATGTGGTATATTATGTAAATCGAACTGCCACCGACGTAAAATAATGAAATTATCGAATCAATAAGATCTTAACAATAAGTTAATTTCGATCTCGAATAATTGTGGTTTAATTTTGCTGTATTAATAAATTGCGTTTAGGTATATATCGCCACGAAATTAATAACCAAGTGATATTGGGGACAGATTGGAGCTCCTACAGTCGATAACCTTTTTGACAACATTATCGTATTGCACCACATTGTCTTACATGGCTAGCATAATATTACTGGAAGCGTTCGTAATGACAATAAAAACTACATATAAGCGTAGCCATGAAAGCGCCATAGAACTATCGTTCAGGGCCCTGAAATAGCGATACTTTAAGACAATTCTTTTTTCTGTATGGAAACTAGCGACATCTTGTAGCGGCTGCCCCTAAACATATATGTTGTTAAAGTTAAAGCATCTAATTATGGTATAACTAAACACAGAAAATAAAAAAATAATAAATCATACAAGTCTTTATTTGTTACACGAGTGACAGATTGATTGAATTTTATCAATGTGTGGTTTCTGAAAATTTACAAAATCCTTCATTAAAAATAAAATATAGCTTAATATGTTACTGCCATCTACAGTAGCAATAAAAAACTAATCGAAGCGAAGCCATCTACTGGCCGACGCCCGTAAACATTTTTGTTAAATGCTTAAGTCGCTTATCTATAGCTAATTTATATGTATCATCTATGCTATCGTTTTCCAATACATTTACACTAGGATCTCGTTTCGCAATTTAACGTCGTGGTATTTATGAACATGCCTTACTGCTATCTCTGTCTATGGTAGCCAAATAGTCCTTTTTCGAGGCCGTGGCGTTTAAAACACCACGCATTTCAAATGGTCTTTCCATCAAACTTGGAATTAATGGAAGGAATTAACTCGTGTTCGGAGTACTGCAGCTCTATTACATGTTATTATAAGTAAACTCTTAGTAGGGATTACTTTCTATGACAATAAAAGTTTACCAGTGAAGCCGGACTTGTAGGAAGCAGTTTAGATGACAAAGCCTTAGAGCAGACTCGTTTTGCCTCTTAGTAAAAAATAGCATCCCTTTGCCTACATTCCTTAGTCTAAAAAAAATTATTATTATAAACTAATCATTGGTAGCACATTTTAATATTTATCTAAATTTTGTGGCTGTATGTAAAAAAATCGAAATTTAAATAAAACTGAAGTAATAATTTTGAAAACACAAAAGAACGAACAATATGTTGAGCAGGAAAAGAAAGCAAAGGGATTTTATAAAAAAAACACACGCACAATATGGCATTTGACAACTGTCAAGTGTCTCTGTATTCGAAAAGAATGTGTATAATTTTCACAAATCCTCACTTTTGTTGTATTATTTGTATTTTAGTTCATTTGTGATACGCACAATAGTTGCCTTTCGACCGCCACTTGTTCAAATTCCGGTATTAAATATGTTTGATCTACGTATTTCCAATACGTATGCGCAAATATTGTGTTTTGAAGTTTTCGTATTCAGTTCGAATCGCGCATAATTGTGTTTGGGTTTAAATATGTTTCGGTACGCAAATATTGGTTTGACAGGATTCGTTACATATTTATTGAATTTTCAGATCAATACGCTTTGGGGTATTTAAGTTTTTTTTTTATTGCCCTTTTAGCAGACGAGCATACGGCCCACCTGATGGTGAGTGGTTACCGTCGCCCATGGACTTCAGCAATGCCAGGGGCAGAGCCAAGCCGCTGCCTATCGCTTAATACTCTCCACAAGCCTCGTTTGAAGAAGGACATGTCATAGCGCTCGGGAAACACCGTGGAGGGGAGCTCATTCCATAGCCGGATGGTACGTGGCAAAAAAGACCTCTGGAAACGCACTGTGGATGACCGCAGTGGCTCCAGGTAGTATGGATGAACTCTACTCCGGTGGCGGGCGGTGCGATGGTAAAAACGAGATGCCGGTATCATCTCGAACAACTCCTCAGAGCACTCCCCTCAGTTTCATTTGTCGATACTCAAAACTTTGTTTAACTCCTTTTTGGAACGAAGTTCCTTATGGGACGATGCGGAGGGCTACCCTAACCGGGAATAAACGTCCGTAACGTAAGATTTTTATTATTTATGTATAGTCTACGTGATGGCGGTTATTATTATTATTCATATAAATAGCTGTTTCTTGGTATGTTATTATTATATATTTTTTATAAATCATTGTTAATAAAATACAGTTGATAAGTTTGTAAAGTAGTTTTTTTTATTGTTATCAATAAAAAAATCATAATAAAAAATGTATACCCGAATAATTGTTTTCTTTATACCTCGAATAGAACTTAAAATTAATATTTTTATAATAAGGAACTTCGTTCCTATCCGGTGTCCCACGCGACACCACACATCTATTTTTTTAATTTACGTCTCTATATTTGATATCGGAATGGAAAATTTCAAATTTGATTTAAAAATAATTGTTATTTTTATAGTTTAATTTATTTAAGAAATTGCACTTTTGAATTAATCAGATTACTGTCTGTTCTTTAGTAGAAATCGGTCTGTATATTATTAACTTTAATCGTGTTATGACTTGTCTGAGCGCAATGGGGCATCACTTGTTACGAAGCCGGGCTCCGGGCCAAGCATTAATTGGCGACTCGTATTTATGACCTTTATAAAAACATTAATTAGCGACCCGTATTTATGACCTTTATATTAAATCGTAAAAGTTTACCGGGCTTAATGAGAACGTTTCGAAGTATCGATGGTCGGATTTCGCTTGTTCTCCAGAATTCTTATTCAGTCAATGAATCTTGTTGTTAGTCATAGCGACGGAACCTAGAACTAATTAAAAAAAAAGAAATTGGCATTAATAGGAACTGTAGATAAAAGTGAAAACTTATAACTTACAATAATTTTAGTAACATAATATGAAAATTTTAAATTTTAACTTTTTTTAAATTAAATCCTCAGTACTTACCAGACGTTCTCGCTCAAGTGACACAAGTGAGAATTAAATCAATTTCCATATTATTACGGTACAATAGGCCCGGTGTCCGAAACATTGTCCAGTCCGGGAATCGCCCACGCACATTCCAATTCGAACTGGTTTATAGAAATTATGTAGTTATTAGCTCGGTGGATAACTTATTGTGTATTGTAGTAATGCGTTTGTGATGTCTTCGTATGAGGAAGTGAATGAAAGATGCAAAGATATTTCGAATGAGGAATTTGAATTTTTTTCAAATTATACCTTTCTGGTTAAGTTTGCCTGTTTAAATTTAATTTACTTTACAATATGTTACGTATGATACTTTATATATTTTATTGATACTTTACAATAATGTATGTATGTATTTTTTTTTTTTATGGCCCTTGTAGGCAGACGAGCATACGGCCCACCTGATGGTGAGTGGTTACCGTCGCCCATGGACTTCAGCAATGCCAGGGGCAGAGCCAAGCCGCTGCCTAACGCTTAATACTCTCCACAAGCCTCGTTTGAAGAAGGACATGTCATAGCGCTCGGGATGTATGTATATAGATTGTTATCTTTAGTCTTGTTCTCGCGTGCAGCAGAAATGGATTAATAATATAAAATAGGTTTTACATATACTTTTTAATAAAATAATATTACGCTATTAATTACGACCCCGTTGACGATTTAATCGTATTTATTATTTCTGGCGTCAATAATTCACAGTTTTCGCAGTCACGAACGATTGAAAATAATAACGCAATATTAAGCAGTGAAAGATTATTTTTTTGTTACGATATTTTTGTTGTTATTGTAGGCAAACGAGCGTCCGTCCCACTTGATGGTGCGTGGTAACCGTTGTTCATGGACGTCAGTCAGCAATGACTTTGTTTATTCTTTGATTTTGACGATTCGTGAACACAAGTGAAAATATATTGGTGTTAGTAAATTTATCATACATAGCAATTGTGTACTTACACATAATTTAAGATTGTGAAAAATTCAATTTTTAAATAAGTTTTCATTTAAACATAATTACCACAAGTCTCGCTTAAAAATGAAGCAATGACAAATTTTCGAAATACGATACAATTCTAAATTTTAACATTTGGTTGGATAATTTGGAAAGGCCCGCTAGATAAAAGGAACAGAGGTAGACCATTGACTCGTTGGGAAGATGAGATTAGAAGGAAAGCAGGTCTAAAGAGGAAAAAGATTACACAGAACAGAGACAGCTGGGCATCCGCAATATGGGGTTTCTACAGATATTGCTTAGAAATAAAAAAAAACATTATATGTACTGTGTTAAAATAGTAAGAGAATTGCAAATAGAAAAGAAAAAAATGCAAAGACGAGGATAACTACCAAAGTGTATTAAATTTGTTAGGTGATCACTTTCTCACAAATGTTAAAATATTTAGTAGGAAATAAAAGGCTTTCTAATCTATTTGAAATTTGAACACAGATAACATAAATTTTTTTAATTTTTTTATCTGGCCATTTCCGATACAGTATTTAGAAGCCCAGGTAGCGGTAGCGCGCCAGTAGCTCGCACTGCTTCGCTAACTGCCGACGCAAACTGTCATTATCACCGTGTACACGTCTAATGTGTTTGGTTGGAGTACTTCGGAGTACGCCAGAGTTGTCGGTTTATTTAACAAGATGCACCGGGAGTATACACATACGTATATGTATATCGCAGTGTATTTAGGTATACACATACATAATATGTATCGACTGATGAATCTATACTAATATATAAATCTACAGTGATTTTTACGGATGTTCCGTTATAACTACTGAACCATGCATCCGATTGACATGAAACTTGGTATCCATGTAGAAAATACATGTACTTAATGGATAGGCTAATATTTATATGAGTGTTGGACTCCCCAGTAATAATGACAATAAATAATAATGTTATTTTTAAATTCTCAGCGAAGTTCTATGTAAGTATATTATATCAATCAATACTTCGAAATTATAGCCAAAATTTGAATTTGTCCTAATGGCTAAATATCTACTCGAATATTTTTAAGTGAAATTTTTCATTAAGGTATTTTCCTTAAAAATAATAATGGGGATGAAAACTCCAACAATAACACAAAATCAAACACGGATCCGTATTTAAAGTAGATACGACCTTATGGTTCCAATGGAGTAAAGAACATTACACAGACATTCAGATACAAAATCAAATATCTCAGAAGTAGCATTAGCGCAATTCAAAACATATCATCAACAATCCAGGCATTTTTCTATAAATTAATAAACCAATAGTTTTAAACAGGACTCGAATCAAATTTGAAATACCGTTTTGGAGTTTGACACTCCTTCCTCAGAAGTTCGACTAATAGAAAATGTCACCGCGGGTGCATTAAGAGTCACATGAAATAATCAGACGTTATACTTTCCAATTAATGCTATTCACAATGTTGTAGCAAAACTATTCAATTAATCTATTACAGCATCAGATAATATGGTACTTAAGCAATCACAGTCAGTGTTTGCCTGGGGATCCGACTGTCAGTTGCAATGGGAGCCATTGCATCCTGCTTGTCCGTCTGGCCACGATAAGATAATATCATAAGCACATACGACTTGATTGTTTAATATCAGCCTTACGATTTCCGGTTCATGAAATTTCGAGATAAAAAATTTAAATCCTATACAAATATTTGGTAATGTAAATTAAGAAGGATGAATTGTCGTTATCGTAATAAGAGTTCATTATTTGGGTGATATGAATTATGTATATGGAAATGACAGTTTGGATTATTATTTTTTAAAGCAAATTTGATTAAGTTACCACTCCAGTCTGCGGTTTCGATCCTATGGTAGATTCTGCTGTTGTCAGGGCTAGAGTTAGTAAATCCTCCCAGTCTGAGCCCAATTGCCTCACCCACCAAACTGGGCGTAGTTGGAATAGTCACTTAGGCTACCAATGTTTAGGTATGTCAATATTAACAACGCATAAGGCCTACCACAAGTGCAGCTCAAAAATTACCCAATTAACATTTCTACGGAATTTATTTTAGCATGTTTAACTACAAGTACACAGAAATTTTCAGTGAACGGGCCACGTATTGATCACATGCCATGAAACCTTTAAATTGGCTCACAAAAAAGTCCTTAAACACCTCCATTACTATAAACTAGCATCGATTCGCTAAACACGAAATAAAATACATTATTTACCCAACTAAAAGTGTATCATTGACATTGTGTGCGTCACGTTTCGCGAGAAAATCGTAAATTTTAACGCAATCGGAGCATAAAAGGTGTCGCTTAAGGGCTGAGCTACCCAAAAAATCGCAGAATGAGGCGCAAACTGAGGCAATTTCGAAGAACGAAACCGTTTAAATACACAGAGAGACTCATTAAAATCGTTCAACAATAGATTGTTTTGTGTTAGGCGAAACAAGTTTCACAGATCGACTACAAAAAAGTGTATTTTGATGTCTAAATAGACACGTCAAGTCAGGTAGAAAGGTTTCGAAGCAACGATCGGTGTTTGGGATATCAGCGAAAGCAATGTCATTAATTCTAACGGCTCAACATAAGTTGGTGATTTTTGAATAGATAACGTTCTTAACAAGAATTTTGAATGGATAACGTTTAGAAAATAGTCTTATTTAAAGCAATATTTCAACGGTTGGTTGGTTCTAAGCGACGTTTTTGCAATGTTACAGAAGAGCCATTTAAAGCTTAAAATTTGAAAAATATATCATAATTTGAATGGTGTAAACTGAATTTAAGTTCAATTAAAATCATCGAATTGTTGATGCTGAAATCAAATAAAACGCATTTTTAATCACAAAGATAAATGACGCGTATTAAGCGAAATGTACATCGATATAATACCACATATCGATGGAAATGTAGCTTAAACCAAACAACCTTCCAACCCTTGATTGGCTTTTAATGAAACCGCCCCAAAAATCGTGCATTTGTTAAAAACGCACAGATTTCCCTTTGTAAATTTAATGTAAATTTTACACGTCACTTTATCAAGGGCATTACATACAGACTGAAGAGTTCCGGGAAAAAAATAGATCGTTCACGATATTTTATTACGTCGAAATACCACCGAGCATTACGGCCTAATGGTAGCCAACAATAGAAATTTATTCTACCTGACCGTTTCTCAAAGCTATTGTTCGACGCAGCTCTGCATTCGGAACTCTTGAGCGTTTTTTTACCCGAAACCCTTGTTAGCAAGTCTTCGAATAGATTCCCTTTGTGAGGACAATAGGGGGTTACATATTTATAAGAGGGTAGGTAGGCGGGTATACAGGTGTTTGACTAAAACCGACGTGTTCGATGGCGTATCGAAGTTATCTTACACGACACTGTAATTGATTCTGTATAATGTTTGATAGCTCAATACTGTCCACGTGCCGTTTCATCAGATTCATCCAGTCTATTAAATATTTGATGATCTATCGAGATTTGAATGCGTATTTGTTTTAGTCCTATTCATATTCGAAGATCCTTTACTTTGCCACACGTCATGATTTAACGTCATCTTACCACAATTTTTACATTTCATAAGCTCCCTATATTTCGGTGCTGTTTCAACGCGGTGATCCCAAATAATGTCTATCTTCATATATTTATATAAAAACCCACAGTACCCGATGTCTACGGACTAGTTTTTCGTTAACAGCGAAGCTATTACCTCATCAAAACTAGCAACGATGTTTTTTCTTGGCAACATTCAAACCTTTCTCTTGAACCATCAACACCAGTAACGCAACGAAATTACGATCACGCTCGGTTTTTTTGCCCGATCGAACCTCACGTCCGAGCGACCATCAAAATAGTGTTGCCAGTATAACAAATATCTTTTTTTAAAGCATAAACCAACGAACACCAATTAGTTCTACCCGAGAGATGACTCTTTCGACAGTTTTTTGTTTTTTTTTTTTGTTCGCCCCGTTTGGAAATTTATTTAGTTGAGGCTACGATTCGACTCGCTTCTGTGTGTTTATTACGACGCTGACTGTACAAATATTTTGTGGTTGTATTTTCTGGTCGTGTCACGGTTTCTGGTGCATTCTCTGTAATCTATATCTATGGTATAATCTATACGTGTATATAATCAAACCGGTAAACTGACTTTTTGGCGGGAACGCGAGGAGTGAAGTTGTGTGATTTGTTTTATTTTGTCTATTTAGTGTTTCTTCAGGTTTAAATGTGTAATAAGGTGGTTTATTAACTGTTTAATATCTGTGAAAGTGCACAAATGTGGTAAAATGAAAAAAAGCCGCTGGACGCAACTTCTCGGGATCCTGCAAAATGTCCACTGAAAAAATCTTAGTAAATGACCACCACTTTACTAAAATTATATTTCATTCCATATCATCTCATTTCATTTAATTTCATCCCAGTTGATTAACGTCTCAAATTAATCATTTCATTTCACTCCATATTATCATTTTTCATAAAAATAAGAATATAAATTAAAATAAGACATGACTTAAAGGTCTTAGTTACCAGGTCATAAAATCACTTAAAAAAAAAAGCGGTAAACTTTTTGACTTAGAATTTGTCTGAGCATTTGTACACGCTAATCTCTAGATGATTTAAAATTGAGTATATTATTGTCCTCTGTTCGTTAATAAATTTCCATTATTTATATTTCTATTCGAAAATATTAATTGGTCATCAATAAAAATAACTGGGAATCGTTTCTTCCTAATTTCACCGAGAAACTGAACTTTAACTATACTGAGACCTTAAAACTCTTTTTTTTTTATTGCTTATGTGTGTGGACGAGCTCACAGCCCACCTGATGTTAAGTGGTTACTGGAGCCAATAGACATCTACAACGTAAATGCGCCACACACCTTGAGATATAAGTTCTATGGTCTCACTCAGAATAGTCACAACGGCTGCCCCATCCTTCAAACCGAAACGCATTAATGCTTCACGGCAGAAATAGGCGGGGTGGTGGTACTTACCCGTGCGGACTCACAAGAGGTCCTACCACCAGTAAAAGGTGGTAGGACCTTATCTCAAGGTGGGTGGTGGCATTTACGTTGTAGATGTCTATGGGCTCCAGTAACCACTTAACACCAGGTGGGCTGTGAGCTCGTCCACCGATCTAAGCAATAAAAAAAAAGTATATTTAATAACAAAACAAAAGAGACAACGTACATATGTACATGAAGGAATCTAAATCTTTTGGTATCAGTGATTATGGTCGAATTTCCATTAAAGGGGCGAACACTAATATTATTCAAAGCATCTATCGTTCGACCGCTGAAAGAATTCGTTCCAATCGAACGAACGATTTAACTTTGAAGTGGCGTTTATTTACAATAAGAAAGATGGTCTATTTGCTCTAATAACAAATAAATAATTAAAATTTAAAAATATATTATTTATGTCAACTTGAAATAAACTTTATGGTTTAGCGTTACATACTTTTTTTGCGTATGTGCTAATAGCGTCGTAAGGCTATTCTGGCTTGACCTTAAATGCTGGGCGAGTTCACGGGGCTCGGCCTGAAAGAGTTCTAAGTTCTGCCCTAACAATCACTAGTGCTTCGTAGAATCTATCACCGATTGAGAAACTCGACAATAACGTTGGCCCGTGTTTAAGAAGCACGAGAGTACATCGTGAGGTTTCGAAAGGACCTGTCTAGGACAACAGCGGCTGGTTGTTGCCCCAATATCTGGATCGGGGGTGTAGCTTACGGCGGCTACGGTAAGAGGGTTATCATGTTGTCTAGCTTTGTCGAAGATATTTTTTTTCAATCCGATCACATTCGCTCGCCTTCCGTATAGTGATTGATAAACCAAAATACAAGAGAAATTAGATTACACAATACACTTTTGAACGGTAAATGTGACGTGAAGGGTTGATTTCGATAGTAAAATGAGTTTTAATGAAAATAACTCTTAGTTCAGGCGAAATCCTATAAACATATGTTGGTCTCTTTCTAGTGTCGCTTTTTCGTTTCATTGTATTACGAATACCGATGACGTCCGAGAAGTTTTCACTTGAGAAATTAATACCACGTTATTCGTTCGTTTTGAAGAAGCTAACTTTGTAATAGTTTATCAAAACAGTTACTAATGCGTGAGTGTGTGCGTGCGCGCGTATTCAAAGACATTGTTAATTAGTTGGCTTTTATACGGCAGAACAAATTAATAAACTTGGCTATCTCGCTAATCAAATACCTCAACAAACAGAACCCAATGAAATGAACGAAAAGATCCGTTACTTTTCTTATTGTAGTTTCTAGTGCAGTGACCGAAATCAGTTACAAGCCATAGGGTGTTAATTCGGAAAAAATGATTTTTTTTATTGCTTGATGATTGGATGAGCTCACTCACGGACAGGCCGATTTTCATAGTTAATAGATGTCTAAGCACAAAAGAGCACAAATGACTGCTTCGAAGTAAAACTTGAGAGGAGGGTAGTTAGTATCCTTCGTGCGGTCTTACTAAACACCTTGGAGCCGTTTAAGGTGATAGTGGGGTGACGATCTGACGTTTAAAACAACTGATAAAAATCGGATTAGTTATAAAGCCAAAAATCGAAATTACAAAATAAATATTAGCTCCCCCAAATACTGAAATGAGAGACGAATACAAAATAATGACTTATGAAATATCCAATAACGTAAATCACAACATTCAGAAATATATTTAGATTTTAGGAGAAGTCTAATATTTTTCTGCGTAAGTATTGTCTTGTACAAGCTTGGCGTAGTGTACTTTAAGCCTTAATAATTCCTATCTTAAGAACCAGTTGGGTGTTTGAAGCCCGCATGAATGGCTACCATGATGATCATTTGTCCATTTTTGCGGCGTTCTGACTTTATGTGTGGGACAACTGTCGTAGTTGTGCAATTAGAGATCAGCCTTTTACATGTGGTGATGTCTGTGGTCTCATATAACATCAATTAAGTCTTAAAGTAGAATTCGTCCTAAGTTACACTATAGAAAAAATGTAACAAAAAAATTCGGCCAATATTAACCCAATCATGATCAGAGAACCAGTGAATATATTTCTAAAGAGCTCGAACGCAAGGTTCATTCGTTCCCAATGTCTTCATCATGCTCCTGACCTCGGGTGACCCGCGACCGGTCCTGGGGTACTTAATAACGAAACGACTTCTGCGCCGAACGGACCCATTAACATACGCCTTTTTGGAATTCGTAACGCTATTATGATAGAGTCAGGATATCACGTATTTGTGGCTCGAAGGTTGAGTTTTAATGTTTTTTTTTTAATTAATTGAGTTGGTATTTATGTTCATAATATTAGTATAACAATCATTTATATAAATAAAGTATAAATAAATATTTACTAACAATCACGCCACGTTAACTCGTCCCGTGATAAGTTCGTAAAGAACTTGTGTTACAGGTACCAGATAACGGAAATAAATGTAAGATTTTTATTATACACATACATATATTTAATATACATCCATAACCCTGGAAAAGACATTTATATTTATCATACAAATATCTTCCCTTGGCGGGATTCGAACCCGCGACCCCCTTGTGTAGTGACCATGTCACTTACCACTACACCAGACGGCCGTCATGGTTAGATATAGGAAGATTTTCGAATATCAAACATACTCCCAATCATAGTTTTGGCTGATACTTTCAGAAACATCAGTAGACAGCTAACGGCCTGATTGCGTTCCTGAAATTCCTAGTTTTCATGAACGTCGATAACTACTTACCGTAGTGCTTGGTTTATTTTAACAGATATTACACTAATCATTGATTAACACAAACGTTCATTAGTTATGTTAATCTGAGATATTAAAACTCTATGCATTTTAGATTAGATTAAATTATTGTCGTTGTTAATGGCCTAGTCCAGGTGCTCTATACTGATGGTAGGGCGTCTTCTGAGCCCACATGGGTACGTATTACCCGGCCTATTCCTGCCGTGAAGCAGTAATGCGTTTCGATTTGAAGGGCGGATCAGCCGTTTTTCTGTAAAAACCTCGCCTAGTACCCATATCTCAAAGTCAAGATTTCTTCGCTACCTCATAGAACTTATGACAAGAGTTTTTTTTAGTATGTCAACAAGAATATTTAATAAACTACCTATAAAAATTTTGAAGACAGTAGATTTACAAGATTTGAAGCAAAAATTGCAAGTATTTTTATTAGATAAGGCTTACTATAGTATGTCAGAATATTTAGACGATAACTTTAGATAAGTTAGATGATAAAGTAGAATAGAGTTAAATAATTATAATTTAAGTTTTTTTTTATTTTTATGTAGATTATACTTACATAGTAGGCGAGTGTTGAGATGACGGCTGATAGAAGAGAATGGAAGAGAAAAATTAGCTGTGCCGACCCCACCTAGCGGGATAAGGTGGAGAAAAAGATATAAAATAAAGAATAATAGAAAGAATAAAATAAAAATAAATAAAATAAATTACAGACAGCCTTTACGTTTTTAATATCTATGGGCTCCGGTAACCACATAACACCAGTCGGGCCGTAAGCTCGCAGGCCCATCTAAGCAATAAATAAATGCGAGCCCATGGTAATTAATATTAATATTGCAACTACGTGTATGTCTCATTGTATTGTAAATACGCTAGTTTTTTCGTGGGTTTGGTTTATTAGACTATGTTATTTAATTCTTGTCTATGAAGTTAACTCCGTATTTTATTGGAACGAAAAATTGGTACTTGGCTGCGGGTTTTGCACATAGACACAGTCGCATCGCTAGATACTACGAGTAGGTAGTACACTTTAGACCATTACGATTTCGACCGTAATTAATTAATATTTTTATGCACAATACAATACAGTATTATGTTCTTCTTATTAATAAGTTCTAAGGTCTCAAGTATAGTTACAACGGCTGCCCTACCCTTCAAATCGAAACGCATTACTGATTCACGGCAGAAATAGGCAGGTTTGCTGTGGGTATGCATTGCTTTTATAAACGAGATGGTAAACAAATAATCTATTTTGAATAAGGTTTACGTAAAATCAGTCCGTTACCTAAGAACGTCACCTACACCAAATTAAAACACTTCGATAGTTTAAAAATCTCGTGATGAGTAATTCGCTTTATATAAATTATATGCTAGTTATTTATGAGTAGTATTATTATTAATACTTTATTTCAGTTATAAAAAAAACCATAACATTTTGTTAGTAAGAATCATTTATAATCTATGTTAGTAACTTAAAAACCTAACAAATAAGTATCAGACTATCCATTACAAGTTTTTTCCTTCAAGTGTCTGCTGCAAAGGCTATTAATCAGGAGTCCCTCGATCTTGCTCGATATGACGACTCAGAAGACTGTTGCCACTGTGACGTATAAGCTTTGCAGTTACAAAATCGAAATCCAAAAAACTTGACCGTAAGCAATTATTGTTGAAGTAACACTTATCGTGAAAACAACGTAAGTATATCTCATTTGGACACTACGAATTCGGAACAAGCCTATAATCATAATAATATACACAATAATAAATCACGAAAAAAATAACCACCTATAGAACATAGTTTCAACGGGAACAAAATATTCGAGAGAAAAAAAATTGATTGAGCGCCCTAAAACATATTGGGTTCTGTAGTCTGCAGGTTACATTTATAATTATGAGATTGTAAAATGACCAATGACCTCTCTATTGTTCTTGTTTCGAAATTTTCTTTAATTGAAAAAAAATATCCTATTTAACTCTCGTTCTTGGCACAAGACATTTATTTGTAAAAAAAAATCTCTGACAATAAAAATAATAAACTATCTTCTGTCATGTTGGTTTACATTTTTTTGTCAGAGTGTCAACTACTGCTTTATTGCAAGTAGTCATATAGTTTTTTTTCCCATTTATCTCTCCAGAACCTTCATATACTCGTATAAGGTTGGGGAAAAAGTTTCTTCGCATTTTTTAAGAAAATTCACAACTTTTTTTTTTTATTGCTTAGATGTGTGGACGATCTCACAGCCCACCTGGTGTTAAGTGGTTACTGGAGCCCATAGACATCTACAGCGTAAATGCGCCACGCACCTTGAGATATAACTTCTAAGGTCTCAAGTAAGTTACAACGGCTGCCCCACCCTTCAAACCGAAACGCATTACTGCTTCACGGCAGAAATAGGCGGGGCGGTGGTACCTACCCGTACGGACTCACAAGAGGTCCTACCACTTTTTAATATAATTTATTTACATTTAACTAAAGTACGTAGGTACCATTTTGTTCGATAACTTTTTTACATCTTGTAGGTAGAGACATGATCCCACTGCTATAGAAATATATATAATTATATAATGATAGTACAACACAATCACGAAACTAATATTGCACATAAAGCCCTTCCAATCGAAATCTGAACAATGATGTAAAGAATTAAACGAAACGACTGTTACAAGTGAATATAGCCTTAGGCTAGTTTTATTCTTCGTTGTTTTCTATCAAGGATCTCTAAAACGACGGGGCGGCACGGTGTGTAGGAAACGTATAGTTTTGATAATTGCTTAATCAACTCTATTGGAGATCGATGGAGAGATCAAAAGTCGATGACCGGTGCCCGTGAATGGTGTTGCCATGATAATGAGGAAATAAATCTGAATGGGTTTGTTGTAGCCTATTTAGAGCATTGCGAATTACTGTAGGTTATATTACTTTGCTAAATTTTGTGACATATAGTCGTGTCATAGTCTACATAGTGGCTGGCTTGTGTTGTCTTCCCGCAGTTTTATCTTCACAGGCCTGTAAGGGATTTAGGGTGGTAAGGTTTGCAAGCCCGCATTGGTAGGTACCGCTATCTTGACTGTTACCACCCAGAAGCAGTCATATGTTCTGATTTGAAGGGCGGAATTTACTATACAATACATTTATTAATTTCAAATAGTTTCGCAGCAGCGTTTCCGTTATATTGTCTATGACAGAGACTTGGAACGGTAAGAAGCGGCTTGACTGTGCTCCTGGCATTGCTGACGTCCATGAGCGATGATAACCACTCACCATCAGGTAGTCCGTATGCTAGTCTACCAACAAGGACAATAAAAAAAAGCTCCGGAAGCCACTTAATACAAGGTCGGCCGAGGACTCATTTATTCATGTACATTTTCATTGTCTTAAGAGTTATTCTTATTTTTTTATATACATACGTAAGTCTGTAATTAAGATTCATGCAGTTGGAAGCAACAATATTAATTAATCACATACAATAAAATTATAAGTAAAGTTGTATATATCCGTGAAATGAAATGTAGGAATAAGTTGGACAAATTTGGATACTAACTACGTTACTTTATGGATTAGTACAAATTTAGTTGCAGCATGATAGTATGTACATCCAATTTCTTTTATCATGATGCGTGTGATATAAATTGGAACAAATTACTTGAGAACAAGCACGGCGACGATTACTTTTGAAAATAAGAGAAAATTTATGAAATATGTAGTTAGGCAAAAACAATTAATTTTCAACTTACAGACAGAACAGAATCACTAAAATAATAAATTACTTTTGAACCTGGCCACCCCTTATATCGGCTGTACACATAAATAGACTTGTAACTGTGATAGAGGCGGACATTCGAGTATTTTATATGTTAAGAAACATCAAAATCGTTATTACATTTATTAGGGATATGTTTTCGGTAATTGTACAATCGGTTTGTGTTTCAGCGTAGTGCTTTCGTAAAATTAAAATTTCGATTAAAATTAATGAGTTATTTGCTCTTTTTTACTGTATCGTCGTTGCCACTTTGTGTGTTGGGAGATGACATATAGTGGATGTCTGACTGGATACGAGCCGCTTCTAATTTTAGAGAAGTGTACACAGTTTATTGCACATCGGAAACTGAAAAAAAAGAAGTAAATAAAAAACTTTACCATACGATTGATATTATGATTAGGATATAATAAGTCAGTCATTTAAAATTAACTAGTGAACGAATTAAAGGAAAAAAAGGAACTGGATTCTGAAATAGAATTTCAATAAGTCAGTCATTTAAACTAGTGACCGAATTAAAGGAAAAAGATGAACTGGGTTCTGAAATGGTTTCTCGTTGAAGATTTGAAGAAATAAACTGGATTTGCCAGCGCTAAACGAACTACCTAAATGATACAAGTAATGCGCAGTAGTTTTCAAAATAAAAGAATACAGTATCATTATTTTCAGCAGATCGGACTTCGCACTCGCATTTATTTATTTATTGGGTTTGCAGGCAGACGAGCGCATACGGCCCACCTGATGGCAAGCGGTCACCGTCGCTCATGGACGTCACCAATGCCAGGGGCAGAGCCAAGCCACTGCCTACCATTAAGTACTCTCCGCAAGCCTCGTTTGAAGAAGGACATGTCATAGTGCTCGGATAACACCATGGAAGGGAGTTAATTCCAAAGCCGGATAGTACGTAGCAAAAAAGATCTTTGGAAACGCACTGTCGATGAATGCAGCGGTTCCAGATAATATGGATGAACTCTGCTCCGATGGCGGGAGGTGCGATGATAAAAAGGAGATGAGTGGATCATCTCGAATAATTTCTTCAGATTCATACTACTTAGAGAAGCCTCTTGCCCGTTTTCATTGTATTTCGAAACAATTCATTTACTAAACCCATTTTTTTTTTAATTAGAAAGTAAAAGAGTACCAGTATCGATGTAGGTATTTCGAACAACATAAATAAAGATTCATAAATTCAAAACTTGACGTGTTTCATCGTTCAGAATCTCTAGAAACGTCCTCGGGCGACAACGAAAATAAAAATAGTCAATATATCAATTCAATAACATTTAATTATAACTTGCAATTCAATAAATAACATCTCAGAATAATTTCTCTGTGTGCGATGGAAACAAATCATTGCTTTATCTTAAAGCGTTCGTGATCGAAACGATCGGGTCAACATGTAGCTTTCGGGTAAACTCGTGCAAGTTCGGGACGATTCGTGAATCTATGAATTCTTTGATTTTTAATTTATCGTTTATTCTATTTTTAAATTTGACGTTTGACTTTGACATTTTAAAAGTGCATGGCGGGAATTGCAATGATGTCTAAGCCATTTTTGAGTTAAAATAAAACAATACGAAGCGAATCGTACGTTCTTAGATTAGCTGTATATTCACTAATGATAGCCTCAAAACGAGTATCCTATAGGTACCAGAAGCAAGTAAAAAATGTGAACGGTAATTCTAAAACTAAGGAAGTCGACTAGTAATTTTTGATACGATAAAATTAATATATATGGCTTTGGAAAATTATTTTAGCAATGTTTTTCTCACTCCGACTAATTTGACAATTAAAAAAACCGACTACGCGGGGTCAAGCGTCTTCCTTAAGGCGCGGGAACCTCGTAGAAGGTTCGGCCCGGTCCAGAAAAAAAGAGAACTCGAAAAGGAGACGTCTCGTGATAATACGGCTTTCATATTCCACTTCACGGTAAGTTGTTACTAGGGTCCCCGGCCATCGCGAATAACGCCGCCCGCGTTAGGATACGGAATTTCTTTTTAATACTAACAGATGGATAATCATTTACCCCGAAACATATGACTGCTTTGTACTGGTGGTAGGACCTCTTGTGAGTCCGCGCGGGTAGGTACCACCACCCTGCCTATTTCAGCCGTGAAGCAGTAATGCGTTTCGGTTTGAAAGGTGGGGCAGCCGTTGTAACTATACTGAGACCTTAGAACTTATCTCAAGGTGGGTGGCGCATTTACGTTGTAGATGTCTATGGGCTTCAGTAACCATTTGACACCAGGTGGGCTGTGAGCTCGTCCACCCATCTAAGCAATAAATAAATAAAAAGAAATACGAAGGATGATGGTGAATACGTGCCTCTGCGTACAAACTCATAATTCACCTACCACTACTACTGACTTGTGGACATAGCCTTAGTTTTCCTACCTATGCTGATAGCCTTAAGAGGCTATATC
The DNA here is from genome assembly GCF_030267445.1 of Bombyx mandarina. Classification (NCBI taxonomy): domain Eukaryota; kingdom Metazoa; phylum Arthropoda; class Insecta; order Lepidoptera; family Bombycidae; genus Bombyx; species Bombyx mandarina. The sequence goes on along the minus strand of NC_143234.1, from coordinate 6,020,199 downwards.
AGCTTCTCCTTGACGTGTAGGTGAGCTCACGGGGCTCAAACCGGGTGTATTGCTAACAATGGCCCTAGCAAGAGCAGTGCTTCGCAGAATCTAACACCGGATCAGAAACGCGACCAACTGAGAAGATCTGGCGAGAAACTCAGTGGGCTGTGTATATGGGTTAATTCACTCGTTGAGCCCTTCGTCGTAAGCAATAGGTTCGACGAGGACGGTGACCAGTGGACATAGCCAGTGAACATAAATAATGTCGGAAGCAAAGCTAAGCGGTAACCCTAAGGTATTTTAAAATCTTATTTTTTTTATGGCCTTTGTAGGTAGACGAGCATATGGCCCATCTGATAGTTACCATCACTAGATAATAGATGACAGCAATGCCAGGGGCAGAGCCAAGTTGCTGCCTACCTTTAAGTACTCTCCGCAAGCCTCGTTTGAAGAACGACATGTAAAATTGTTATTTAAAGAAAGTCATTTCATTTTCTGATTATAATTTATCAATTATATACGATGTCTGATGGTGTATGATCAATGTCTCTCATGGACTAAGGTTTCTGATGCAATACCAGGGGCACAGCCAAGCGGCTGCCTTCAAATGGCGCCTTTGTAATATTTCCGCCATTTATAATTAATATCACAATGTCACATGTGTGTTTATTTTTTATATTAAGCCCGGCGCTTATTGATAGTACAAAGTCCTATCTGCCACCAATTAATTACGAAAGTGTTAGGACGATTCGCTTAAACTCTAAAGATTAGAATCATCAGTAGGTATTTGATTGTAATTGCGACCCCGATCTCATCCCTTAAGGTGGACAATGGCTTTAACTTCACATAATACATGATTTACCAGTCAAATAATAAGCGGGGACCAAAAATCAAAAATTGGTCTGTTTCAGAGAATTAAAAGTTAATGATTGAAGTTAGGCAGATTTTTATTATTTAGTTTGTCAAATTGAATGCGATCTATTTAAAAAAACATTCATCGTCGTTCGATAATGGATTTTTTGATCGACCAGAATCCAACCTTACTAATGTCACTTTCCCAACTTTCTTGCGTATCAAGCTACGTTTGACAAACTATATCGAGAAAATACAGGCTGAAATGGTAACGATTTTGTATTAATTGTAAAATTGTACTATCGATTTGATTTCCTGCATCTCATTAATATATTTATTAAAATGATATAATATCAGGTTTTGTTCACGGTCAAAATTAAATTATCTCATAATATATCTGACGTAACTAGCATTTGGCGTTTCGGTTTTAGAGATAAGATCTAACAAATTCTTTTGCTTTTTCTTTTTTAACAATTAACGAGAAACTATGATGTAATTTATTTGCGTCTTTATATGCAGCCAAGTTTATAGAATAGGTAATGTAAGCGTAGTGTATTAAAATATTCACATTCGTTTATTTCGACAAAAAAGATAATCATAAAACGTCTCTTATAACGATAAATCAAAATAATATCTTCCATTATTCAGCTTACATCCGTCCCGCTTCAGAGAATCAAAACTAATACGTGTTGAATTTAAGAAATGTTAAATAAGTAATCCTCTCTGTTCAGAAGTGACATATAAAATGTAAAAACTCCGGTCAATCCCGGGAATAACGAAAAACGTGACTGAACTGCAACATGGGCTCCCCGTCGTCCTGGTCTCTCCTTTGTTTTTGAACACACAAAAAGTCAATCCCTTTTCGACCAAAATCGTAGCAGGTACAAAATACTCGAGCCACATGTTCAGAACTTTTAACTTCACTTGTCACTTTTAAAAATATTTTCAATGCATTTTCAGCGTTACATTTAAAAACTAAAAACGAAAAACAGGTAATTCATAAAATCGTTTTTGTCGAGCCGTGAATTATTTTAAACTTTTACTAAGAATAAATTCGATTAAGTGAATTCAGATGACTTACAGAAAAATATCTTCATTAGTCGGGTCATCTCGTGTCAAACTATATCGCCGGCAAAGCAATCCATTCGCATAATAATAAATACCGCACATAACACATGCTCACTTGTCAATTTATAAAACCAAAAATAAAACTATTTGTCACAGCGGGATAAATAAATAAATAGTCACTTTACACCCACGTCAATAACCGTTCGCGTGGTTTCAAAAAGTTTGTTTTTTTTATTTAAGAAATAATAACGATTTCAAATCAATTAAAATACAAACACGTCCACTATCGACGCGGCCCGAGCCGACATAGAATAGTAATAGCGGCCGGCCAGCGGGTCTGCGGGAGGACACGGACGGCGATTCCATCTCAATCTCGCCCGTCGAAACGAGACAGTAACATGACAATAAACGTTTGTAAAACGTCAGGAGCGAAAGAGACAGCCGTTTTCTCATTATACACGCGTCGAACGTGACATTTCAATAATTACGTCCCGCTCGCACTGAGAGTTATTTCAATACAAATAACATGGAAACGAATTTTTTCGTTGTCTCTCTCTGGCGGGGATAGTGCTAACCAGATAATGTCTTAATCGCATTTCCTCAGCGCTATGCTGAATGATGCACTAACATAAACAAAGATAATTCATGAATTTGCATGGTCGATAAAAGTTTTTTATCGAGTCTAGTGGACGCTTAAAATAACTCAGTGAGTGGGAGGTCTGACACTAATTGCAGGTGTTAGTTGATTCAAGGCAATAATAATGCTTAATCTGGGTAATCTAGAAAATTAATTTGGTCAATAAGAATCTTTTAATACAATTAATATTAAGTTGGATATAATCAATTTAAGAAAAAAAAAGAACGTATTGAAAAAAATTATTCAAACCTTTGAATTTTTTGAATTTTTAATAGTTTTCAATTTATTCCATGTGTTAATAAAATCTACAAAGTATCGAGTTTTGTAGTATTAAATAGATACATTTATGTAACTTTGCTATTTACCGCACAGGAAGTTTTTATCGAAATCTAATTTGAAGATCACTTTAAAGTTTAAAGCCTAATACCGAATTTCTCAAACATAAGATCTACGTAAATTGATTGTTCCGACCGTATTTATTACATTGATTAGTGTTGCATATATTGTGAACACTAATCGGGTTTTATTAATAATAACTGTATTAGCCAAACTGACTGCAACATTTTTTTTTATTGCTAAGATGAGTGGACGAGCTCACGGCCCACCTGGTGTTAAGTGGTTACCGGAGCGCATAGACAACATAAATGCCGCATACCTAAGGCAAGAGTTCTAAGGTATTATTAGTTTTAACAGTACAACAGCTGTCCCACCCTTCAAACCGAAACACATTACTGCTTCACGGCAGAAATAGGCAGAGTGGTGGTACCTACCCGAGCGGACTCACAAAACGCCCTACCACCAGTAATTACCTAAATTATAATTTTGCGGGTTTGGTTTTTATTACACGATTTTATTTCTTCACCGTGGAAATCAGTCGTGAACATTTGTTAGTACGTATTTCATTAGAAGAATTGGTATCTGCCAACAGGATTTGAACACCGGCACAGTCGCAAGATACGAATGCACCAAACGTCTTATTCTTGAGGCCACGACGTCTTCAATTAGAATCTAATGAATAACAAAAATTACTGTAACTCAAATTTAAAACCTCGCCATCCGTCTAGGTATATTAAAGATTTGCCTTAGAATTTGGTGTCTTGCCTAAGTTGACATGTTACTCGCAAAATTAATTTACAAATTGTGGTTTAATTATCATACCTCATATTATTTTAAGGATTAGGTATACATGGGAAATCTTTGGGTGTATTGAACTATGTACTATTAAGGATTGTTTTAAATTTTCACAACTACATAACGCAGATGGGCTCTCACCCCGTTTTTCAAATTTCACGAGTTCCTCATAAATCAAAATCGACGTGTTGCAAGCGCCACGATCACGGATAGACTGAAGAGTAAAGACTGGCATAGGATGTTGGGCGCAGAAAAGCTGCCTACCTTCTTTCTAGTCAGTTTTTTTGGTGTTACCACTGGAACTCGAATAGTGTTCAGAAAAAACTCTCAATACTGTGGGTTTACGTTGTTAGGGCGAGTCGACGAGTCATTGCAAGTACTCCGGGGTATCGGGAACTCCTGAAATGTAAAAATCGTGGTGAAGAAAAGGAACCTGTGAATGAATAGCGTGAAAATGAAATTTGTCTACAAGCCTTATTTAATTTATTATTAGAAGGTTCGTTAAGCGTCACATTGACTTTTTTATTTTTTTTATTACCTTTGTGTGCATACGAGCCTACGGCCCACCTGATGGTAAGTGGTTACCGTCGCTCATGGACGTCAGCAATGTCAGGGGCAGAGCCAAGCCGCTTCCTACCATACATTCCTTCTATCAGACTTTCATACAGACAAACAGAAGAACAATATTAGGTAGACAATAATAATAAAAACTTTTAAACAAAATTAAAATAGATTTTACAACATAAGTGGATTTTGCAAATTAGGATAAAATAAATCCAGAATCTCGTCGTAGTATGTGGTGGTGCGGTGACAAACAATCCTTCAGAGAATTTAGTGATTAATTCGACCGCACCTGATTTATATCGGATTTTCTTCCTCTCAACTAAATTCTTCTAATACTTAAAATACCTTTTGTGTGTTCCATCTTTAGTATTAAGTATTAAATGAAATCCAGTGCAAACAATAATGTAATATGTCCGAACAGTAATGAAGAGAAATGAAAACCATAAGTTAAATCGCGCTTTTGTGTAGGTATTTTGGTAGGAACCTTATTAACTTACTGCAGGCTAATTAATCTTCCGCTACTACTCATTTAAACCAACCAAAAATATATTATCACCGATACGTTCGTTAACAATAAAAGATGTAAAAAATATATACGGACTAAATAATTATCTAAACGTGAAGTGGTCGGTAAATACTCATCACTGAATATTTACTTGCGTTGACTGCCGTGTTAATATTTAAACTGGGATGAGGAGCGGTGACGTCTCAAGCAATACACTTACTTGTATTCCGGGAAAACGGACGAAAGACTCTACAGAATTTTAGAGACCCCATGAACAAGGGCGCGTTTGGTAAATCGCTTTTATTGACTTTAAGACGAACATGATCATGGACGTCCGTTGATACCAGCATTGCGAGAGACAGATCTGAACCGAAGACTTAGGCCAGAGGTCGGCAAAGTGCGGCTTCGGGACTGGAGAGCCGCTCTTTGAACTCTTGAGTTTGGCTCTGGCACAAATATAAAAAAGCCGGTTAATAGTATGTACGGTCATACGATCAGCACCCCTGACTGATGACGATTATTATATATATTAATCGAAGCAGTATACAATATAGCATTTATTTATGATTTGCAATAATAAATGTTTACTGCATTTACAAACAGATTTAGCTTTCAATTTTTTTAAATCGTTTTAATTTGCATATTTGGCTCTTTGGCTAATAAGTTTGCCGACCCGTGACTTACGCTAAGAATTATTTCAGAACAACAGAAGCACATGTCGTAGCAGTCAGGAAGCATCCTGGTGGTCCATTCCGAAGTCTTTTTCGTCGCTACAGTCTTGGCAGAGTGGTTGTAGCCGTAATGTTTTTAGCGACAAGCTTTAGGAACCAGCGCCAATCATCTCTTCTTGCACCAATCCTCTCTTCTCTACAGAGGACTCTCCATTGCAGCCTTAACCTGATTAATCTCATTGGCGCGGAACTCAATCTACGATATATCGAGCATTATTCACCGGCAACCAATTTCAATTGCGTCTGTCCTACGGTAGTCGCTATCTGAGAGTCGAATGAGATCCAGCAAAACGAAAAAATTGATTCAAGGTATTTGCAGTCTCTACTCCGAGAGGCTCGTGAGATTGGGATAATCGAAAAAACGACCGGCCTTAATCAGCGCGTTCAAACGGCAGTCGATTTCTGACGGTAGTACGAGATATTTTCCCGATCTTTGCAATATATAGGTGCGTCTAAAGCAGAGTTAAGATTTTAGAATAGCCGTATTTTTATATAGGGCACTTGTGTTGTCTACACTTGCGTTAGTGTAAACGCAGTTTATGTTAGAGTGCAGTGTAGACCACGCTTTAAAAGCACAGAACCTGAACTGCTTCTCGTTTGTTCAAACAGATTTTAATATTCCGTTCGGATTGAACGAAATAAGCGACCGTGGGAAAAAATCTTTGCATTACGAGAAAAATGTAGTTTCAGCGAGCTCTTTTTTTTTCTATCGTGTTTTTGAGACAGGAAATTCATCGAGAGTTGTTGCTGAGATTACAATTTCGATTCGATGCTAATAAATACGAGTACATGAAGTCGTCGTGGCCTAACGGATAAGACGTCCGGTGCATTCGTGTTGAGCGATGCCCGGTGTTCGAATCTCAGGCGGGTACCAATTTTTCTAATGAAATACGTACTCAACAATTGTTCACGATGACTTCCATGGTGAAGGAATAACATCGTGTAATAAAAAAATTAAACCCGGGAAATTATAATTTGCGTAGTTACTGGTGGCAGGTCCTCTTGTGAGTCCGCGCGGGTAGGTACCACCGCCCTGCTTATTTCTGCCGTGAAGCAGTAATGCGTTTCGGTTTGAAGAGTGGAGCAGCCGTTGTAACTATACTGAGACCTTAGAACTTATATTTCAAGGTGGGTGGCGCATTTACGTTGTAGATGTCTATGGGCTCCAGTAACCACTTAACACCAGGCGGGCTGTGAGATTGTCCACCCACCTAAAAAAAAAATAAAAAAAGTTAACAACACTTTTAATTGTTTAATCTAGCGTTGTTATTATCAGTTTATTGTTACCAACGTTTTGAATACTCCACAGTTCTTGGGATCATAAACCACTGACAGTAATATCACGTTTGATTACATTATAAACGAATTAGGTATCCCATAAATATGTACTTTAAAATTGGAGTTCCGATCGGGATTCGTCCTAAATAAAACCTTGTGTTCATGTATGTTAAGTAAGTTAACGTGTTAAAACTAGCAGTCAAAAGTAAAAGAGCTATATTTTCCAAATCATTCTCGTGATTTTCTATTGTTTCCTTCATATTAAAATTGGTCGGAAGGTAGTTTTCAAAAATCATCAAATCCGAAAGTATCCGAAAAATACGAAACCACGTCTGTATAAAAAAAAACTTTTATTTTTCATTATACATCGATCTAAGTAGGTATTATCCAGAAAAAAAAAAAAAAATTTTTAAGAACTTGATTTCGAGTTCCAAATTTAATTTTCTTCGCGTTCGAATCCTTCGAACTCCCTAAAACTAAAACAGACGTCGATAACGTAAACCTCCACTTACTATCTACAAAAGAACATACATGATAGAATGCGTGAAATTGGTTCTTGCGGGCTCTGCATGAATCATGTATTAGTAAGAACATTCATCATAAGAAGAGCCTTACGCAGTACGGCATTGATGGGATTAAGGGCTCATGAAAAATTTGCCAAGTACCTCGAAACAAATATGTTGGAACCAAACCCAATTGTGTGGCTTGCAACGAACAATGACGTGAGCTGTCGCTGTCAGCTTCGTATTGACATATGAATACTGTACTTGCACTGAAAAGTGACTTTAACATGGAATTAACCTCGGACGATTACAAATAAGTGTCGTAATTGTCATCGGCATTATCTTTGGGAGGTTTAACAACCTAGAGATCTTCCATACAGCGAGAAAAATTGCTCGGTAGACGGCCGGTCCGAATCTTGCTCGGAACTGAATTTTTCCCTACCTATTCGCTGGTTCATGAAGCTAAGGATCGCAGCAGATGGAGGGAAATCGTACGGGAGGAACTGATGCAGCGGGGGAGTCACGACCCTCAGTAATGAGGAAAACGACGCGAGGAGGAGGATTCGCTGGTAGCCCAAGAGGTTATTCCAGTTACTCCCGGACGGGTAAGTGAGCTCACGGGCTCAACCTAGAATTTTCTAACACTAGCTCTAGCAAGAGCAGCGCTTCGCAGAATCTACCACCGGATCGAAATCGCAACCCACTGAGAAGATCCGGCGAGAAACTCAGTGGGCTGTGTCTATGTGTTAGTTCGCTCGTCGTTCTCGTCGACTCCGACGAGGACGGTGACCGGTACTTGAGAGATTTAAAAGCACCCAGAGTGAATCTGGGGGATCCGACAAGAGCTGTTTCGGGCGACGGCGGCTTTGCGTTGTCCCGTCGCGGTTGGATAAGTAATTAGCGGCGGCCACGATAAGAGGTTTTTTGTATCACGCTGCTTTGTCGAAGTAGCGTTCTGACGCTACCTTTAGATTCTTACGTGTCGTTACTAAATTTAAGTCGTCGTGAAGATCTACATTACTCACATACCACGATGATGGAACTTGTATATATTATATGCAAACTTATCTTTAAAATGTCATAAGTGAGATTGAGGCATCTATCCAATATCAGGAGCTATATGATGGTTACCCCCAACATTATTTAATATCTCGCACAACTCCTCAAAACACTGCCCCTTAAACCAGGGTACAAATCACAAAAAACCGCAATACTAGTTGTTCCAAAAGATATAGTTGAGGCATAGATGAGGTCTCAACAGCCTATAACTTCTGTCCCTACAAACCGGAACATATGACAGTTTCGCAGCGGAAATACACAAAAATATTTTTTATATATTACCTATATCGCCACAATACTTTCCTTTTGCTGCTATATAATTCTTCGAATGAAAGTTTAAAATTGACCTCGATGGAACCTACTCCTCCTTGCTTTGATAATTCTCAATCCTCGAAGGAGCACCCACCACTAAATTTACTAGACTAGTAATTTACTAAATTTACTTCTTCAGTCTACGGTACCAGTTAAAACAATGAATCTTGATCAAAACAAAAAAAAAAACCTAAAACTGTAAACGATACAAAATGTCGGATTTTATAATATGCAATATTAATCCGTGAAAGTGTTTTTATTGCACGCGACCTGCAAAAAAATAAGAAAATACCAATCAAAATGTATCTAACCATAAAAAGCATCCTCTTTGGGGCAACCATACTTGAAAGCTCAAAGGACTTGTGCTGTATTTTGTTTTGCTCGAGCGAGATAACTTGATCATCGTTACAAGATCACAGATGTAATAACTACATTCGCCCAGCCCAAATTCGACTTTATATCTGCCGGTGAAGGTACAGTTCTTACATATGAATACACATAAGCCATTTAACAACGTACGCTTTGTAAAAAGAACAATTCACAAGCCCGTCTGGGCTAGAACGAGATGGAGAATACGATAGCTTTGGTTGGAAAGAGACGGACAGAACCGGAGTAGGATGCTGTGTGTTTTTTCTGAATTATTACGCCGGTTTCGATCATTTAATTAAGACATTTCGTGAATTTATAATGAAACAACAATATGAGTCAACTTTAGTCACCTTTTCGAACCGAACCGTGAAAATTCTGACCTCAAGTCCGATTTATGTGCATGATTATTGTAAGTTTTTTTGCGATTCCAATGATAAATTGTGCTTGATTATTGGTTTGTCATGAGCTCTTAAATCCCGCCTGTATACGAAGTATGATTTTCGTATATAAATATACTTTAGTGGCTTTTTCTTCGGTATTCGAATTTATGATAAAAATACAGCTGCGATGTTTATTTTGGTAATTTTAACTTATTCAGTGGCTAATTCTTGGAATGTTAATTTAAATTTCCGCGTCATTTCCTGTCTCTTAGAAGTTCAACGGATGGTTGCACTCTATCTCTAATATGGTTTGATCTGAGTGTGTCTAAGGTTTTTAGAAAAGTCTTCTTGTATTTGACCTACTACTACGGTATTAAACCTAAAATTCCATATATTGAAATATAAAAGATAATACACCTGTTCATCAATACTTTGTATTTCACACAATCATTATTTTCTTGCCGGTTAAATTTTTATACACTGAGCAGAGAAAACAAGCATAGCACACTGAGGAAATACGGAGACAAGAAACCAGTTCGAGATCAAGAGGAGGATACAGTGGAAGACGAGGAAGTAGTAGAAAGTAGTTTGATTCCCTTACCCGTGTAATGAATATTAGTCGACAGGGAGGTCGAGCGCAGAGCTTTCCTGCTGTCCTCGGACGCGTTACCTCCCATTACCACAAACGAAGTCGAGAAAGCGATCCACAACCTTCAACCTAGGAAGGCACCCGGCTCCGACGGCATTCGAAGTCGTCGTGGCCTAAAGGATAAGACGTCCGGTGCATTCGTGTTGAAGCGATGCACCGGTGTTCGAATCCCGCAGGCGGGTACCAATTTTTCTAATGAAATATGTACTCAACAAATGTTCACGATTGACTTCCACGGTGAAGGAATAACATCGTGTAATAAAAATCAAAACCCGCAAAATTATAATTTGCGTAATTACTGGTGGTAGGACCTCTTGTGAGTCCGCGCGGATAGGTACCACCGCCCTGCTTATTTCTGCCGTGAAGCAGTAATGCGTTTCGGTTTGAAGGGTGGGGTAGCCGTTGTAACTATACTGAGATTTTAGAACTTGTATCTCAAGGTGGGTGGCGCGTCTACGTTGTAGATGTCTATGGGCTCCAGTAACCACTTAACATCAGGTGGGCTGTGAGCTCGTCCACCCATCTACGCAATAAAAAAAAAAAAAAAAAAAAAAATCCACAATCGCGCACTTAAAATTTTACCAGTCCAACTAACAGCAATGTTAGCTACCATTTTGAATGCCGCTATGACGAACTGTATCTTTCCCGCGGTATGGAAAGAAGCGGACGTTATCGGTATACATAAGCCGGGCAAACCGAAAAATGAAACCGCTTGTTCCCGTCCGATTAGTCTTTTCCCAGCGATAGTCAAAATATACGAACGACTCCTTCGGAAACGCCTCTGGAACTTCATTACCGAAAAGAAAATATTAACAGACGAGCAGTTTGGGTTCCACGCCAAGCACTCGTGCATACAACAAGTGCACCGCCTTACGGAGCATATCTTAATAGAGGTAAATAGGCGGAAACCAATCCCGACCGGAGCCCTCTTCTTCGATATCGCAAAGGCGTTCGACAAAGTCTGGCATAACGATTTGATTTACAAATGTATAACATGAGAGTGCCAGACAGACTCATGCTCATCATACGAGACTCCTTGTCGATCGATATCGTTCGTTTCGATATCGAGACTGCGAAGCACTGCTCTTGCTAGGACCAGTGGTAGCAACACACCCGGTTTGAGCACCGTGAGCTCACCTACATGTCAAGGAGAAGCTGATATAGCCTTTCAAGGCTATCAGCATAGTTAGGAAAAAAAACGAAAGATATAGAAACCATAATGCATTATACACAATAAAAATTAAATGTAAGCCTCATTTACCGTATTTTTTATTTTATTCATTACAAGCCATTTTAATGAATTCATGCTTAATTTATTTTTATGCATTATAATCGTTTTAGTATAACATAAAAGTTACCAGAATAACATGCATGTACATATATAATAGCTATTTGATATTATTCTCCAGTTACCTTGACGCTGTTTCAGCTCCGAGAATGATCTATTTGCAACCTTTATTTCCAAGTAATCAATGTACCAATGTTAACTAGCTTTAAAATGCAATAATCATCGTATTTCATTTCACACGGATCTCAGTATTCCGAGATACGTTCTTGACGCGGGTCAGCAAAAACACAGGTGCAAAACTGCAAGCTTTCCGATGAATAAATTGCAATTGTTTACTGAATCATTTCTAAGATTAGGTAATGTTAACTTAATGTACCTATATTAATATCTATACTTTATACAAATATTATAAAGAGGAAAGATTTGTTTGTTTGTTTGTATTGAATAGGCTCCGAAACTACTGGACCGATTTGAAAAATTCTTTCACTGTTTGGAAGCTTCACTATTCCCTAGTGACATATGCTATAATCATATTTGAAAAAAATTGGGGCTCCTTACTAAAATTCCAATAATGTAACCCACGGTGTAAAAAATTACCTAAAATATTCTTTACATCGCGTGCCCTGCGAAAACGATTGATGATAGAATAAAATAATGTACTACGACTTTATAGAACACATTATTATTTATAAAAAGTGTCGCGACAGCATGCATATTTTTAACTATTATAGTTATGCCGCAATAAGTGTTCTTTTATTTTAAAAAATAAAACAACGTCAAATATCGTTTAAATTTTTGTTCAAGACCCGACCGAAGCCGGAGCGGGCCGCTAGCGTATTATAATAGTATTGTGATGAATGAACGAACAAGAGAAGAAATTATTCGTTATAGGCGATAATATTATAACAACAATTGATCGGTAGGCAATAAATAGCTTGGCTGTGTCTTTGGAAATGTTATCGTCCATGGGCGACCACTCAAAATCAGGTGGGCCGTATGCTTGTCAGTCTACAATGCGAAACGATGTTTCTAAGCCAAGTAGCACCCGTGTTCAATCATATTTATAACGGCTGCCCCACCCTTCAAACCGAAACGCATTACTGCTTCACGGCAGAAATAGGCAGGGTGGTGGTACCTGCCCGTGCGGACGCACAAGAGGTCCTACCACCAGTAAAAAACCAGTAGTCGAGGCAAAGAACTATATACGGAAACTTCGTATAAGGCATGAGCCTCGTATTGCAGTGCCGTGTCGCCTGGGCATGCTGCTCGTGCCCCTTGTGTTAGTAAAAGACGTATCAATGCGTCAGCATTCCCAACAGCCGCGGTCGAGATACTAAAATTGTACCCAGATCTCAAATGTGTTGCTTTTCCTATCCCGTAATCCACCCCTAGTCGTAGTAGTATTCATCATATCTACGACTCGCAAAACAGAAGAAAATAGTATTATTTATATGTACATAAAAAAACCGATAGGGCGTTCTTGGTACAAGTTCTTCAAACACCGAATCGAGCTTAACTCGCTTTGAGCATTGAACAACAACAAAAAAAAGGTTCAAAATGAGTACTTTAAATGTTTTTTTTTTGTCTCGATTAACATAAATTCCAGCGGTCTATCCTGTGACACTTAACTCTTATCAAAACTGTTTTTTTTTGTTGGTTTTTCGTTATAAAATGATCGCTTATTCACCCGAACAGGTTTCGGTGAGAAGATCGTTGTTTGGGAGAGTTTCCTCGTCAATTAACTTTATGTTATTTAAAAATTTGGTTTTATGAATGCATCTACTAGCGTTATTATTTGAGTTATACGTGTTAATATAATTGAAGTTTGCTTTAGTTTTCTCCCCACAATTAACTTTATTTATTGGCTAATTTAATCAAGCCCGCTTTGAAACACTTGACAAGAAAGATATATCACGGGCATTTTTTTTATTGCCTAGATGGGTGGACGGGGTTACAGCCCACCTGGTGTTAAGTGGTTAGGAGCCCATAGACATCTACAACGTAAATGCTCCACCCACTTTGAGATATAAGATCTAAGGTCTCAAGTATAGTTACAACGGCTGCCCCGCCCTTCAAACCGAAACGCATTACTGCTTCACGGCAGAAATAGGCGGGGCGGTGGTACCCACCCGTGCGGACTCACAAGAGGTTCTACCACCAGTAACGCATGAATTTTTATCTACGTATATACTACGTAGCTATGAGGAGCTGTTCTATCATCACCTTAACTGGTGGACGATCTCAAGGGGCTCAGCCTGAAAGAGTTGACTAACATCTTCCCCAGCCAGTGCTTCGCTGAATCTACCATCGTATCGGAATCGCAACCCACTGAGAAAATTTAGTTAGAAACCTCAGTGGGTTAGAAATTGACAATACCATAACCAAGTCGCCGGTTACTAACAACAGTAGCTTCGGTAGGCAGCGGCTTGGCTCTGCTGAAGCCCTGGCATTGCTGAAGTCCATGGGCGACGGTAACCATCAGGTGGGCTGTATTCTCGTGTCTGCCTACAAGGGTGATAAAAAAAAAACAATATTCTGAGTCTTAGTTCGTGTAATCTGAAGATTCGTATTGGTAAGGTTTTACCAATCAAAAAAAACTTCAGAGGTGTCAAGGGACACCCGGATGGAACGAAGTTCCTTTCGATTAATTAGTGAAGGAATTGTAATTTTTTTTTTAAGTTATAATAATAAATTACGGCACTATGAAGAAGAAAAAAACAATACTATGAACTAAATTACTATTGTTGAAACGCTATCTCGAGAAACTGTACTCATTACGCGGACCAATCGGATACGAGCAATGTCACGCGATAAGCGCCTACACGTTGATTGGTCAGAATGACGGATCTAAAAAGTGTCGTGACAACTTTTCGTAAGAATTTTTTCCGTCTAGCCCCCTTTCACAACGCGCGATAAGGAACTTCGTTCCAAAAATTCAAGTAGATTCTGTATGAGGCACAATTAAAACCACTCTTAACCCATATTTATGGAAAACTGCACAATTTAGCTCTGAATACATATATGAGATCACCGTCTATATAGTAATTGCTGATACTCTAAGACATCTCACTGTCACATAAGACATAAGCATTAAATCAACTTGAAGCATTCGCTATGAACTCTTGTTGAATAGATTACTTCCAAAGCATACATTAAGCATTAAAATCGTCTTTAAAGCGATGATGGATCATGTCGTATATGTATACATTCAGCTACTACCACTATACACTTAACAAAATATCCGAAACTATTAAAAACAAACATATAAACCCGAAAGGGAATGACAAATAACGTCTTAAACCCGATAATGCTATGAGTAATCGATGAAGAACAAGATGTAATTAATAAAATAGCATGGACGTTTAATAGATATTGGGACTAACGTTGAGTAAGGTTTTTTTTTAAATAGTAGAATGCAGCTGTGCCTCAAACCAAGTAAATAGGTTTCCGGAGCTCACAAAACACAGCGTAACACACAGCCAATACGGAGATACCTACTGAAATTGTATGTCATTTATTACTATTTGGAACGATAGGATAATAAAAAAAATAGTCAAAACAATCTCTAATTTATATTTGATGTAAATAATGTCATTTTACGATTTCAACCATAAACGTTGTAAGTATTTCAAATATGTATTTGACCAACGGGGAAATTAATAGATTTGATAATAATTAAACAAAAAAATCACCAGGGATAAGGAGAAGGAATGTGTAATGCGTTAATTACTAAAATAATATATTTTAATATCTATTACTTGTCATTGTTCCAATTCGTTTCACTCTTGACAGACTTGTCGTCATCCTTAGGTGACCCCGGAGGGGACAGATTTTACTCATACTTGTCATTAACAATATCAAAACGATCTTAAGATGAATATCAATGTGATGATAGTAGTAGTATTAGTAGTACATAGATACGGTCCTCACAAGTTGTCTCCACTTCACCCTGTCTTGCGTTTACTCGTTAAAATCGCTCCAAGTCAGGCTGGCAGTCCTCATCTACTCTCTATGGAATGATAGCATCTTTAAATTAAAAAATTACGTTCGCGTTTCAATCCCGCCTTTTTACTGCCATTATATTATTTCCTATCTTACGAATATTTTACGGTTTTTGACTATAGTAGAATTATTTTGTACTGAAAAGTTACAAAGTGTTAATTTCTGCCATTCTCGTTAACTTGCTGCGACGATATGTGGCGTAAGTGTTCCATTACTGATTTTTTCTTTCATTTTTATCACTAACCCAAAAAATAACAAAATTAAATACACTACCGATAACGCTTATCGACAACAATAATGCGCATCACTATGTCCGTCCATAAGGCTCGTGAGTGGAAGAGAGATCGAAATACTGCTCGCTTCACCGCTCCGATTTTTTATGACCCAAACTGCACGGACAAAATAATTCTACTATAGGCATTTATACGTCCATCTTCTCTAATGAAGTCGGCGCTTATTTAACACCTGGAAAGCTCTTATGGTGAAGATGAAAGCCCAAGTTCGTTCTTTGTAAAATGAATTTGTTTTTAGAAAAACAGACGGTAGTTACGACAGTATACAAATGTCGACGAATAACACCTTAGTGGTCCCTGATCACAAAAACCTTAAATTATTCTTGGCGTCGTAGATACCAAAATACGAAATACAATAAAAAGCGCGAGATTAAACCGAAAAATTCGTTTTAATTATGTGAACTACCCACAAAAACCTAAAATACCGTAATCCTATGATTATTGTGAATGAAGCGAATGAAATTGGTGGAGTGTGCTGAGCATCGGTAAGAGAAGATGACATGTACCACTGTTTTTCATAAATAAAAGCAACCGAATCGTTTTTTAAGAAACAATACGATTTCAATTGGATTAATTATAATTCGTATAGGCCAATCACCGTTTACTTATGGTTGACTTACGTTAGACCGAACACACAGGGAGACTGAGATAGAGTTTGAAGAAAAATCATAACTTTGAATTGAAGACACGAGTGGCTGAAGGAGTTAAGTACCATTTTTAAAATTTTTGAGTTTTTACATTGAACGAAGCTGTTATGTGCCTTTAAACCATATTAGACCTTAAATATCCGGGTTTAAGGGCTATTTTTAGAAATTGCATGTGATGAAGGAGTTATGTACGAAGAAAAATTACAAGTAAGAAAAGTTTGTTATCCGTTTTCTCAAAATTAACAAATTGTATCATATCCCCTTCATCCATTCCTTTTGTGGTCGTCGTGGCCTAACGGATAAGACGTCCGGTGCATTCGTGTTGAAGCGATGCACCGGTGTTCGAATCCCGCAGGAGGGTACCAATTTTTCTAATGAAATACGTACTCAACAAATGTTCACGATTGACTTCCACGGTGAAGGAATAACATCGTGTAATAAAAATGAAACCCGCAAAATTATAATTTGCGTAATTACTGGTGGTAGGACCTCTTGTGAGTCCGCACGGGTAGGTACCACCGCCCCGCCTATTTCTGCCGTGAAGCAGTAATGCGTTTCGGTTTGAAGGGTGGGGCAGCCGTTGTGACTATACTGAGACCTTAGAACTATATCTCAAGGTGTGTGGCGTATTTACGTTGTAGATGTCTATGGGCTCCAGTAACCACTTAGCATCGGGTGGGCTGTGAGCTCGTCCACACAGCTAAGCAATAAAAAATAAAAAAAAAAAAAAAAAAATCCACTCATGTCTTCAATTGTTGCCTTTGGTAGATTGGGATTTAGGTATCGAATGACCTTTAGTTCATACGAATTCAGATAATTTATGTTATTAGAGCTCTGTTGCGATCATTTCGGATTAATAAACACAGTTAGTCTACATCCGCGGTTCGGGGTTCGTTTATATGATGACACCCAATGATTACAAAGGCGCCTAATGATTTTCCCGGTCTCCGTCCTCGTCGAATCCGTCGCTTACGACGAAGGGCTCGACGAGTGAATTAACCCATGGACACATCCCGCTGAGTTTCTCGCCGGATCTTCTCAGTGGGTCACGTTTCTGATCTGGTGGTAGATTCTGCGAAGCACTGCTCTTGCTAGGGACAGTATTAGCAACACACCCGGTTTGAGCCCGTGAGCTTACCTACACGTCAAGGAGAAGCTGATATAGCCTCTCAAGGCTATCAGCATAGGTAGGAAAAATAAAACTTTAAAAAAAATATTTTCAAAGTTACTGGCGCGATTTTAATATTAAAGCTTTTACGTGGGTCACAACTTGGAAGTGAATGACAATGAATTTAAACAAAATATATTTGGATTTCGAGGCTTATACCGCTTCATGGGTTTACCGGCTTCACAGCCCGCCTGGTACTATAGGATCTTCATAGAGATCGCAAAGAATGTCACTCAGATGATGAGGTTGTCTCATTTTTATTATACTAACTGTTACACGCCGCGTCGCAATTGTGATCAAGGAAGAGTGTCAGTGTAGTTTCGCGTGGGCTTTTTTTATTTTAAGAAGGGCTTGTCACTTTTCTAATCTAAATGCCAATCCGTTGCTTTGCTTCGACGTGAAACAAGAACGTTTATGCATTCGCGTTATGATGTCTATGGACTCCAGAGACTTCTTGACGCCGGCTGTGCTACAGGACCGTTCACCACACACGCAATATAATTAACAATAATAAATTTCTTCCAGTGATGTTACATCCATGATCATAATTAATAAAATATATTATATTCATACAGGGACGGTGTCGGATGCCTCTGTTGGGTTTCCAATAAAGACTATTTGGATTTATCGGTGTGCCCTACGTGTACAGGCGACACGAAAATAATTTAAGTTTTAATATGAAATTTAAGAAAGCAGAGGCTTTATTTAGTGTTAATCTATTGTTCCATCCATTATAAACTTACATTTCAATTCTATAACAGTAACGTTAAAGCATAGAATTGCAACTAAATATACCACAAGAATATATTATGTAGTCTAAAAAAACGAAAGAATTACATATTACCTAATAATAGGTACGTAATGACTCAATAAATCAGTTAGTTTCAAACACATCGCTGACAATATTACGAAACAAACTATTCGTTCCGAGAAAAAAAGCAATTCACGATGTAAACACGCTGTCGTGTTCAGAATTGTTTGCCAAAATGAAAATTAAACGAACAGAATTACGTTGATCGCTTCGCCGTATTATTTTTCTTCGTCGCTTTCTTCATTGCTGAAGGTCGTGTCACTGAAACTTGTCCGTTGCTTGTCTCGTGAGCTGTTTCCATCTCGTCCTGTCCTCAGTTGCTCGAATGGCGGTTGCGACTGGCAACCCAGTTAGAGCGGTTATAATGTGTGTGAATTTAGTCGCAAAACCCGTTAGACTTATCACGGAGAGTGCGTACCTTAATATTAACAGAAAACAATATTAATTTGCCGATCGAGGCATCAAAATATTTAGTAATAAATTTCGAGGTCAGACCTGGGATTTTATACAACTTCGGCAAGCAATGCTTCTTTCCAAGAAGACAAATTATTAATTAAATTAATTAAATTATTATACGATAGACATTTATGGTTTTCGTAGTACTTTTTTGTCTATCTACCTCGAGGAGATATTACGGCTTTAGCTTGACTAGTGGGCGAGTTTACAGGGCTCAGCCTGAAAGAGTTTGGCAAAACTGACTCTAGTAAGAGCAGTGCTTTTCTGAAACTACCGTCAAATTCGAGAAATCTGACCAGAAACTCAGTGAGCTGTGTCTGTGGGCTAAATGGTACAATTGCAGTAGGTATTATAAATATTTTAGCTGTTAAAAGTCTTTAAATAAGAATCGGAAGCCAATCCTAAATGTTGTTAGTCCAAGGAACTGCGGGTGCGGACCGCGGTCCCATTTTACGATGATAACAATAAAATAGTTCTATATGTTTCACTTTCAATGGTGATTCTGTATAGTTATGATGTTCGTTATGATCAACTACATAATCTGGCTTTGTAGTTTGGACTGATTGAGATACACCCTGTTTGCAAGCGCTTTTCTGAATGTGATATGCTTAACTGATGGTAGAGTCTCGCGGAGAGTATCACGAGTCCGCATAGTTGGTATAATTCAGTCTATTTCTGCCGCGAAGTAATGTTGTCTGTTTTGAAGGGTTAGGCTAGCCGGTTGGATAGAGGCATTCATTCCGTGATGTCTATTGATTTCGGTGTGCACTTAACATCAAGTCGCTCATGAGCAAGTTCAACCGCCTACGCTATAAAATTAACAAACCTTGATCTTGAATATTTTAATGTTTTGCAGAAGCGTATTGTGTGCAGTTTAATTCGATTAAGTCCAAACAAATAAGCTATTTATTTTGAAGCTTACATAAATACTTGGTCATTTCTCCACTCTTCAGAGAAAATGGTGAATGCAGAATAATTGCAAATCTCTTCTAAATTTGCGATGTTTTTAAATTAACAAAATAAATTGAAATTAACTTTTCTAAATTCAGAAATTTCGAAATGCCTATCCTCCAGTTGATGTAGCTGTATGTGAGCATTATCTTTGATGAGATTATTATTTTTAAGCCCAGTCTGAACAAAATATGGCTCTAATATTGATAATATGGGCGAATAATGTAATACGTATTTGTTTAGAATACTGTTTTCAAATCACTTGTGCGCTCGACTGTCTCTTGACTCGTAAACGCTGTAAGAACTTCGTTTTTTGGAGAAAAAAGATTCGTTTGAGAATCCAGCTGTGCGATATTTATGACTTTATATCGTCCGACCCTTTTTAACTCGTTACCGGTGTATATAGCTGTCTCAATTTCGTTTTATGGTCGTTATCGGGTATTGGTCGCGCCAAGTGCGAGACTATTGGCAGTGTCGTGGCTTCAGATGAATCGATAGTGTTATTACTTATTATTTGGTTTCAAAGCAATTTTATATACTGTTATTGAAAAGACTAAAGGCTTAATCTTTTTTTTATAAGACATATGGGTTAGCAACCTGTGTGCTCAGTGCGAGCTTGTTAACGTTCTCGATAGCGTAAAAGTTAACTAAAAGTATGTAGTTGGAATAGCGCCCCTAGCGGCAAACGTAGGCAAAAGTTCCAACATCGCTCAGCAGCTCTTGAGTGGTCACTGGAGTCCATCGATAAAACAATATCGCCCGCTAAAAATCCACCATGAGTTATGAGGTTCTAGTTTCAATTTGTGTTGTGTAACAGTTATCCCACTCTTCAAGCCCGAATGCTTTGCATTAGAAATATGTAGGATGGTGGTGCAAAGCCGGGCGGGCTCATATTATGTTACTGGATTCATCTCATCAAACTGAAATAATTTTCGTTTTTTTTTTTATTGCTTAGATGGGTGGACGAGCTCACAGCCCACCTGGTGTTAAGTGGTTACTGGAGCCCATAGACATCTACAACGTAAATGCGCCACCCACCTTGAGATATAAGTTCTAAGGTCTCAAGTATAGTTACAACGGCTGCCCTACCCTTCAAACCGAAGCGCATTGCTGCTTCACGGCAGAAATAGGCAGGGTGGTGGTACCTACCCGCGCGGACTCACAAGAGGTCCTACCATCAGTTTTCAGAATAATTGCAAAATCAAATGCTTGATTTAAGAAACCATAATTTATATAACATAATTATTATTAGTGAGCATCAATTACACTATGTAACGTTGAAAACATGGAAATCTGACATTGCAATACTTATGTGTAAATAGGTACCTAAGGTTATGTAAAGAAAAATGATATTCAACAGAATCTATGTGAAATACAAGTAAATTCACAAATAGTTTCCTACGATTACTTTCCGTTAAGGCTATAAGATATAATTTTTTCATTTGTAAAATCGAATTGAATCGCTTAAGTTAAAGATTGTAATCATAGAAATCTTTATCTTTCAACTTACGATGCTATCTTAGCGACATCTTTGTTAAATCAACGCTGAAAATGTTAGTTCTAAAAGTGACTAACAGATGGCGCTGTAATGATATTTTTTTTTTTTGAAAAGGTCCATTTTAAAATAAAAATTAGAGATTAAACAGAGTGGTCGCTACGTTACTGTAGAGAAAAAAAGCCGTGTAGACAAAGTAAGAAATGTGGATATTTTGATTCAACATTTTCCAGATAAACATGAGCCTAAACAAGCTCCCAACAACTGCATCTGGACCATCGCTCTACCGAGCAATAAAATTCGCCCAGTAGAAAGAAATGCATAAACTATTACACTATAGAAAACTTTATTGTCAATAGTACTTATAACTACATAGTTTTAAGCTACAGACTATTACGGACTACTACGAAGCTAGACCGGACGCGCTCTGCATTGTTTTATATTACTTTCATGAAAGGTATTCAATGCAGGGAGCGCTTTGGCTTTGACTCTGACATTTAAATTATAATTTAAAAAGAGACAAAACTGCATCTTGGCATGTGCAATTTTTTTTTATTCCGTTCTAAATGGATTATTTTTATAAAAAGAACGTAGAATTTTCACGAATGATTTCGTCAATATTCGACATTAGTGACATACGATTTAACTGCCGTGTAGGTCACCGGTGCCCTACGTAGCTCACTGAATTAATTATGTCGATTCTTGTAACGAAAGAGTTCATCCATACTACCCGTAGCCACTGCGTTCATCCACAGTGCGTTCCCAGAGATCTTTTTTACCACGTACCATCCGGCTTTGGAATGAGCTCCCCTCCACGGTGTTTCCCGAACACTATGACGTATCCTTCTTCAAATGAGGCTTGTGGAGAGTACTTAAAGGTGGGCAGCGGCTTAGCTCTACCCCTGGCATTACTGAAGTCCATGGGTGACGGTAACCACTCACCGTATGCTCGTCTGCCTAATAGGGCAATAAAAAATAAAAATAAAAGAATATCTACTAGACTTTGGGAAAGTCGAAACCGAAGATACTGACATTAAATCTGTTTATAAGGGACCTAAAAGACTAAAACATACATTAAAAACAAAAGAAAAATTAGGCAATCCAGGCGCTTAGTAACAGAAATCAACATTGTTACTTCAGTGTGCCACGAAGGGCACTGGTGAAGTGGTGATCTAAATATTTTTTTCCTACCTAAGCTGATAGCCTTGAGAGGCTATATCAGCGTCGCCGCGTCGCCTTAACTAGTAGGTGAGCTAACGGGGCTGAAACCTGATGACGTTGCTAACACGAACCCTAGCAAGAGCCGTGCTTCGCAGAATCTACCACCGGACCTACACGGCAGTCAACGTGTTAATATGTCACTTTACGTTTAACATTTTTTTAAGAGATTTTATCACGGACGGATTTTATGACCTGGCAACTAAGACCTTTAAGTCATATCTTATTCTAATTTATATTCTTAATTTTATGAAAAATGATAATATGGAGTGAAATGAAATTAAGATGATTAATTTGAGACGTTAATCAACTGGGATGAAATTAAATGAAATGAGATGAGATGAAATGAAATGAAATATAAACTCAGTAAAATGATGGTCATTTAGGTACTGAGATTTTTTCAGTGGACTTTTTGGACGATCCCGAGAAGCTACGTCCAGCACTTTGTTTCATTTTTCCACATTTATGCACTTTCACAGATATTAAACAGTTAATAAACCACCGTTATTACACATTCAAACCTGAAGAAACACTAAATAGACAAAATAAAACAAATCACACAACTTCACTCCTTGCGTTCCCGTCAAAAACCACCATACCATATATTTATACACTTAATAGTATGTACTGATATTAAACGTAATATCGAGCAACATACATATAACAACATACATATAAGCGACATTGATTTTTGTAATTAAAGGTCTGTTTTATTTGGTAGCAGCATGGTTGGTTTTAATTATATTATACCTAATAACTTCTATACATAAATTATAATAACTTCAACTAAGTTTACCCCATTCTACGAGCCTCGATGCAAAATAGTTCGTCTAGTGCGAAATTTTCACTGTGAGATTTTTTCTAACTTCATAATTTTGTTTATCTATAGTTACTGGTAATAGCTGAAGAAGATTTTTGTTATGACGGATAAACTTTAAATGGCGCTCCTGTAATGTTGCAAAAATGTCGCTTAAACCAAATACCCCTCGATATTATTAATTATGTTATGTTTTAACTTATAATTATCGCAAAATAATACGGTACTTACCTGTCTAATTGTTTCGATTCAAGTATCACATTGAAAACAAATTATGTTCGTACATTTGTTGATGTTTCATACAAACAAAAGTTTTTTTTTTTAATTCTACTAGAATACGTTGTTATATAATAATAGCATGTATATTTGGCAATCGTAGCGGCAAGAATGAAGAAATCGTTTCAAATTTGTCAGGAACACTGCCGTGGCGATTAGAAAGATACTGGTTCCTCAAACTACACTAATCACGGCACAAAAATTGGACTGCTTTCACAATCAACAATGAAAACAAAGCGTCACCTACTATCATTGCAAGCCCTTTAATCTGAACACATCAATTGTAAGCCGACACCAGAGCAAATAAAAGCATCACACAATTTTACTTCAGCATTAGAAAAAACGTGTTTACCCGCGCGACGCTAAGACCGAACGTATCTACTAATTATCACGTCCCACCGACGCTGGATAGAGATATTTTTGTTTTTTCTACTTAACCACTTAATAACATTCTTCACGCTAAAGAAAACTAGTTCTATTGAGACGGCTTCTATCTTAATTGTCGCATTATTTTGTACCGAGGTTGCGTAAATGAGTACCTATTTAAAATAGAACAATCAGTAGCTGTTGTGTGTAAAGGATTGATAACATTTCTTCTACACTGTAAAAACTGAGACCAACTCATGTCTGGTTGTGGTGGCGGCATTTACGTTGTAAATGTAAATGGGCTCCGTAAGTCACTTAACACCAGGTCGCAGCATTGCTGACGTCCTGGAGCGACGGTGACCACTTACCATCAGGTGGGCCGTATGCTCGTCTGCCTACAAAAGCAATAAAAAAAAGGTCGGCCGTGAGCTCATCCATCGATCTAAGCAATTAAAAAAAACAGTAGATTTGCCTGCGAAAACTATGTCGATACTTCAATGTAACTGAATATATTAGAATAAACTAACTGCCTTTATACATCTATTAACTCCTTGTTTATTTGAATCATTATCATTTCCATACTGTTGATTTATTATGTGTATGTGAGTATATTCGTATGTAAGTATGTATATTGGTATATAAATCAATTAGATATATACCGTTTACATTTAATATGAAATGTATATCTGTTTATTGTATATATTTTCTATAATAATGTATTGTCTATAGTACACCGCAACATACCTGCTATATTGTTATATTTTCCAGAATTTCTGAAAATTAAGCGGTTGTCTTTTAGCAATAAGACCGCATATTGTACAAATGTATCTGCTTTTTGACTGTTTTTTCAATGTAAATTGTGTTTTGGTGTGCAATAAAGTGTATTCTCTCTCTCTCTCTCTCTTTATTAAAATCAGTGATTAAAATATGTTGAAATCGTTCAAAGAACTGCTAGCGCCTATAGTAAAAACTTCGAACCAATACCGCATAAATGACGTAAGGAAGCTTATAAGTACGGTGGTGTTGTTATTTGTTTACATATCGTCTTCTCGCATCAAAACTGTATAATTTCAAAACTTAATAACTTTACAGGAGAGTGTTTTAAAGGTTTAACATGGGATATTTTTAATATTAATCACCTTTGCAACATTTATACTTTATTTTTTACCAGATACATTATCTGTCTTTTAAAGTAAGATAAAATGATGAATTAATTTGGTTAATAGTAGTAAAACATAGGTAAAGTAAAAAAAAAACTAAAATACGCTCTTTTGATAGTATTTATGAGAAAAATACTGGTGATACCAAAAGATTCCGCATATTAACTCAATTTCGAATATTTTAGGGAAATTGTATACTTTTAATGCGAAAAGACGATATCTGTAACGATCGAGTGGGTCAATATATTCTTAGTGAAGTTTTAAATCAATAGCAGCTCAATGCCACCTCTGTGCCAGTACTAATGCGTTCGTCCCCAGCGGTCATCGCAAGCGGAAGTCCCAGTCGAAGAACCAAAACGGTTCATTCGGACCATTCGAAACGACTCCCAGATATTTTTTCTCTCGTTCACCGCTTCTTGGAAAGTTTACGGCCTCTGATAAAGAAAAGAAAAAAAAACATAAAAAAAAGATTGAACTCTCGGACCGATGGGAATGTTTCGGTATCGAGGTTGATGTTAATTTATCTTGTTTTGTGTAAATTTTCTTGATACTTAATTGCTTTAAACTTTCATTCACATAGATAACTCAATATCATAGTTATTATTTGCTCTATAAACTGCATCGCCGCTCATAATCCTTATTCTATATTATAAACTAGGGACCCGGCCTCGCTTCGCTTCGGAAACTGTAATTTATTATTGATTTCTCCACTATTTAAT
Organism: Bombyx mandarina; assembly: GCF_030267445.1. NCBI lineage: Eukaryota > Metazoa > Arthropoda > Insecta > Lepidoptera > Bombycidae > Bombyx > Bombyx mandarina. The sequence continues at coordinate 5,994,512 of NC_143234.1, read as the reverse complement.
GGATGTTATTATACACATAAACCTTCCTCTTCAATCAGTCTATCTATTTAAAAAAACCGCATCAGAATCCGTTGCGTAGTTTTAAAGATTTAAGCATACATAGGGACAGACAAATATAGGGACAGAGAAAGCGACTTTGTTTTATACTATGTAGTGATTCTAAGTTGTAATTAAGCCTATCTACTCTTCTTAGTCTCTGGTTCAACAACTCGTCGTCCGCTTCACACCTGAAGAGAATTTGGAGTACCTAACCCATGTATCAGCTCGCTGAGATTCCCGCCGGATCTTCTCAGCGGGTCGTGATTCCGATCCGGTAGTAGATTCATTCGCGAAGCAGCTGCTCTTAAGCTATCAGGTCTCCTTCGGAGGCGCTCGGGCAGCTGTTAGCAAATCCCAACCCTATTGGCTGAACCTTTGCTCGCCCACCTGTCCTGGTGAAACTTGAAAGGCCTCCGGACTACCAGTAATCCTTTAACACTAAAAAAAAAATTTGGAGTGTAAGAGTTGTTGGGGGACCAATTAATTAGGTTTTCCTTTCGTTACCTGAACCTCATAGTTCGGTGTTTTCATGTGATCGCTGCTGTGGATTCTGGCTACACAGGGGTTGTAGTGGTGGCACTCAGTGCCGGATATAACATCCGAATAAAATCATAAACAAATCTATTGAATAGCTATTGATATTTTGTTGTTCTAAGTACGAAATTTAAACGTTCCGCGGTAACATCTCGTTATTTATGGTTCATTTTTTTTTAATCCTACCTATGCTGGCCTTGATAGACTATATCAGCTTTGCTCTAACGTTTAGGTGAGCTCACGGGGTTCAAACCGGAGTGGTGCTAACACTGGCCCTAGCAAGAGCAGTACTTCGCAGAATCTACCACCGGATCGGAAACGCGACCCACTGAGAAGATCCGGTAAGAAACTCAGTGGGTTGTGTCTGTTGGTTAATTCGCTCGTCGAGCCCTTCATCGCAAGCGACGGGTTCGACGGGTTACAGTGACCGGTGCTTGTAACTTAAAAGCACCGTTAATGGATCAGGAGGATCCATAATGACGTGTTTTGGGCAATATTCATGCAGTTGCGATATAACACAGTGAACAACGTCTAGAGTTTAGGTCGAAATAGAATGAATGCACTCAAACGAAAAACAGTGAACATTGCAATTAAACGAGGACAAACATAAGCCCCATTCTCACGAATCGTTTGGAACCTCTGGGTCTGCGAAGGGACTTCGGTTCCCTCTGTATTTTGTACCGTATGTTCCATGGGGAGTGCTCTGAGGAATTGTTCGAGATGATACCGGCATCTCGTTTTTACCATCGCACCGCCCGCCACCGGAGTAGAGTTCATCCATACTACCTGGAGCCACTGCGGTCATCCATAGTGCGTTTCCAGAGGTCTTTTTTGCCACGTACCATACGGCTATGGAATGAGCTCCCCTCCACGGTGTTTCCCGAGCGCTATGACATGTCCTTCTTCAAACGAGGCTTGTGGAGAGTATTAAGCGGTAGGCAGCGGCTTGGCTCTGCCCCTGGCACTGCTGAAGTCCATGGGCGACGGTAAGCACTCACCATCAGGTGGGCCGTATGCTCGTCTGCCTACAAGGGCAATAAAAAAAAATTAATAGTTAAACCGTAACAAATAGGATATATACCGGCGTAACAAAGATCATAATATATTTGATTGCGCAATAAGGATTGAAACATTTAACAATATTTTATTGTCAATTACATAGTTGGTTACATTTAAAGGTTTCAAAAAACAACAATGGATATCAGAACAATATATCACAATAAGTCACAAAATCGTGAACATGAAAAGGCGCTTTTGTCCTTTGTCTTTCATCATTTATCATCTTTGGCCAGCATACGATCCACCTGGTAATGAGCGCTCACTATTATTCATGGACGTCAGCAGTATTATTACTCATTACTGGTGGTAGGACCTCTTATGGGTCCGCACGGGTAGGTACCACCACCCTGTCTATTTCTGCCGTGAAGCAGTAATGCGTTTCGGTTTGAAGGATGGGGCAGCCGTTGTATCTATACTGAGACTTTAGAACTTATATCTCAAGGTGGGCGGCGCATTAACGTAGTAGATATCTATGGGCTCCAGTAACCACTTAACACCAGGTGGGCTGTCAACACGTCCACCCATCTAAGCAATAAAAAAAAGATAATAATTTTATCGATCAAATGTAAATACGTATAAGCGAGTACTATTTTCTCATCTGTTTATCTACCGATTCTCTCTTTTTGTTTAGTTGACAAACATTATTAGCATCCACTATTTTTTAATTTTTAAATGTTAATAAAAATAAATAAAAGAGATAATGAAATAGGTAAAAAAAAGTGAAAAGATTGAAAAGTATTATTAAAGTTTAAAGAAAAGTTGGAATAGCCTGCGGGTTAATAGTAATGCCTTCATACCAAAAAAAATTCTCGGAGCTGAAACGATAATGATAAAATTATCGTAAAATTAGATCAGATTTAATTTTGTTGGAACGCAGTGACTTGCTTAAAGCGCCATCTCTGAAAGCAACTCTTAACTAATTATGTTTTATAATGTAACATGAAAGATGTCGACAGCTCCGACAGCTACAAACGTAATAACAACTTTTCAAAAGATGGCAGTACAATCGCTTTATTTGTTTTGAAATAGTAAGCAGATGGCGTTGCACACAACTCTCTTTAATAAGAGGTTCTCGGGCTAAGAAACATTTGGAGGCCTTCAACGTCATTTCAATTTTGCCGCATTATAGTAAAAGTAACGGAGTCAATAGCAGAGTAGTCGCGTTTGCGGTAGGGTGAATGAATTTCGCCTTTAGTCAGTCTGTTGTCGCTCGCGTTTGAAATTGTGTTGTGACAGTCGGATATCGAGATTCGTTCGGTGAATGTTGTGAAAGTGTAATTCTTCACGTTTAGTGACTGAAATTTGTTCAGAGAATACGATTTTGCAGTTGTAAATATAAGTGAAGTGTGTGTTGTGAGTTTTAGTGAACGTTTGTGTGGTAAATTGTGACTCAAAACGCGTTAAGCGTTACGATCTTCAAGTTACCGGCGAATCGTGTTATGGTGAGTATGATCGATATTTACCCCCTTTTGTCTTCATTACTGTATTGTTATGACTACTGATATTCATAAACAAAATTTATAAAAATCTACTGTCACTAATATAAACCGCTAAGACTATAAAACAAGTTTCAAAAGTTGAACCAAGTGTTTAAGTCCGTTGAATTAAATTCTATTTCCGTTAGAATACCTTATCTAGCCCAAATCTTGGTATTTACAGCTTTACAAGAATAAAATTGTGCGCTTTGTACTTTGTGTTGTATTTCCTAATTAGTTTAAATATATAGTTTTGAGATCGACGTCTTTTGCGATATTTTTAGTACGCTGTTGTTGGGTCCAAATGGGGAAGTATTTCATTGGGTTAGTACATGCGTATACATAATTTTCATTGATAATTAATAAAAAAGATACTTACGTCTAAGACCAAGTGATGTACTTTTGAAAGACTGCAAAATTAGTGACCGTTAATCATTTCCTACTAAGATTTTTTTTATCCATAAACCAACAATTAATATTCTAACATATTGCTATACAAAATAAAATTTAAATCTATATTAGTATAAAAATAATTTTAAAACAACTGAGATTTACAGTAAATAACATTTATTGCACAATCATCCATATAATCATGAATCCAGGCAATTTAATTTATTTTTATTCAGTACCATGATAAAATTTTCATTTATCCCAAATTTTCGAATAGCCAGTCACAATTAGACCTTGATAAAAATATTTTAAAATGATATGAAGCTCTAATGGGTATATGTTTCAAACCCTACATTACATGACAATATCATTTTCTATAGGAACTATTTATTGATCTAAAATTTTATTTCATGATTATACTTAGCTCGAATTTAAGATTAGTTTCACTCTGATTATGGTAAGCACTGCAAAATAATGAGTAGTTTGAATTTTTTAAATTGTATTATTATTCAATTATTCTTGTTTCTAATTTCAATATCTTCTCATCTATAGCCCTGTCGTTTGTACCTATAATTAAGGTGACATTTATCGCATACCTTCTTATCATTTTATCGATGCCCTGAATTGGTGAGTGACTTTGTTGGTGCAACAAATTAAACAAAATAAATAAAACATTTCAATTTTTATATATTACTAGATGTTGTTGATTAAATACATTAATTAATCTGCTGATAATCGCTTTTATTGTGGTTTATTAAAAAAAAAAAATTATGTACTTCATATCTAATGCCTCAGATGGTGAGATATAATTAAAATCACTAATAAAATCTCTCTTTTCCACTTCCCATTATGTGATGCTTTGAACATATATGTTTTGGAAGGTACATGAAGTCGTCGTGGCCTAATTGAAGTCGTCGTGGCCTAAAGGATAAGACGTCCGGTGCATTCGTGTTGAAGCGATGCACCGGTGTTCGAATCCCGCAGGCGGGTACCAATTTTTCTAATGAAATATGTACTCAACAAATGTTCACGATTGACTTCCACGGTGAAGGAATAACATCGTGTAATAAAAATCAAACCCGCAAAATTATAATTTGCGTAATTACTGGTGGTAGGACCTCTTGTGAGTCCGCGCGGATAGGTACCACCGCCCTGCTTATTTCTGCCGTGAAGCAGTAATGCGTTTCGGTTTGAAGGGTGGGGTAGCCGTTGTAACTATACTGAGATTTTAGAACTTGTATCTCAAGGTGGGTGGCGCGTCTACGTTGTAGATGTCTATGGGCTCCAGTAACCACTTAACATCAGGTGGGCTGTGAGCTCGTCCACCCATCTACGCAATAAAAAAAAAAAAAAAAAAAAAAAAAAAAAACATGATATTTGATCGTTACCTAATGACTTGTCATTCTGATGTCTAAGCTTTGAAGGCTTAGTGTAAATTGATTTTCCCATAGTTTGACCCAATATCTATTGTCAGTGGCTACTGGCAATGATTAATGATGGCTCGTCGTCAAGAACTTACGAAATCGGATGCTCACGCCCACGCCGAAGACAATAGCCATCTGATTTGTGAGGTCACCACAGACTTTTCATTTCAGTTGTAAATTTGATATGTTACACCGACAATGGTTTTAGTAACCAGTTGGCAAAATGAAACTGATTGTAACGTAGCTTGAGAACACTCACGCTTAGTAACACAGTTTGTTTGTTTGTTAATGTCGCGAATCAATCAGACGTCTCCGGAATAGCCGCCGTGCAAGTCCAACCGAGATGTACCGGTCATCGTTCTCGTCGAACCCGTCGCTTGCGACGAAGGGCTCGACGAGTAAATTAACCCTCAGACACAGCCCACTGAATTTCTCGCCGGATCTTCCAGTGGGTCGCGTTTCCGATCCGGTGGTAGATTCTGCGAAGCACGACTCTTGCTAGGGTTCGTGTTAGCAACGTCATCACGTTTGAGTCCAGTGAGTTCACCTACTAGTTAAGGCGACGCTGATATAGCCTCTAGAAAAAAATACCAACCGACATGTAATTTCTCAATGTTTTTGACTAGAACGTAAGACTAAAGCTTACAACACATCTAATCGCGATTCGATTGAACCAATCAAACTTTATACAGGTCATTATATCACTGTCTTACGATTGTGGAGTGTTTCCTTAAATCACTGCGCTCGTGTATATCAACGTTTATTCAATCTCCACTGTCCGTTACAGATGAGCCCACAGTGTAGTCTTTAGCTGTAGTCAGCTGTCTAACATTTCTAAAGATTCCGTAATCGTCTACACGCGAACAGTAGACGTTTACGGGACTACAGTCTCTAAACTCTATAGCTGCTGTTAGTCAACTTAATCGTTTATCATTTCTACGAACGGATCACGTACCTGAGCTCACAGGGCAAATAGTGATAAGTCCAAAAAAAAGAATTCTTACGATGCATCAATTCTATGTATTATATCCGCAGTGCACTGATTGGTCAAATACTAAACGTATCCGATTTACTTAATAAGTAGAGAAAACATGTTTTTTTTTTAATTAGGCTTATGCGAGTTGTATCTTTTATTTTATGATTGAAAGATTACTGGTGGCCCGGAGGCCTTTCCAGTTTCACCAGGACAGGTGGGCGAGCAAATGCTCAGCCAGGAGGGGTGGGATTTGCTAACAACTGCCCGAACGCCTCCGAAGGAGACCTAACAACTCAGGAGCAATTGCTTCGCGAATGAATCTACTATCGGATCGGAAACCCGAGCCACTGAGAAGATCTTAAGAAAGGTCTACTTGAGTAGGCAGCGGCTTGGCTCTGCCCCTGGCATTGCTGAAGTCCATGGGCGACAGTAACCACACACCATCAGGTGGGCCGTATGCTCGTCTGCCTACAAGGGCAGTAAAAAAAATATCGGGTCGCCCGAGTTGGTGTTACGGTCCTACCGATTTCTATCGCGTAACAGTAATGCGTTCTGTTTCGGAAGTTAGACCAGCCGCTAAACTAATGACGTGATTTGGGCGAGGTGACTGTTTACCATTCGGTCCACAGGATCAGGAATGAGAAGGAGGAAAGCGTATAGTTACAATCGGAAAGAGTTCGTAAAGAATTCAACTTCTAAATTCTAAAGCAATAAAACTAAATAATAATATACCGCTCTTACATCGTTGAGATGCAGAATATCCGTAATTTATTATCAAACTGCCACTCATAAAATATCCAATGCAAACAATCTAATCTGATAAGAACTTGAACGCGTTCAAGGACACAGAAAGTCAATCACGATATCATGTCGTATTGTAATGAATCTTTTTATTATAATGGTAATTGTATTAATTTGCATTGATTAATAAATCGCATCCGATGTGACTGCTGAAACTGGAATCTGATATTTCTATCTATCTTTCAGCCTACAGACGTTCACTGCTGGATATAGGTCTCCCCCAAGCCTCGCCACAACGATCGGCCTTGGGCTGCTTGCATCCAGCGGAACCCCGCGAACCTCAATAGGTTGTGTGAATCTGATGCCTATTTTTTCCTCCTACCTACGCCGAAAGTTCGGTTTTCCTCCCACAGTACAGGGAAGAAAGTCCAATTTTTCGCCCTTGGTGAACAATGGACTATTAATAAGTACATAGTACATTCTCAAGAACGACTTCTACGATGAAGGATTAACATTGTATAACTTTTATGTATCATTTACGAATTGAATAAAAAGATAATAATAAAAAAACGAAATGCATGAAGAAGTCGTGAGCCTTCTCAAAGTGAGAACAAAGCAATTACCTGTCCGAATTCAATCACAAGGTAATGTCCACCAAAATAACCAGTACTTTATAAAGATCGCTATCCACTGTACTCGCATGTGGGGGCCAACGCCCTACCCCGTTCGGTAATATTTTTTCCACGCGATCCGAACATAATCTCTCACACATGCGTCCGACCGCATCGTAAAACTCGCAACGAACAATGCGATCTTCACATCTGGAGCATCTGAGACGATGACGTAATGATCTGTTCACGATTATTTGTATACAATACCTTGATAATGCTGTTATGCAATGGAAATGCATTGTCAGCCCTACGTTCCAGTGCTGGCATCACCGACATAATTTGTATCAAAGGTATGGTATTTAAAAAGAAAAGTATAGTTCAGAATCAAGTTCTGTTGCGATTTCAAAAAAAAAAAAAATCTACTCTTCCTTTGTTATATGATTCGTCTGTACCGTTGTCAACTTACTTAAACGAAGCTTTAATTCATTATAGACATACCAGCTTTTGCCCACGACTCCGTCCGCGTGGAATAGTTACTTTGGCATAACGCAAAATTTTACCCCCACTTCATTTACGTAGAAAGTGAAAATATTTTTGAATTATAGAATGTTAAGGAGCTAATTAAACCCCTATTTTGAAACATTCTTTATTGGTGCTCCACTTGTATTGTGCCTTATATAGCCTATAGCATTCCTCAATAAATGGGTTATCTAACACTGAAAGAATTTTTCAAATAGGACCAGCTGAGATTAGCGCGTTCAAACAAACAAACTCTTCAGCTTTATAATATTAGTATTCAGCTTTATAATACTAGTATAGATTTTATCTGAATAAATTGTAGGCAAGAGACGATTTGTCTACGTCCCTCCAAGCTGTTTGTGGTCCAGTGGAGTATTCCAAGATACCAGCGGCACGGCCTGGATTGGCCTGATGGGCTGCCACACCAAGACTACCAACATAGAGTAGTGGCTGTTGCCTCGACGAATCCGTTGGCCGGGTGTCTTTGAGGAGAGCTGCACGTCCCGTTATAGTGTTGGCCGCTGTATCCCCCTTGCCCAGGTTCTGTCCAGGGCGGGGATCGGGCATCGGTTATTTTGATTCGTTTACTGGGTGGGTCTTTACCATCTTCGGCTACTGAGTACAACATCTGCGCGCCCCGTAAGCGCGGGAACCAGGTAGCAGTATCGGTCCCCGGCTCGAAAAAAAAGGTAACCAATTTTCTAATGAAATTCATACTTAACGCATGATTTCCACGATTATGGCATAGTGGGTAATGAAAATCATACTCTCGAGACCTCCTAACGCATGGTAGATGATGAGCTCGTTGAGTAGAAACGATAGGAACAGAACTATCAATTTAATCAATTAATAATTTAAACTTGTCCTTCTTCAAACGTGGCTTGTGGAAAGTACTCAACGGTAGGCAGCGGCTTGGCTCTGCCCCTGCCATTGCTGAAGTCCATGGGCGACGGTAACCACTCACCATCAGGTGGGCATACAAGGGCAATAAAATAAAAAATCAGTGCAATACATTCGTTACTGAATCATTTCGAATGTCTGAAATGAAATGAAACAAAAGAATTTACATCATTGAACTAGTTCGGTTTTTGAAGAATGAGGTAAGATATCGCAATCACAAATTGCAAGATCGAGTCCGTGAAATGAAACCAATCATTTCGAGCAACGAAACAATCACGGTCCGATGTACTTAATCTCGTCAGGATGACGAAAGCTGACATCCTTTCCACTTTAATTAAATTTCTCGCCGTAAGATCCGAAACATCTGCTCAGCGCCGTATTATGTCAAAACAGGAATCTCAAAGAAGAAAGGAGCCATGATTATAATCATAGTATCGAATAAAGGTCGCTTAGTATGAGTCATCGAAGGGTAATGACATGCCAAGGTCATCGTAATGATATATGAGATTTTTATTGGCAAGGAACCAGCGAAATATCTCATTAGCCCTACCTGTCTACGTACTAACGTATTCTTTCAACGCAATTTTCACAAATTTGAAATTTGGCACACGCATCATGACTAATGAGAGAGAGTAAAATAAATTGTATCACTTAGGCTTTATATCCTGATCAAAGGGATAAATAAAATGATTTATTTATATGTATTTTTTTAGTGTTTAAACTAAATTTACTTATTACAAATTCTAATTCAATAAATTTCCTGATTTATAGCTTTTGTTTATTATAAACGCGGCAGAAATATACCAGTACCGAACAGAACTAGCGTAACATACGCCGTTATCCATCGTAGGCAAATCCAAGGCGAGTTTGCCAATGAGGCCACAAACGATTCTTGAAGAAATTTTTGAAAGTTCATAGACGAAAAGTATGGCTTGAAATTTTAAATTCTTTGAAGCCGGTCCAAATATTCATAACGTCGCATTTCGGTACAATATCTGTCTCTTAGTATAGTAGGCACTTATAACTTGGCTTCCCCTGATGTATTAAATTTGATATCTATATTGTCAAGTAGGCCATTAGTCGTCCCCTCTGTCATCTAGGCCTATCTATAAGGCATTAAGCATGAATACAGTATGTGGTATAAGTAAATAGCTGTGGTATAGCTGGTCAATGACTTCCCTATAGGGGATAGAAAGTTTGGAGTCCTGTCGGCACGTTCATTAATAAGGTGCACATGGTTTACATGTTTCAAGTTGTGAGGCGGCTCCTTAGTCGTCTAAGTGCTTGAAAAAAATAAATTAAACAGTTTTACGTGACGTCACCTTAAGACGGTTTTGGAACGCAGTTCCTTATGGGACGATGCGGAGGGGTACCCTAACCGGGAAAAAACGTCCGTAACGTAAGATTTTTATTAGTAGTGTACAACTTAGTAATAACGTACAAATTAGTAATGCACGCATTGCACGACTTAACTTTGTAATAACGTACAAAAAATAACATATTTTTTTTATCATTCATTGACCACGATCTCAGAGCGTTCGTTTGCGCAATACACTAACTCTTATGCAAACAACCGTGAATGAAGTGTACCACAATAAGTTCGCAGCGTGGATTGTTGCGAAACCTCCAGTTTTGTTTTCTTTATAGGTACCTCGAATAGAACTTAAAATTAATATTTTGATAATAAGGAACTTCGTTCCTATCCGGTGTCCCACGACACCACACATCTTTTTTTTTTTTGTTGATGACGATGATGTATGTACCAACGAGCTTGCAGTTCCGTAGACACTACAACGTGAATACTGCCGTCCAGCTTGATGCATGAGGTTCAAGCCTCAATTAATTGGTAATAACGATTCTCCTAGCCTTAACCCTGGAACGCATGACTGATTTGTATAAAATTAGCACAGTCGATAACAATAAAGTTAATGCAGTTTATGGGTAATTGTAATCGTATTTTTGTAAATAAATCCATACAAATCGTTTAAAAAAAAATTGTGTTCCTTTAAATCTGGAAAGCGTAAAGAAAATCACGATATTCTAACAGACCGTTGTTAACTAACGAAAAAAAATCACATACGGTCATCTAACCTAAAACCAGGATTTGATTTTACCATTGGGAACGAGAAACAGATAATACATACATACATACGTACTTACACACGTTTCAATGGAGACAAATATAGACATTGAACACCCAGACAAAGATCAAACAAACATGTTCGTCGCAATATTTGCCCGATGTTAGGATTCGAAACCACGTCTCTTGGCTCAGCAATCTGTTCGCTAACTACCACGTCACCAGGTCAGTCGATACAGTGCAGTACAAGATGGACATTAGACTATGCTGAACTACGTTAAATCCTTCTATCTATAATAGTTATTCTACAAAGGACAAAGCACTTAAGACACTGATAGTATTGGAAATTTTAGACACAAGATGAACTCTAACTTTTCATTTGCATTGCAGAAATCGACCAGTACAATAGGCGATTGAAAGAAGTTTAATATGAAAATAAATAATAGTTTAAAAAACTAACAAAATACGCTTTTATAGAAAATCCAACTAAAAAATACAAAATAAAATTTAATTAAAAATAGTGTAAGAAAAAATGATTTTATTGTAAAAAAGCGTGGGAGAGCGTGGGGTGCTTTTCAGGATATTATCAAAATAACCCTTCTACTCATATCTGTTCATAAAATATTTATGACTACTGATACCATGAACCTCACGCTTTTTTTACAATAAAATTATTTTTTCTTACACTAATTTTAATTCAAATTTATTAAACTATTATTTATTTTTCATTTTTAGTTGAATTTCAACTTTTTTCAATTTTTTTGAAATATTAAATTGTCGTCGGTCCTTTATAAGTATACCAAATTTCGAGTTAATCCGACGTTTTGAAGGGCGCCGAAATCATGTTCAAAGATTCCGTTACAAACATACATACGTCTGAAGCTAATAAAAGCGTATTAAAAATCGTCATCGAACCTTTAAAACTCGCATGCCTTTTCCTAGATCCACTCTAGCAGCTTATGTCCTGTCAATAAGAAACGTTTTCAAATGAAACCAGATGATGTGAATACGTTCTTTAACGCCAGCGTTCTAGTTTCGCCATGACATATTCACGGCACGTCATCGCGGTCCGTTCGTGTGGAAATTAAACGTTCCACGAACCAATGAACCAGATAAAAGTCTGGTCTTTTGTGTTTTGTACGTAATTATTATTTCATTTTTTTTTTGCTTAGATGGGTGCTAAGTGGTTACTGGAGCTCATAGACATCTACAACGTAAATGCCGCCACCCGCCTTGAGATATGAGTTCTAAAGTCTCAAGTAGGCTGCCCCACCCTTCAAACCGAAACGCATTACTGCCTCACGGTAGAAATAGGCGGTGTGGTGGTACCTACCCCTGCGGACTCACAAGAGGTCCTACCACCAAATACGAAATATAATTGTAAAAACGAAATATAATTGTAAATAGACATTCTTTAACAAAAACCGACTTCAAATAGAAAAAAAAGATATTCCAAAACAAATTAATATATACACTAAAAACAATAATCATCGAAATCGGTTGGCGTGATATTGAGTTATTCATCTATTTGTCGCGCACGTACTTAATGCAAATTTAAGACTAATATGGTTTTCTCGTGGATACCATTATCAGAAGTGGTCTAAATTGAAATGGGACCACACGGGAAGCGTTAGCTTTCTAATAAAAAAAGAATCATCAAAATCGATTCACCCAGTCAATAGTTATGAGGTAACAAACATAAAAAAAAGAAATACAGTCGAATTGAGAACCTTCTCTTTTTTTGAAGTCAATTAAAAAGTGGGAATGAGTTTAAAACCTGAGGTAAGTTCCTGTTGCATTTAATAACAAGATATCATTCTAATTAAATTGAGCGTCATGATCACAACCGTGATAGGCAAGATTGTGAAACTGACCGCTGATTTGGAGAATTTTATGTGGATTAGTATATAAGGAACTAACCGTACTCGCCCGCTTCGCTGGGAATTTAAAATTAACATTATTATTTATTGCCATTATCATTAGGGACACTCATATAAATATTAGCCTATCCATTTAGTACATGTATTTTCTACATGGATACCAAGTTTCAAGTCAATCGGATCCATGGTTCAGTAGTTATAACGGAACATCCGTAAAAACCACTGTAGATTTATGTAGACTAGGTAATAATAGTACACAATGATTTTGGATATTGTTTTCATATATATTCATGTCTATATAATAACGAATAAACAGCCCAGCTTAGAATAAACTCATGGAAAGACTTATCTCGCGTACGTTGCGATGTACAGAAAGGTCTATTGGTGGATTATTAATGTAACAAAACCATAGAACCTCAACAATCATAAACAAAGAAACATGAATATAAAATTTTCAATCAAAACATACAGTCTCGTGTGAACACATCGCTCATATAAGAATAGATAATTGTAATGATCGTGATAACGTAACCTTTGTTTTACTGCGAATCTGCGAAACGGGCCAAGTGTGTAAGAAGGTGAATCGACCAAACATAAAGATCCACGATACTTGTTTAGATACTTCTATTCTTAATTGAAATGTGGGGGGTACGAGAGCTCAAGTAGTACTGGCCCAGGTGCACTAAAAGACCAAACTTCGATGAGCTTCGCTGTTATAGCTGCCTTTGTGAATGCCAGTCACTGTCACTTGGTCTTTCAACAATAACAGCTGCACTGCGATGGTAATGACTCTTGCATCATATTAGGTCATTCTATTGTTGAACTTTTATATTGGTTTAGTCGTAATTTTCGTCACTTGGAAATTTGTTTGTCCGCTATACTATTCTCGCTTCTTCGACATATGGAAGCGAGTAAACACGGTATTACTAAAACAATGTTTGTATTCTTAAATTAGGTTTAAAGAAGAAGTTCTTTAAGAACTTCAAAATGAATTGGTTTCAATGGACTGTGGCGTTTGAGAAAACACTGCATTTCATTGCTGTGCGTTTGCAGAGTTCATTCCTGCCATTTGCTGCCCCTCCGTGCTGTAATACCCTTGGCATTGCTGATCTCCATTAGCGACAGTAACCACCTAAGAACAGTACGCTCGGCGGAAAGATATATAAAAAATTGTAAAAATGAATATATTTTTTTTGTTTTGATGAATAATCGTGTTAGTATGAATTGATCTATTCAATCGACTGACAGTTATTCGAAATGAAGCCCTATGTTGGCAAAAATGTTTCTAGTAACACAGTGTCGACGAAAGAACTTGTTACAGATTTCTGAATCAAACAATTTACTGGTGGTAGGACCTCTTGTGAGTCTGCGCGGGTAGGTACCACCACCCCGCCTATTTCTGCCGTGAAGCAGTAATTCGTTTCGGTTTGAAGAGTAAGGCAGCCGTTGTAACTATACTTGAGACCTTAGAACTTATATCTCAAGGTGTGTGGCGCATTTACGTCGTAGATGTCTATGGGCTCCAGTAACCACTTAACATCATGTGGGCTGTGAGCTCAACCACAAAACTAAGCAATAAAAAAATGAAAATTAACCAAGTAAATGAAATCATATCAAGTTCGTTATTGTTTTACATAGCTTTCTCCTGTTCAAGCCAATAACAAGATTCCGCATACGGTCTGCCGATGTTATTGTGATCTTTTACATTCACTGGATCTAAGTTATTGGGTTACTAATGATCGCTGTCTCGCGATAATCAGCGTGTTCGTGTTTACATGCAATGTATTTGTATTCTTGTAAAGCTTCTAGAAAAAGCTAATTTAATCATGTTTAATCAATTAAAAATTAACGATTTAAACGTGATGCCAAATTAATGAATTAATGTGTGTTTAAAACGTTTATTACATACTAGCTGACCCGGCAGACTTCGTAGTGTCTCAATCGATAAATAAAAGACACAGCAAGGGGACCCATCAAAGGAAAAACAAAATTGTTTGTTTTTATATAATACCGAGCTTTTTTATATTTTCTCACCTTTTAAACTTTCCCTGGACTTCCACGAATAATTCAAGACCAAAATTAGCCAAATCGGTCCAGCCGTTCTCGAGTTTTAGCGAGACTAACGAACAGCAATTCATTTTTATATATAGAGATTCATATTTGGATACCCAATTACAATGGTAATAAAAGATAGCTAATAAAATTTAAAAACAATAGAACAGTACAGTGTGTCTGTGCATGGATAGGTAAGAAGTACCAATTGTGAGTTCACACGAGTAGATACCACAATACTGCCAACTTCTGGCGCGAAGTAGTAATGTTTTACAGTTTTGGAGGATGGGGCAGCCGTTATTTTGTATAGTTCAGACATTATCATGTCCATAGGCTTAGGTAACCACTTAACACCATCTAAGCAGACATCTTTGAAGACAGTAATCGTACAAAATATAAATTGTTGTTGTCCATTAAACTAAAACTAAGCCTCTGAGTAAAATACACAGTGGCTGTAAGAAACTCGGTTCCACGGTAAGACTGTGAGCGTGTTTCTGTTTTAGGGTCCCGTAGTATGACCAATGTTAACTTTCACCGAGAAAGAAGATGATAATTTTTTACGGTGGTAGGACCACTTGTGAGTCCGCGTGGGTAGGTACCACCGCCCTGCCTATTTCTGCCGTGAAGCAGTAATGCGTTTCGGTTTGAAGGGTGGGGCAGCCGTTGTAACTATACTGAGACTTTAGAACTTGTATCTCAAGGTGGGTGGCGCGTCTACGTTGTAGATGTCTATGGGCTCCAGTAACCACTTAACACCAGGCGGGCTGTGAGCTCGTCCAACCATCTAAGCAATAAAAAAAATCGTCTATCAGTTGTTTAATCACACGTGGACAGAGAGCTTTGAAGTTGTTCTGGCTATATATTCAATTGACACACGCTCTCAAAATAGGAATGTTAATTTGTTTATTTAACACTTTTGCCTTCTTTTTTTTTTAATTTGATGGATGGGTTTTTGACAGGAGAAAAACGTTAAACAAAACATTTTAGACATCCACCTCATGGCGGTATTCACGTATGGTGTCTGTGAGCTCCAATAAACACTCAATACCGCGTCAAGCGTTATCTTATTCACACATCAATGTCATATAAAAATTATAAAAAGATTTGCGTAATCTTAATAATCGTTGCATTACTTCAAAATATGCTGTATTTAATACTACATAGAGTCAATAAATGTCCGGTTTTAATTCTGAGGCTATAAACATCAGCTTTCCATGAGGCTTATTATCTTTTATATAATCCGTCTATGGTAGCAGTATTCGTATCTTCTATTCCATCGGTTTCTTAAACCTCTAGTTTAAATTTTAGTACTGATGGCAGCGATTCCGGATTGGCTTATAGTGGTAATCCTGCCTAAGTCTGCCGAAAAGCAATAATGCACCCTAAGGGGTGGGAAAGCCATCGTCCCTATACAACTGTGATAAATCTTATGTATAAAGACTAACTTACCCCGTAGCTGCTTAACATCACGGTAAAAAAAATCAGTTGTCCAATTATCTTCTTATTAATTGAAAGATCTAATTGAAATTTTATTAACTCGGGACATAATCACCTCTCGGTTCAGTGACCGGTGAATAATTGACAAAATCCGTGAATTCTGAGCAGTCGATTGATGAAAGGGACACGTGATGACTTTTGTTGCCGCTTTGCGATATGAACCCAAGTGATGTTTGCTGAATTATGCAAATTTAATTAAATAGCATCATATTCAACAAAATCGTAAAACAATTTCATTCGTTTTCTATAATGTAATTTCCAGAGTAAATTTTTATATTTTTTTACCAGACTGTCAAAACTGGTTAATGTTTTCTAGCTTTGTATGTTGTAATAATTTTTATCACGCTCTACGCCTAAGCTTTATGACGTTTATATAGTAATAATAACTAGTGGTCCCCCGGTAGTCGAAACTCGACTATAATTAATTGAAATTATAAGTTTGAACATTATTAAGGTTCTATTGTCAAAGATTAATAATACTTCTGTAATCATAGATTTCGCCTACTACCCTGTAGGCAAATAATATTAAAGATAAACAATATTATCCTATTCTCAATTTGACCACACACTTTAAGCAATAACAAAGTTTGACAATAAATTAAATAGTGTGCACGCGCGTGTGTGTGTGTGTTTGTCAAATACATGGTAATGTGTGTAAGATTTTCTTTATTGATTTAATGTATCTTTTATGCATTATTTAAAAAAAATATTAGCATTGTGCACTGCTTCTCTATATTCTTTATAAGTGTGGGAAATTTCATACTCCTCCGTCCGCGCAATTTTCGTAAAAAAGGGTACAAAGTTTTTGCTTCTCGTATTAATATAATAATTATTATTAATTCAATAAATCAGTTGTGGTCAGATTCGCCAGATAGATTCGTCTCAGTCTTGATAGGCTGTATAGTCTCGTTAATAGTAAAATTTGTGAAACTGTGTTTTCCGAAGCTGTGTTTCTATAAAAGAAAATTTGTTTTTATTATTCGGTTAGTGTTTAGTATTGATAATTAAGTAGTTTCCTTTTTGTTTCAATCAGTAATCAGTTGTATTATTCTAAACACAGAATTAAATGTATTAAAATAATAAATAACGTGTACAACATGCACACCGGTTATTCAAGTTTATTATATCAGAATAATAATAAAAACTGCAGAACCAAAAATTGATAAAAGTTTCGTACCTAACACAAAAACAAGGCAGAGACTAATGGCGAGTTCCTTCCGCCGTCTGGTCGTACAACTTGGTAAATCCGCATGAAACATTCTTAGGTAGTTGAACGTTTTGAGAGTGTCTGGATTTTGCAATTTATATTTTATTACTTGATATTTTTTTGGCCGCCCGCTTCCATTTTTAAAATTAATGGTTTAATAATAGGTTTTCTTACGGAGTGTGATTCTGTGGTGCATCTTTGACGTTTACAGTCATTAAAATGACATTATATGTTTTTATTTTTTAAGGGATTTTATGACCTGGTAACTAAGACCTTTAGGTCAAGTCTTATTTTAATTTATTTTCTTATTTTTATGAAAAATTATAATATGGAGTGAAATGAAATGAAGATGATTAATTTGAGACATTAATCAACTGTGATGGGATGATATGGGATGAAATATAATCTCAGTAAAATGGTGCTCATTTACTGAAACTTTTTCAGTGAACTTTTTGTAGGATCCCGAGAAGTTACGTCCAGCGTCTTTGTTTTGTTTTCCCACATTTGTGTATTTTCACATATACTTAATAGTTAATAAACCACCGTTATTACACATTTAAACCTGAAGAAACACTAAATAGGCAAAAAAAAACAACTTCACTCCTCGCGTTCCCGCCAAAAAGTCCCTACATTATATGTTTCTAATTATACTATAGTAATATATTGACAAAAAAGGTGGAATAATGTTGGTGAACATCCTATTCACACGTATTTTTCTTCTCAGTCGTCCCCTCATTGTTAAGGATCATGACTATTCTGTCTTCTTACTGCTCACACGTATCAAGTCAAATCAAATCAAATCAAATCAAAAAAGTTTTATTCAACATAAATGAAAGTACATACTTGTTGAACGTCAAAAGAATTACCGCCAATTCACAAGAATTAGCCTCCGTCCTGAGAAGAATTGGCAAGAAACTCAGCGGGCATGTTTTTTTTTTTTTAAATATTAGATTTTTATTTTTATTTTAAATTTTTTTTTTTTTTAAATATTCATATTACAATAAGTAATTATAACATAACAATTTTACAATATTGAAATTCCCGGAGCGAGCAACTCATTCCCACTTTGTGCAATCTTCTAGATAATCATTGACTTTATAGTAAGCTTTATTGCACAGATGTTCTTTAACAGTTTTCTTAAATCTATGTATATGTAGGTTCTGAACATCTTGTGGGATTTTGTTGTACAGGCGCACAGACAAACACCCGAAAGAATTTCGTATCTTATGTAACCTACTCATCGGCACAACAAGTCGCTTTAAACTCAGACTGTTGACTTGTATGCCCCTAAAATATATCACATAATATACTAAAAGAAATCTGGTATGAAATTTTCAGCGTTGATATTAATAATGACTGAACAATTCAATACTACCCACTAGTGAAACACTCCGTAAAAAAAAATATTAGTCTAATAGTAGTTTAAACGAAAAAATTAGTGTGAAATTATGTAAAATAAACTTCCTATGAAATATTCATTTATTTTGTTTACGAGCTTCGTGTCGTGAGGTCGCGTTTTGAGGTCGGCTGGCTTCGGAACGAACCGTGAAATCCGATTAAAGCCGTGACCGATTTAACTAGCTTTTAGTTAATAAGCCGATTCTGTATTTTACTTTCGTTAAGTAATGCCGTGCTCATAGTATTGGAACAGTTTGGTGGAAATAAAATAATAGATTTACTTACGCTAATATTGATATAATAGTCGGCTGCAGAAAGTCGAGTATCTTTGAGAACGTTTGAGGAATTAATGCCTTTGGGAAATTGTTAGAAATTATTTGGAAGTCAAGAAATAACTAAATAAAGGGGAACAAAATTAACTTTATCAATCTACCCTCACCGAACATTAAGTGCCTAATAATCGGCCACAAAATTTAAGTGTACGAATTTGGATTTGTTAACACACCATGTAGAGGTATTTTAATATTTCAAAATACTTGTATCCGGGTCATATTCAAAATTTTCAACGAGACACAAATCGTTCTACTACTCGTAGTATGCAGAGTTTATGGGGTGAGGGTAGACTGAAATTTGATAAAAGCAGCCTATGCTCTGTTCTATTCTTGAGTTGATCGTTGTTTACCTAGGAACTGTGTTGTGCTTCGTGATCAATTGGTATCAAGAGTATTATTATCTGATTCATCTCTAAAACAAGTGCTTTGTTCTCATTTCGTACTCGCAACGCTCATGAATACTGAACCAGGCAGGACTTTTCATACGTTCAAATATCGCTCGTGTTGGCGGTTGTTTAATGTTAACAATTCACGTTCCTTTACTCCGTCGTACGAATGGCGAAACAAAAGGCTGTTCTAAACAGAATCATTGATATCAATTCACAAATAATTAGATTCAGATCGTGTCCGATATATAATTGCCCTGTTAATCGTCATTTCAAAATATTAACTTCTTAATTGACTGCATTAAATTAAATTTCCGCTAACAATAACAACATTGAGAACAATAAAACATTGTTCTTAATTAACATTGACCGCAATACGTTTCTGCTAAAAACATATCAGGGCTATAACATTGGCAATGGAACTTCCTGTCTTTCGTAATATTTTAGGTACAAAGCCAAAATTAAGGCATTAAATTTCTTTAATATGACATTACGATGCGAATTTCAGCTGTTTTGTATGTAGCTAATGGCTTTTCGAGATTTATTGATCGAGTTATGTTTGAAGCTGAACACAAAACACGTAATCGGCAGTGCTAAAAGCCCTCTCTTATGAATCATCGCGAGCTTTTAATGATGTTCAAAAATCTTGAATACACATGTTAACGTACTTTTAATTAGTAATGCTCTTAAAACTTTATTTATTTATTTATGATTGATAGATTACTGGTAGCCCGGAGGCCTTTCTTTTCAGTTTCACCAGGACAGGTGGGCGAGCAAAGGCTCACCCAAGAGGGGTGGGATTTGCTAACAACTGCCCGAGCGCCTCCGAAGGAGACCTAACAACTCAAGAGTAATTGCTTCGCGAATAAATCTACTACCGGATCGGAATCGCGACCCGCTGAGAAAATCCGGCTAGAAACTCAGCGGGCTGATGCATGGGTTGAGTTGCACGTCGGCCGACTTCTATGTCGGGTTCGACGAGTAGCTCTTAAAACTGTTTTTATTGTGCTCAGAGTTAACAGAATAATCAAATTTCGACGAAACGACTGGTGGTAGGACCTCTTGTGAGTCCGCGCGGGTGGGTACCACCACCCTGCCTATTTCTGCCGTGAAGCAGTAATGCGTTTCGGTTTGAAGGGTGGGGCAGCCGTTGTAACTATACTTGAGAGCTTAGAACTTGTATCTCAAGGTGGGTGGCGCATTTACGTTGTGGATGTCTATGGGCTCCAGTAACCACTTAACACCAGGTGGGCTGTGAGCTCGTCCACCCATCTAAGCAATAAAAAAAGAAAAAGAATTATGCTTCGGTTTTCCGTGATCACGAAAATTGTAAAGTATCCGAAACGACGGAATTATTAATAAGAAAATAGTAAACGCGAAATTGAACCTTAAAAACAGTTTAAATCGAATGTATTATTGACTTGCGAAAATTGGAAAAATAAAAATACCTTCAAAACTCTGCGCGTCTTGGTATCGATTACATAATTTGGACTAAGTCGTCGTGGCCTAAAGAATAAGATTCCTTGTCCATTCGTATCGATTGTGCCGGTGCTGGAATACCGCAGGATTTTTTCTAGTGAAATACGTATTCAACAAATGTTTATATCGTGTAATAAAAATAAAATCTGGAAAAATTATAATTTGCGTAATGACTAGTGGTAGGGCTTTTTGTGGGCCCGTATTGGTAGATATCACCACTCTGCCTATTTGTGCCGTGAAACAGTAATGCGTTTCGGTTTGAAGGGTGGGGCAGCCGTTGTAACTATACTTCAGACCTTAGAACTTATATCTCAAGGTGGTATACCCGCTCTTAATCAAAATTATCATTTATTCGAGACGATTAATCGTCACCAAAATAACAAAATAATTTGACAACTATTATACAAATAAATCATAACTCTCAATGATAATGGATTTTCGTTATTTAAAAATGTCCTGCTACATTATATAAATTTTTGAACAGTACTCAAATATTAGAGCTAGATTCCTGTTGCGATGTGTACCTTGAACTTGATCGTAGCCATTTTACATACGAAATTAAGTAATCGAGATTTGTTAGTATGCACTATTTCAACATTACTCATTACTTGTCTTGACTCATCCCTATTTCTTTGGTCTTTATTGCAGAGTTACTTTATTACTGTTCACAAAGGTCTAATATTTGAACAAAACTTGTGTACCGAATCGACGTCAAACACAATGTCGTGAAACTATCTCTGGAATGCGTTTCCAATATCGTTAGTTTAGTATTCTGCAGCTAAAAATCTCACAGGACCCATTAACATTCCTTCCAAAATTGGTATTTTGATATTAATACTAAGTTTGTAGTTATTAAATAGTTTGCGTATTTCAATCTTCACTAATAACGAATTCTTTACGTAAAGCTGCTTTCAGACTACACTATACTATAGTGCCATATATATAGCAGCCTATATATACTCAGCCAATAATATATAGTACGGTACAGTGTGAACGTGTCCATAACAATGTATGGTGCGCGATATTGTTGTGCTATGAGCTATATACTATATGCTATTATAGTATAGCGTAGTCTGAAAGCGGTTTAACGCAAAATCTCGTAATAAGTACATAAAATGTTAAAATCTAAAGACTCATTTTGAGATCGTCGTGGCCTAAAGGATAAGACGTCCGGTGCATTCGTATATAGCGATGCAACGGTGTTCGAATCCCGCAGGCGGGTACCAATTTTTCTAATGAAATACGTACTTAACGATTGTTCACGATTGACTTCCACGGTGAAGGAATAACATCGTGTAATAAAAATCAAACCCGCAAAATTATAATTTGCGTTATTACTGGTGGTAGGACCACTTGTGAGTCCGCGCGGGTGGGTACCACCGCCCCGCCTCTTTCTACCGTGAAGCAGTAATGCGTTTTGGTTTGAAGGGTGGGGCAGCCGTTGTAACTATAATGAGACCTTAGAACTTTTATCTCAAGGTGTGTGGCGCATTTACATTGTAGATGTCTGTGGGTTCCAGTAAGCACTTAACACCAGATGGGCTGTTAGCTCGTCCACACATCTAGGCAATAAAAAAATATATATCATAGATCGTATTCAGAGTGAATGTAATTTATGTTGTGAAGAAAAATACACACAATGACACTGTAGTCTAATTAGTATTATATTCGCGTGCAATTGATAGCTGTAAAATGTACATCTTCGGTGTTATAAACACGACACGAATTACAACGACTGCAGGATAATGTTTACATGAACAAAGTGGATCAGAACAACAATACGATAGGAATAATAATCCCAGCACTCAACTCAATTCCCGGTTTGTTGGTTAAAAGACAAAGTCAGCACAAGATGCCGGGTACACGGTAAATATGGTGTGCCTTTCCTGGAATACCGAAGTTTCTGAATTGATTAAGAATATTAATATTGGTCTTGCCGTTGGAGTTAAACGGCTTGATAAATAACCCTTTGAATTGTGGAAAACGTTTTGAGAAAATACATTTTCAGAATTTATTGGCACTGAATTAAGAAGAGAATCGTGTAATTTCTTTAATTGAATTAGATTTCTGGACGAACATTCATCTCTGGTTTCCAACAGAATATCTTAGTTAGTACGTGTTGTATGTATTGACTACACGTTTTTTGGCTAATATGCCTAGTATGTCTTTGGCGTACGTATTGGCTATATGTATATTGGCTGTACGTTGTCATGTCATGTTAATAATGTTTGAAACAATAACGGCTTAGCATAGAACTGATTTATTTCAATACATTTAGTTTTATTTATCAATACTTCTATACTAATATTATAAAGAGGAAAGATTTGTTTGTTTGTATTAAATAGGCTCCGAAACTACTGAACCGATTTGAAAAATTCTTTCACCGTTTGAAAGCTACACTATTCCCGAGTGACATAGGCTGTAATATTTTTCGAAAAAATTAGGGATCCTTGCTAAAACTCCAATAATGTAACCCAAGGTGTAAAAAAATTACCTAAAACATTCTTTACATCGGGTATCCTGCGAAAACTATTGATGGTAGAATAAAATAATGTACTAATGTACTAAAAATAAAATAACGTCAAATATCGTTGGAATTTTTGTTAAAGACCCGAGCGAAGCCGGAGCGGTTAATCTGAATAAGTATCTCTCTCTCTCTCTCTCTCTCTCTCTCTCTCTCTAAATCTGAATAATCACCAATTTCCTAATCAAATTGTCCAAACACTAAACTTCGATTGTTTATTTCCTTAATCACTTCTCAAGCGTTGGACGTTCTCGATCGTCCCATGCCACCGAAAATAACCAGTGGTGTTGTTATCTTGTTCTAAATCCAGTAACGTCGGCGCACGAGCATCGCCACATGCACTTGATCGATGAGTCACGGTCGCTGCACCCGCGGCGGGTCCTGTGAACGTCATCGGCGATTGCTTTAAAACGTTCTTGATAATTATGTAGACTAGTCGTCGAAATTCGACTATAATTAATTGAAATTATTAGTTTGAACATTAATATGGCTATATTGTCAAAGACTTATTATTCTTCTATAATCACAGATTTCGCCAAGACTACACTGTAGACAAATAATATTAAAGATAAACAATATTAACCTATTTTCAATTTGACCACAGACTTTAAGCATTAACTAAATTTTGATCTCATCTCATTTAATTTAATTTCATTCTAGTTGATTAATGTCTCAAATTAATCATCTTCACTTCATTTCATTTCATTTCACTCCACATTACCATTTTTCATAAAATTAAGAATATAAAATATTAAAGACGTGACCTAAAGGTCTTAGTTACCAGGTCATAAAATCCCTTAAAAAAATAAAGTGACAATAAACAAAGAGTATTTGTGTGTGTCAAATACAAGGCAGTATGTGTAATGTTTTCTTTATTGATTAAATGTATATTTTATGAATTATTTAAAAAAAATATTAGCATTGTGCACTCCTTTTTTATATTCTCTATAAGTGTGGGAAATTTCATACTTCTCCGTCTGCGCAATTTTCTTAAAAAGGGGTACATAGTTTTAAAGTTTTTGCTTCACGTATTAATATATAGATAGGTTGTGGACATTCTGCTGTCTTATAATATGTTTTTTTAGAAATGACAGCTGTTATTGCTGGAAAATGTGTCATATCGTTTTTGTTTTTGGGCTCATCGAATTTTGACGCTTTGGCCTGACTGCAAAAGGTTTGAACCAAGTTTAATCGATACGAAATCGAGATAATTGATAATGCGCATTGATATTAACGAACTCAATCTTTTTTTGGAAAGTAAGTCTGTTATACAGAGGCGTAATAAGATCCCCAATTAGTTAGACGAGAGTCATTGTTCAATTGAATATGCCTCTAAGCTGTTTTTTTGTCCTTGAATGATTGTAATAAATCGTGCACGTAACTCCATTGTTTTCGGGTCATTGTGTCAGTTTGGCGCCATGATCAAGGCTCGTGGTATTCCTTACGGCATGGCGGCATTTTAGTTTTTACGACGCCTTTTGAATTATAAATTGAACTGGGCAGAAGATATGCATATAGATTATTGGAGATATGGTGGTACATTTCAATTTAATTGTTTAGTTACGTCGTTAACATTCTCGCTTTTTAGATTTTTATTTTATTTTAACCTATACTGATAGCCTTGCGAGGCTATTTCAGCTTCACCCTAACGTGTGTAGGTGAGCTCGCGGGGCTCAAACCGGAGTGTTGCTAACACTGACCCTAGCAAGAGCAGTGCTTCGCAGAATCTACCACCGGATCGGAAACGCGACCCACTGAGAAGATCCGGCGAGAAACTCAGTGGGCTGTGTCTATGGGGGCGCTTTTTAGTAAGTGCTTTGTTAAACACTTTCGCTTATCCAAAATTGTATGAAAGTCTATTTTTTTTAAATTGTAATCTCATATAGTATTATTATATTTAGCGATTTAACATAGTTCAACTGCTTACCTGCGCTTAGTCCCCAACGTATTATGGGATTAAGGATTTAAGTATCGTAATTTTAAAGATGAAAATGGATCTATTAAGTTTTGATTTCTGTATTCATCATTGATTTATTGATTAATAGCTCAAAATTAACAAAACGAAGTAACGAACAAATAATTTATTCGAAATTTCATTTTAACCCGTAGCTACCGATGCTTTAAACAAGTAAGTGACCCATCTCACATCAAAACATTAATTTACGAGATACGTTCGACTCGAACCCAGAATTACATGACAAATCGAACGACACCCGGAATTGAACCTAAACGCATTTAAATATGATTTCATTTTCATTTTTTTTTTTTTAATTCAATAATAGTTGAACTCGTGTTGCCGCTTCAGTCGGATTCGAAATCGGTGGGAGCGAACGTCTAAATATGGACGAACCAACGCGAAGATCCGAATCGAGTGGTTTTCGCGACACGACGAACACGTCACCTCCAAAATTATAATAAAAACGCCAGGCGTTCTAGATTTTCGTTAATGACGTGTCAAAAAATACTAGCCCGAATTATCATCTAGTCATCTATATATTAATACGTGAAGCAAAAACTTTGTATCCCTTTTTACGAAAATTGCGCGGACAGAGGAGTATGAAATTTTCCACACTTATAGAGAATACAGAGAAGAAGTGCACAATGCTAATATTTTTTTTTAAATAATGCATAAAAGATACATTAAATCAATAAAGAAAACACTACACACAATACATACCATGTATGTGACGCACACACGCATGCATACTATTTATTGTCAAACTTTTGTTCTTGGCGTCTGTTGTCAAATTGAGAATAGATTAAATATTGTTTGTCTTTTTTTTAAAGTGTAGTCTTGGCGAAATTTGTGATTATAGAAGTATAAAACACAATCATAATAGTGTACAAACTTACAATTCCAATTAATTATAGTCGAATTTCGACTACTGCAGGACCACTAGTTATAATAAAAACGTCAGGCGCTCTTGATTTTCGTTAATGACGTGCCAAAAAATACTAGCCCGAATTATCATCTAGCCATTATTATTATTATCAGATATTATGAAAGGTAGGGTCGTATACCGAAAGAATATTATCATATGCGACCATTTGGTTTAAGTCCACTTAATTTTATATGAAGAACTAGCGACCCGCCCTCGCTTCGCTTCGTAAACTGTAACTTATTATTGATTTCTCCACTAGTTAATGGATGTTATTATACATATAAGCCTTCCTCTTCAATCACTCTATTTATTTAAAAAAAACCGCATCAAAATCCGTTGCGTAGTTTTAAAGATTTAAGCATGCATAGGGATATAGGGACAGAGAAAGCGACTTTGTTTTAGGTATACTATGTAGTGATTTACCTGAAAAAGATTCAACCTAGATATACTTAACATTTACATCTATTCGTTATGGGTATGCCTTATATCACGGCGATAATTACCTAAAAAATGGGAATTATATTAAGTAATAATAAATTAGACCTGTCGCATTGTAAAACAATTTTTTTTTAATCATCAGCCAAGAGATTCCCTTCGTTCGATAATATTTTATCGAACCGCAATACTAATGTATTACATTTTACAATACTCGGCTCGTTGGGAATACGGATCTTTGTGTAATCACAAAGGTTCCATCCGTAAAACCGCCGGCAGAATGTCGCTTCAAAAAAGGCCTCTTGTTTGCGAATTTTTCTTTTACCGCGTAATTATTGATTCGCTTTCTTCTATGTTTCGTCATTTCGAATGTTATAATTGTTTTCAAACTTCCTTCTCTAGTTCAGAATTGAAATTTTGAACATAACTTTGTAATCAGATGACCATGCAAGAAGTAAGAACTTCAATATTCTCCCGTTAAATTTGAAGAATCCTCGACAAATCTTAAGTCTTGATAGACACGGTTGACAGAGTGGAGCAGTCTCGATGGAGATTTGGCTCTGACCGCCTAACAGCTCTCAACATATCTGCTGCTGTCTAGCTGACTGATTGCAAGATAAAGAAAAGAAAAAAAATTTTTTTTGAAGAATCTCCTTTGTTTTTCTTAATGTCTGTTAAATACATAACACTATGATTGGTTCTCAGCTCGTTTTTGAATTGAACTTAAGAACCAGAACGTCGTAATGTCGAATCACCGATCCCTATAAGAGACTCCAACCATTATTCATACGACGTGCCAATGTCACGGTTGGACCCGTTGCCGTACAGAATATTTGTTGTAAAAGTGAAAGCACTCAGCTGAAAACGAACTCATTGTGAAATCACTGCGGATTATGAATAACAAACAATCGTTTTTACTTTTAGTACCTATGTAGACTATTTGTAAGTTAGTGTATTATGTGGGTTCTGATTGTGGCCCTGGCATTTTTAATATACAAGAGCGACTGTGAATACTTAACATAAGCCGGGTCGTATGCTCGTCTATCTATTATGACAAGAAAAAATGCAACTATAAAAGCATGGGAGTCTCTTGTCATGAAACTGGAAAGACACCATCGAATTACTAAAGTATACACAACAAGCGGCCCACTCCGGCTCCATTCGGATCTTTAACATAAATTTCAACGATATATGACGTTGTTTTATTTAAAAAAATAAAAGAACACTTATTGCGGGATAACTATAATAGTTAGACATATGCTGTCGCGACACTTTTTGTAAATAATAATGTGTTCTACAAAGACATAGTACATTATTTTATTCTATCATCAATAGCTTTCGCAGGGCACGCGATGTAAAGAATATTTTAGGTATTTTTTTACACCTTGGGTTACATACATTATTGGAGTTTTAGTAAGGATCCCAAATTTTTTATGTATTTATTTAATTTAAAAATTATTATGGCCTATGTCACTCGGGAATAGTGTAGCTTCTAAACACTGAAAGAATTTTTCAAATCGGTTCAGTAGTTTCGGAGCCTATTCAATACAAACAAACAAACAAATCTTTCCTCTTTATAATATTAGTATAGATAATATTGTTGTCGTTGCTATCTTCTTCAATATAAAGACTGTACATAATTAAAAATGTCGTACATCATAGAGATTTTCAACCGTACAGCGACCTCGCTCCATGTCGTGAAGTATTCTTCAAACTTCATTTAAAGAAGGACTTGTGCGCCGGGGGAACACTGTGTAGGATAGCTAATGCTAGTTCTATGGTACTCGAAATAGGAATAACTGAAAACTTTTACAACTGAGGCGTGTCATTCAAGTTTCTGTTCCCAGAATCGGTACTTCGCATTATTTACTGGTGGTAGGATCTCTTGTGAGTCCGCACGGGTAGGTACCACCACCCTGCCTATTTCTGCCGTGAAGCAGTAATGCGTTTCGGTTTGAAGGGTGGGGCAGCCGTTGTAACTATACTTGAGACCTTAGAACTCATATCTCAAGGTGGGTGGTGGCATTTACGTTGTAGATGTCTACGGGCTTCGGTAACCACTTAATATCAGGTAGGCCGTGAGCTCGTCCACCAATCCAAGCAATAAAAAAAAAACTTCGCATTTAAACCAGCTGCCCACGTGATGGGGTTGGGTTCGTAAATAACACTCTTAATAAATGCTTAACATTCAACTCCCAAGTTCATTCGTGTGTATGGAAACGTTCGGGGTAACAACCAAACTCCTGATGTGGACAGCCCAAAAGCGCTGACTTGGATCAGGGAAAGAATTCCGTAAAACGATCAGGAAAACCAAATCATCAACGAGGGGATACTAAGATAAAATCAAGGACTATGAACAACATTATAATTGTCATCAGTAAGGAATATTAATGTGGAGTAGCGCATAAATATAAATCACATGCCATCACAGAATACATGGTCCGTAATAAAAGTAGATATTAAATAATATGAAGTGAATAAACCATTTCGCACTTATATTAAATGTCTCAAGAATATGTAAATTCTGAAAGGCGCATCCTCTTTACAAACAGAATCTCAATAATCCGCCTCCCTGGAAACGTAACGTTCATAACTTGATTCTTTTCGTCGTTTGTAGAATATTACTTACTGAATTCGCTGGCGATATTTGGATTCCAAACGAAAATCTGTGATATTGTTGAATCAAAAATGAGCTAATGTTTGTTCATGATTTCAGCGGTTGTTACTACGTTAGTACCAGGTTAAAGAAACAAAAGGTCAAGCAGAATATGTAATTCTTTTGTTTTTCATTTAAAAATTACATGTTTGATACAGGAATTAATAGTATTTTATTTACACAATAAAATCCAAGAGTCTTTGGGGTCACAAATAAAATATATGTAAGGAATAAAACACGAAATATTTCACGTTGAACCGTTTTGAGTACTTGGGTCTAGTAAAAGCCCTATTCTAGTGTGAGACCAATTTGGATACAACATTGGCCAGTCTCGAGAATACAGACGCAACCTGCACGTCCATAGATTTGCATTTCAAATCCTTTAAAATTACAGCTTGAAATGTACTCAAGCGAGTGTCATTTAAGAAACGTGGTCCGCATGGGATAAGTTGCATTAGGCATTCAGATTCTCGACGCATGTAGTATACGACAATAAAAATGTTTTGAGGATAATTTCGTGGATTCATCTGCCTTTGTTATAGTAATCTACGAGTTGTATTGACGTATGAATTCCGCTTCCTATTAATTAAAGTCACAAAAAGATGGAATTAATAGTGATTGATAAAAAATATATTTTTTTTGCAATAAAATAGGTATTTCACCAGTTCTTTTAGATTTGATCGCACCATTTCAAAGATTATACTATCTGACCAGAATTGTTTTTAGACTTTTTGGAATTCTCTCAGTAATAGTCGGTTATAGCTGATTATACTGGCAGTAGGACGTCTTGTGAGTTTGCACGGGTAGGTGCCAACCACCATCCAGTCTATTTCTGCCGTGAAGCAGTGATGCTTTTCGGTTTGAAAAATTGTGGAGCCGTTGTACTGTAAACACTGAGATCTTAGAACTGATTTCTCAAGGTGAGTGGTGGCATTTATGTTGCAGATATTTATAGTCTTCGGTAACCATTTAACATCAGGTAAATTATGAGCTCTACCAAGTCTAAGGCGTCTAATATATAAAAAAACAAAAAAAAAAGCCTTGGGATCGATTCTTCTTTAGTGAAACGATTTACCTCTGCTTTTGCCGTAATCTTTTCAACATACTTAATGGTACGTAGGCGTGACACTGATAGATTTTGTGACACGATTTTATACAATTAGCGTGCTGTTATAAACAGCTTCTATTCTGTAAGGAATCAAAGACTTCCTTTTACTATACTCATTCATCTGTGTTCCTTTTCAGCTGTCGACACAATTACATTGTGTAGCGGCATCTTTTTTTTTTTCCTTCATTACCTATGCTGATAGCTTTGAGAGGTTATTTCAGCTTCTCCTTGACGTGTAGGTGAACTCACGGGGCTCAAACCGGAAGTGTTGCTAACACTGGCCCTAGTAAGAGCATCTTCGCAGAATCTACTACCGGATCGGAAACGAGACCCACTGAGAAGATCCGACAAGAAACTCAGTGGGCTAGGTGGCATCGTTTCATTATCACCACTATGATAAATCATTAAGTTATAGTCCTTAGAACATTTCGATTACGATTAATATCATTCGCTAATGTAAATCTGTTTGCGGAGCACTCAACTGTAGTGCTTAATTTATACTAATTTAAATCGTCGTACCGTTTTGATTAATCATTATACACGAGTACCTCCCAGTGTGTTTCAAGAATGTTAATGTTCACATGACGTCGCGTGGCGAATAGTTTATTATAATACACATTGAAAACTCTACTACAAGCTTTGTATTACATAATATCATGGAAACTGACTAGATTTAGGCATGTTCTTGAGGTAACCATAAAGTTTTGCTACGTTAAAAACCGAAATGAATAGCATCATGCTCTTAACAGCAAAATTCCAGGTTAAATTGTCCGTGAATCTTTTGTTTTCAACTTTCTATGTTAAACCTCAAGTTTTTTTGCTTATTACAGAATGGAAAGCAGTCGACGTCGCCCCAAACACGTCATATCGGATCCTCTCGATCCACTAACGGTGCTTCTAGGTACCTTAAACACCGGTCATCGTTCTCGTCGAACCCGTCGCTTGCGACGAAGGGCTCGACGAGTAAATTAACCCTCAGACACAGCCCACAGAGTTTCTCGCCGGATCTTCTCAGTGGGTCGCGTTTCCGATCCGGTGGTATATTCTGCGAAGCACGGCTCTTGCTAGGGTTCGTGTTAGCAACGTCGTCAGGCTTGAGCCCCGTGAGCTCACCTACTAGTTAAGGTTACGCTGATATAGCCTCTCAAGTCTCTCAGCTTAGGTAGGAAAAAAAAAACTGTTTATTTGTTCGAGGCTTGAACGACTGGCGACAACTCGATAGCTTGTACTATGTTGGCAGTCTTTTATTTTATTATGATGCTAAATTTGCAATGCAATGTTTACTTCGCATATACCCTTGTTTTATGCAAAAGTGAATGTAAAACGATATCTTTATACTTTTACAGTCGAATAGATTTCAAGATAATAATAATATTCTTTATATTTTATGTTTCGGTAGGCAACGACTTGTTCATTCCGTTATTTATGGTGTTTCAATAAGAGTGTACTGTTTTACTTTAAAAAATGGAAACACGTATCTTTTGAGCGATTTAAAATATTTTTGTTGCATATAAAATAGACATTTATCGATTAAGTGTGAAATGAAATATCCAGCAAATGGCCACCGTGGCTCTGGTGATAGGCTATACGGTCCGGTTATACGGCCGGCTGTCCTGGTGAAACTGGAAAGGCCTTCGGGCCCCCACTTATATTTTTTTTATAAAAAAAATTATACGCTATCTGCTCTTCTCATGGAAATTAGAAAATTTTGGCGACTTCATTTTTTTTGCTCCTACCTATGCTGATAGCTTTAAGAGGCTATTTCAGCTTCACCCTAACATGTGATATGTGTAACATGTGAGCAAAATGTGAGTTCACGGGGCTCAAACCGAAAGTGTTGCTAACACTGACCCTAGCAAGAGCAGTGCTTTGCAGAATCTACCACCGGATCGGAAACGCGACCCACAGAGAAGATCCGGCGAGAAACTCAGTGGGCTGTGTCTATGGGTTAATTCATTCGTCGAGCCCTTCGTCGCAAGCGACGGGTTTGACGAGGATGGTGACTGGTGCTTGTGGTGCCTAAAAGCACCGTTAATGGATCGGGAGGATCCGTAATGACGTGTTTTGGGTGACGTCGACATTTTTTTCATGCAGTCCGTATGTGGCTATATCCCGGCAATAACGCATTAGAGCTCCGTCTTGAACTCAGAAAATGCTTGTTTAATAGCATAAACCCAAAAAACGTCCCACCTCGCTAAATCGTATGATCTTGGAGGTCAATTGACACCAGAGTTCCGTGACATGTTTTGGTTTCGAATTTGTTGCTTGCAATAAATCTATTCTTCAAACCACATGTGGCCTGAGCTCAAGTCGTCCACTTGAGGCCACAAGATACAAGGACACTCCCATTATCATGTTCCTGTAACGAATTCCGCGAAGTTTGCCAGGGGTCAGAGTAGCTTTTCCCGTTAATAGGTTTTCATAACAGTAACGTGTTTTTCTTTTGTCTTCGGTACAATCATTTGACAGGCGTCAAATTTCACAATCGCCACTTACACGACACAAAAATTTACACCATTTTATACATTTCACTGTTATCGAAACACCCATTTGCCCCCGTCTGGGGGTAGCTAGAATAGACCCTTCTTAGGCTACCAGCGAATAGGTAGGGTGGAAAAACCATTCGTCCTTACTATGGTGTGTTTTGAAATCTGGCTTGGCTGGTATTTGGCTCTTTCACAATTCGGTGCTGCACAATTAATAATTTTCCTCATTTTCACATACCTCTCACGTGATTGAATTTAATCATGATTCAGTTTGGATAATATTCACGAACCCTTTTGCTCGACTGCTCTAGAAAAGCAACGCTTTACGATTCCGTTTACGATCTGTGACATCGTGTTTACTCGACCCGGTTTTATAGCTCAGCTGACAAGTTGAAACAGTGGGTGAATTTTGTTTCATTACGTACAGAACACAGCTGTCGACGTGGTCAAACGCTATATTAAGTCTATAGAAATAATGCTTCTGTGGACAAATATCAGTTTTGCGAAGATCATGAATTCGATCTAAAACACGTGCACGAATTACATTTGCATGTTCATATCCAGTAAACGCTGTCCTTTTCGACAGATTCGTCGTGGCCTAAGCGATAAGACATCCGGTGCATTCATGTTGAGCGATGCACCGGTGTTCGAATCTCAGGCGGGTACCATTTTTCTAATGAAATACGTACTCAACAAATGTTCACGATTGGCTTCAACGGTGAAGGAATAACGTCGTGTAATAAAAATCAAACTCGCAAAAATTATAATTTGCGTGGTAATTACTGGTGGTAGGACCTCTTGTGAATCCGCGCGGGTAGGTACCACCACCTTGCCTATTTCTGCCGTGAAGCAGTAACGCGTTTCGGTTTGAAGGCCGGGGCAGCCGTTGTAACTATACCTGAGACCTTAGAACTTATATCTCAAGGTGGGTGGCGCATTTACGTTGTGGATGTCTATGGGCTCCAGTAACCACTTAACACCAGGTGGGCTGTGAGCTCGTCCACCCATCTAAGCAATAAAAAAATAAAAAAAATAAAATATTCTGCGAATTATCTCCAAGTCAATAATTAGGCATGTAACGGTAATCAACTTAGGTTAAATTTTTATTTTTAATAAATTCGATTTCGATAAATAGATTTAATAGAAAGCTATAATAGGTTTCGGTGAGTTCAGTGACTTATTTCGGAGAAAATTCTAGTGAACATTCAATACAAATAACGTTTACGAATAATAATAAAATGTCTATTACTGTTTAGCGCGGTTCGTCGATAAAATGAGAGTTTCAGCGAAACATTCCGTCAGGAATCTCAAAGGCAAATATCTTGTCTCAAAGAAGCTGTGAATTCTTTTCAGATCATGTTCTCTCAATGTCTATAAAATTACGTTCGTTCACGTATTTGATGCCGATCAAACGATTCCATTGTTTTGTGAATACTAAAAGTGCTTGCTTACCTTACGAGAAATGAGGTGCATCATTAATCCCTTCTTAGTCCATTGGCACTATTCTAAGTACGTATGTTGTACATATTGTTATAATCAACTAAGAAAATTGCAAGTAGCATTGAAAGTAAAATAGTTTTAACGTTTACAAGGAAATCCGAGTCTTTTTTTATAATGCCTTTGTAGGCAGACGAGCATACTGCCCGTCTTATGGTGAGTGGTTACCATCGCTCGTGGGCGACAGCAATGCCATAGGCACAGTCAAGCCGCTGCCTACCATTAAGTACTCTCGACAAACCTCGTTTGAAGAAAGACATATCAGCTGTCAATAAAAGTCAATTTAATATCAAACTGTTTTAGCTCATTGCAATTAATAATACATTAGTAATTACAACATTACTTTTGGTTCATTGTACAATTTTAAGATGTAAATTATTTCCTTCTAGACCGTACACTTGGCATATCGATGTTAGTTGTCATCCTCAGTCAAATTTCAAACAACTGCATTTCATGTTAATATTATGGAAGTAAAAAAATATAATAGGTATTACTGGTGGTACCACCACCCTGCCTCTTTCTGCCGTGAAGCAGTAATGCGTTTCGGTTTAAAGGGTGGGGCAGCCGTCGTAACTATACTGAGACCTTAGGACTTATATATCTCAAGGTGGGTGGCGCATTTACGTCGTAGATGTCTATGGGCTCCAGTTACCACTTAACACCGTGAGCTCGTCCACCAACCTAAGCAATAAAAAAAAAGAAGGTAATTCGGCTAATTTTGTTTTTTTTTTTCATTACGGCAATGTAGGGAACCTCTCTGAATTGACATATCAAGTAAACATAATTCATATACCGTTTAATCTCGCAATTATTATTGTCATTATAGTATTTTTATTTCCAACGTTTTGAATACCTATTTTAAAATTTTCGTGATCACGGAAGTCTAAGTTATGTTTTTCGTCGCTATCTCAAAATTGTTTAGCACAATACACCGCCCAAAATTCAATGAAATTTGCTTCTTGAAGCTGAAATTGATTTCAATATTAATTCTCGATATTTAATGATTTTTTTTGTGAAGAATTTATTTTGTGTGCACAAATAATTAGTGTTTGTTCATAAAATCCTTACTTGCATTTTTTTAAAGCACATATATATTATTATTATAAGTAATGCCTATTTACCGATTTCATTCAAAGCGATATCCTGTGTTCTGAATATATGCAACTTTATAGATAGCTAACCAATTCTGTAAAAAAATCTAATATACTTCGATCTCGAATGAAAACGAACGAACAATCGTTTTGTTGTTACAGAAATGTCGCCGACCCTTTTGCAGAAAATCAATATCAAGTTCATTGCGGGAAGGCCAAAGCACGCGAGGTTATATTGTGCTGGGTTATGGCGGATTGTCGGTTTTGAGAATCGGAAGACGACAGTTATACGATCATGTCATTTGGATACAAAATTGAAATATGATATGACAATAAAAAAAATTTTAGAATAAAATAAAATAAAAATCTTAAATAGCAATTCGAACTAACAACTAATTTAATGATGATTAAATGTTATTCAATCGCCAACATTTGCCAATTGTTTATTAGTCAAATCAGTAGACTACAACATCTTTACAAAACATAGTAGAATCCAATTATGTAAGTATATTAAATACTTAATTTAATAATTTTTTTTAGTCATAACCGTAAAAGGAGGATGGATAAAATTAAGAAAAATCAATCAGATTTGAAGTTAGTGATTAAGCAAAATTGTTCGTTCGCTGTTTTTTCTTTAATAAAATTTTTGGGTTAAAAGTGTAGTTTTAACATAATAAATACTACTTTCAAAGTTCTGCTCACGTTCCCGTAAAGTAATGGGTAAAAGTCTTGAAGATATTTATATTATATGAGTCGTCTATTATCAAAGGTGGCAATCTGTGCATTTGGACAAAAAAATGTTATTGATATTTCAATACAGATTGATTTGAATATAATCGTCTCCTTCAAAGAATACGGTTCAAAACCTGCATTAAATAAAGGTTAATAGTTAACCTCTTATTTATCTAAGATGTCGTTCCGAAGAGTTTTGTGACTGCCAATGGAATACAAAGTCAATAATTCGTTTTTCTGATTTACCAATAATTATCCAAAAGTCAGATTGCCGGCTTTGATAATAGTCGACTGATATTATTTATATTATAGTTAACCAACTAATGGGTTTTCTTGGTTAACAACAAATCTCGATTACATTATATTGCATAGATCATTAACACATCTACGATTGTATCAGAAAGATATTCAGTGCTTTATATAAAATAAATATTGAAGACAATAATATAATTCGTTACATTCTTCATATTCTTCACTAACTTAACTATAATCTACCTTACACCGTGTCAGCTACTATATTTTACGATTCTACATCTACTAGCCCATACACTTTCCTAACTAAGAATCAATCGTTTTTCTTATGTAATACAAACAGAAGAAGTGAAGAAGTATTGATTTGCTTATAATAAAAGGAAGTTTTTATTGAAAAATACAAATACTTTTAAGGAAAATAGCCGCGCAAGTTTCCAAAGTATTACTTTAAATCATTTACATTAACGACCCTACCCTAAGTTACCCCACCGTAGATTAATGGTATTCAGAAGACCTTTGTTGTTTTAAAAACAGTAACCGATGTCGTTTTCACGACTTGTTAGTACAGACCCCTTAAAATTGACATGATGCTAATTAAAATCGTAGGGTGTATACGTAACTATTAATATCACAAAAACTTCATAAAGATATAATACTATGAGTATTATTATTACTATTTTAGTCTAATCAGAATCTCATTAGTCAGTTACCAATATAAAAGAAACATGCCAATTTAGTGATCTAAATTGAGCTATAATTTAACTCCAAAGCAAGGCAAGCAATCCATCTACTCCATCAAAAAAGCGACTATGTTTCTTAAAAAGCAAACAAATATTTCTAAAAGATTCCAATTCACTCGATTCACTTGGTGGTTCGAATCTCGATAACCGAATATTTTCCTGTTGTACCTATCGATCGATTGCACCCTGGTTGCATTGCATATCTTGCAGTCAATTTATTGAAAAGGGGGCGTGTTTTATTTTCTTCCAACAAACGCTTCTATCAGCTACAAAATAAGGTCGGGATTGTTATAATTGCTTTTAGACTAAGGGGTTTGACCCACGTGTTACATACATTATTGCGTGATCTGTTCCTTTTTTCTGGATATTCCAAAGGTTGGGTGCATGCGTCAAGTAGTGTTTTTGCTGTACTTTTAAGGTTTGTGTGTGTAACGTTTACACATTCGTACTATGCAAAATTATTTAAAATAAAAAATATATTTCTGGATGAAACAAAAAATGAAAGAAAAGTCAAATTACGTATAGACAGGTAATGTAGGCAATAGTACTTGATAGAGGTTGAGCTGATGATAAGAAAAGCGATATCATATTTTAATTGAAGCGAATAAATATAGGGTAACTCATAATAGGAACCGTTAGAACGTCTAATGTGGATTTTGAAGTACCTAACTATATTTCCGTTTTTGCTCAAGAAATTCTGAGATATAGGTACGTGTAATGTTACGAGTATTTAATTCAATTATAAGGTACTAGCTGACCTGGCAGACTTCGTAGTGCCTCAATCGATAAATAAAAGACACTTTACACTTTTGTATAAAATAAACTTAAAACAAAATGAATTTTCATATTTATCTTACCTTTTAAACCTTCTCTGGACTTCTACAAATAATTCAAAACCAAAATTAGCCAAATCGGTTCAGCCGCTCTCGAGTTTTAGCGAGACTAACGAACAGCAATTCATTTTTATATATATAGATTATATTCTTGTACCCACTGTCATTTCTGTAATTTCCATATAAACATAAAGCAAATATGTGGTGCTTCGTCGAAAAACATTTTCATTCTGAATTGTTCATGAACACTTTATTTATCTTATTCTCCGTTTTCTTGTATGCTGAGAATAAACACTTCTCTAATGGAAATGTCATGCACGTTTCTTCTTTGGGTGTCATTATTCTGTGTTCTTGATGAGTTAATTGTTTTTTTTTTTGTTACAGATTTTGCCGGCTTCCTGAATTGGGTAAGTATTTTTAATCATATATGAATTTGTCAATGTTTCTTTCAAATTTATTGTGTCTAAAAATAGGTTCGAAATATTCAGTTTTATTAAAGTAACAGCTAAGATAGCATCCTTTAATTAACGAGAGATCCCTTCACTAGCCTGTAATCACCGTGTTTTCGTAGAACGCCCCCGAATAAAATTTCCCTTTGTAAAATTTATAAAGGCGAAATTAGGAATTTTAAGAAACGGCCACCGGACTCTTACGAAGATAAAATACCAGCAAAAACTTTGGATTGCTCGCGAAAATGTTTTTGTTATTTTTGTTTCTCGTTTCGAGCTGTTGTTGACCTTCCAAT
This sequence comes from Bombyx mandarina, assembly GCF_030267445.1. Lineage (NCBI taxonomy): Eukaryota > Metazoa > Arthropoda > Insecta > Lepidoptera > Bombycidae > Bombyx > Bombyx mandarina. The sequence continues at coordinate 5,955,552 of NC_143234.1, read as the reverse complement.
TTTCCAGTACGGAATCAAGAAGGCATAGACAACTTTTATCATTTGGTAAATGATCATTATTATTTAATGAATTGTTTGAAATATTAAAGGAATGTTTAGTAGAGGCAAGGTCGTGACTTCTCAACTACGAATGTTAATTTAAGACCACCTACACTAACTATTTCAATGGAAATTTCCCGTAACGACTTGGGTTTTCGATTATAAAGCATATTGTCGGTCTTAAACTCCAAAATGGATGTAGTAAAACATTTACGTATATACTTATTGTTTTACTCAGTTGAAATAATATAATTCCATACCTCGTGGCCTGGTGCGCTTTATTAAATCCATGCGAACCGAGTAAGTTATTCTATTTCGTCGTGTATAAATATTTTATGTTTAATATAAACCCATTGTTTTGTTTGGCAAACTTTAATCTTTAAGATATTTTTCTATTTCATAATTATACCTTTTACAAAGGGATTTTGATCTGATCCGACAAAAAGTTATAAGGCCATTACGTCACTTTCTCTGTCACTGAAGGGGATCAACTCAATCGAGAGAGGTAACTGGCGCTTAGGGACCTTAGAAATCATAAGCCCAACCAAGCCGCTGTCTGCTCTTCTAAACCTAATCCAATAGCTCGTTTGAAGAAGAACCCGTAACTCTATAAGATATTCACCGAATACCTGATAGTCGTAGAAAATCGTAACGCTCTCCGTAAAAACTATAATATTATTATGAAGTTTCATCTACGTTCGAAAAAAAATCAAAGACTCAACATAATTGAAATAAAAGCTCTACGTTTCCACCATTACATTGTTGAAACAAAAAAAAAGTGTTTTAGTTTACAGCGCAGTTGATATTTGAACTATAAATATAAAGTACGTATACTTACACTTATCTGCATCAAACGAACTTATTGAAATGTTTGTTTGCGAACATAATATAATAAATTAATGCAACCAACGTATGGACGCTACTGATGTTTCGGATTAAAAGGACATTTACTCCGTAGATTTTGTGCCACTGCCGTGGTTTTCAAGTGCACCTGATCTCCAAGATCGTATTATTATGAGCCTTACGGGATATAAAATAAACGGTTCGTTTACGATCAATACAAACGATTATTACGCTTTTTTTTGACACAAAAAACCTACCAATGATCCGACAAAATATGTAATACTTCGCATGTATTAGCACAATTAGACCTCCGACGACACGACTGTTTACTATTCTAGTAGAAATAAGTCCCTAATCGCGAAGAAGCTTCAGAGCGCAGCCCTAGCCCTAGGACAGTGGTTCCGAAAATGGCGCATAGACATCAACCCAGCGAAAAGTACTGCGGTGCTATTTCAGAGGGGAAGCTCCACACGGATTTCCTCCCGGATTAGGAGGAGGAATCTCACACCCCCGATTACTCTCTTTAGACAACCCATACCCTGGGCCAGGAAGGTCAAGTACCTGGGCGTTACCCTGGATGCATCGATGACATTCCGCCCGCATATAAAATCAGTCCGTGACCGTGCCGCGTTTATTCTCGGTAGACTCTACCCCATGATCTGTAAGCGGAGTAAAATGTCCCTTCGGAACAAGGTGACACTTTACAAAACTTGCATAAGGCCCGTCATGACTTACGCGAGTGTGGTGTTCGCTCACGCAGCCCGCACACACATAGACACCCTCCAATCCCTACAATCCCGCTTTTGCAGGTTAGCTGTCGGCGCTCCGTGGTTCGTGAGGAACGTTGACCTACACGACGACCTGGGCCTCGAATCAATTCGGAAATACATGAAGTCAGCGTCGGAACGATACTTCGATAAGGCTATGCGTCATGATAATCGCCTTATCGTTGCCGCCGCTGACTACTCTCCGAATCCTGATCATGCAGGAGCCAGTCACCGTCGACGCCCTAGACACGTCCTTACGGATCCATCAGATCCAATAACCTTTGCATTAGATGCCTTCAGCTCTAATACTAGGGGCAGGCTTAGGGACCCCGGTAACCGTACTCGTCGAACTCGACAAAGAGGTCGACGTGCAACCTAACCCATGCATCAGCCCGCTGAGTTTCTCGCCGGATCTTCTCAGCGGGTCGCGATTCCGATCCGGTAGTAGATTCATTCGCGAAACAATTGCTCTTGAGTTGTTAGGTCTCCTTCGGAGGCGCTCGGGCAGTTGTTAGCAAATCCCACCCCTCTTGGCTGAGCCTTTGCTCGCCCACCTGTCCTGGTGAAACTGGAAAGGCCTTCGGGCCACCAGTAAACTTTCAATCATAAAAAAAAAAAAAAAAAAAAACAATTAGACCTCTTCAATAATTTATAAATACATAAGTAGGAAAGAAAGTATTGTGAAGAAAATCCTGTTAATTATAGCTGTATTGAAAAATCATTTTGTGGAAATCCATTTGACACAAGACTTATTAACGCTTACTGTTTATTTATTTTAAGTTATGCTGGCTGTGCCGCTTCATTTTCTACTCCGCTGGGCTTGAACGATGCTTGACTTCATACGTCATTGAAGTTCCCCGTTTTTGCAGATTTCATTGCAAGGGATTCAAAATTATTTTAGTAGGTTCTTAAATAAATATACGTTTAAAAGTAATGTGTTGCAGGCCAGTGTTTGAAAGTTTTTAACAACAAGGTTTTTTGCTTCCAAGATGATGAATTCGACTTTTTTATGTGTTTTACATTAGAACTGTTTTCTAGGTAAACCGATCATTATTATTGTTTTTATTTGGAAGCTGTTGTATTTTATCCAGATCTGACGAATACTCTTTTGAGTTATTCTTATGTGAGCTTATCTTGAAAATGTATGCGAAGTTCAGGCGTCTTTCAAATAGTTTTGTGTTCCATGATGGCTACCGCCACCGATTCAAGTACAACTCGCGAAAACTTAACGAAATGCTATAAAATCAAAGATTACTATAGCAGAAATAAATAATTAGGATATTCGAATAGGATTTCCCAAATCTATACCCCTTTAAATATCTTCAACCAAATCCAATGTATACACAGCATAAGGTTTTGTTACAGGGACATATTAGAGTTTTATAACACTGCTATTTTATTATCGTCCGTGTATACCTGGCCGATGGTATACCCCTCTTCATTTGCAGCCATGAATGCTTAATTGATGAAGAGGGGAGTGCGCTCTGTTGCGAGTCTCCTATTAAATCAAGTTAACGAATACAAATAGTAATTTGAGTGGATAATTGAACATTAAAACGGAAAGTTTCGTGATTCTTCTTGTTTGAATGATGTTATTGAATGAACTTAATGAATTTGTAGGAACAATGTAATTCGTTTGTATTTACTTTTACTTAATTAGGGTATTCTATTAGAGTGAACGTTACCTTTTTTTATTGCTTAGATGGGTGGACGAGCTCACAGCCCACCTGGTGTTAAGTGGTTACTGGAGCCCATAGACATCTACAACGTAAATGCGCCACCCACCTTGAGATATAAGTTCTAAGGTCTCAGTATAGTGACAACGGCTACCCCACCCTTCGAACCGAAACGCATTACTGCTTCACGGCGGAAATAGGCGGGTGGTGGTACCTACCCGTGCGGACTCCCAAGAGGTCCTACCACCAGGGATCACTGGTGGTAGGACCTGTATCGCTGGTAGGTGGTATATTATTTTATAATATATAGGTATTAGATATTTATTAGGCATAGGTTTGGCCTCATCTTGATTCATTTTAATCACCGGCGCTTCAATTCGTACTACTACGTGGAAGACACAATGATATATTTAGCTTTGTCTATGTTATAAGTGTGACGATATAAGACGGCTTATAAAAGGCTATTGAAGCAGTAATGCGTTTCGGTTTGACAGCCGTTGTCACTATAGAACTAAGACTTATAACTCATGTCTCTAGGTGGGTGGCGACATTTACTTTGTTCATGTCTATGGGCTCCGGTAACCAATTGACACTAGACTGTAAACCACAAGCCATCTAAGCAATCTATATATATAATCATGAATTGCTGTTCGTTGTTAGTCTCGCTAAAACTCGAGAACGGCTGGACCGATTTGGCTAATTTTTGTCTTGAATTATTTGTGGAAGTCCAGAGAAGGTTTAGAAGGTAGATAGATATGAAATTTCTCGGAATTAAATAAAAATAACAATTTTGTTTTTCCTTTGATGTGTCCCCCGTCGGACGGATTCTTTTTGTTTGTTTTAAGTTTATTTTATACAAAAGTTTAGGTCTTTTACTATCGATTGAGGCATTACGAAGTCTGCCGGGTCAGCTAGTTTTTAAATAAATAAATTTCACATTGTTTTTAAAAAACACGTACTGAAACTCAGAAACCTAATAATCAACGAATTGTCGGCCATTTATGTAACGCAAGTTGGCGTTACATAAAAGTTGAGGCCCAAAAAAACCACACAAGGAGTAGTTGTAACAAACTCATGAATGAATGGAGTAATTTTTTTTGGCCGTTCAAGATACCGTTTAGCGGGGCCGCAACTGCCGCGATTTTTGGACATGATCATTTAGATCGCTATGAAGATAAAAAACAAATTCGTCTGAGTTACAAAGCGTATGGTAATTGTTGATACAACGTTGGATTTCTCTGCTCTGTATTATGTAAGTACCAATGATTTTGAGTTTTCGAAATTGGTTTTTGGAATTTGTATTTTTGTGCTTAGACAGATGAAGACGCTTACGGCCCGGCCCACCCGGTGCTTAGCAGTGCCCATAGACATCACCTCAAAATATGAGGTCTAAGTCTCAATTTAATAGTACATATAACGGCTGTTGCACTGATAGTTTTCGTTGCCAAGTCGTTGAAGACTAGTCAGATGTTTTTGTTTGTGAAAATTTGAAATTTGAATATCGTTCCTTGATATAATATATCGAGGATAGTTTTAACTTGCACACAGAAAGGCTTGAGTTTTATTTCTGCGATAAGATGATCCCAAATTATAAATAAGCGCCAACCGATTTCTACGTTGTAGTTTGGGTTGTATTTAATTTCAATGGCTTCAAATAGGCGGTTTATGTAAAATTAACTTAACTCATTTTCTTCATTAACGAGTATTAAGATTTTGTCAGAACTAATATAATAATGGCTACCACTCAATGGTTCCTAAGCAACACAGACACCAGTTCGTACGAGTATTAAAATTTACCAAAAGTATTGGAAAGGCGTAGAAAACCGTAAAATTTATCTAAACTCAAAAAAATGGTTCCAATAATTTCCTATTTCAGAATAATAATCACGAAATAATAATGAATACACATGTAAAAATCCATGTTGCCTCAGAAAAACTACGCCGATAATTTAACCTAATTTATAAACCCTTTAACCTAAATACATAAATTCAACTAGAATGTTCCTCTAGTTTTGTCGTTTAAAAACTGGGTATCTGGGTTATGTTATTGTTTACTTGTCTTATACTTTGTACATCAAAAGGGCTTTATTATTTAGTCATAAATAGGGTGTTTTCGATTGCACAACATAGATGTTTGCTGGTGTTTCGCTCATAGTATTGAGCCTCTCGAAATATATGATCGTATGTTGAAGTAATAATTCCTCATCGTTAGTTAACAAATAACTGACGATAATAATAATTAATACCAATAATTCCGTAAGGCTTGTTCAGAGGATTCTGTGCGCCTTGTGTGAAGCCAATTTTAAAACCAAAAAGTTGTCAAAGAATTTTTTTTATACCAATAAACGTAATTGCAGTTAATCTTTTTTTTATTTCTTAGGTAGGTGGACGAGCTCACGGCTCAGCTGATGTTAAGTGGTTACCGGAGCCCATAGACATCTACAAAGTAAATGCCGCCACCTACCTTGAGACATGAGTTCTAAGGTCTCAGTTTTTATAGAATAACGGCCTGCCCGCCCTTCAACAGAAACGCATTGCTGCTTCACGGCAGAAATAGGCAGGGTAGTAGTACCTACCCGCGCGGACTCACAATACGTCCTACCACCAGTCCCGTCATAAGTGGGGAGACGGTTAGCCAGCGGAATGGTTATTCGATATCGGCCTTTCTTCTTTCTCCTGCGAGCGCTCGAATGGGTGGTACAAGTCTAAATTATTGTTAGATTGTATAGAAACTTATATCATAATTTTTTGTCAATTTCATAAGCAGTAAACAAAATATTTAGTTACTTTCACCATATATTATTGTAAGAAAGCTCACTGCTGATATTTTTACAATTCACAATTTTAAAGTTTCTGTATCGTCTTCCGCGAGCTCAAACACAATAAAATATACCTAAGTAAAGTAATACTCGTAGTTAAGAAGCAACAACCAATCGTGAAATGAAAACGATAAGTAGTAACAGTTTTTATATAAATTTAACATGACATATTCAATATTCTTCAACATTTTCTATTGGCAAGCGAGTTTTTTTAAACATCACGCCAGTTGACATTATACGGTTTGTACCCCCGGCCGTGAGTCACCGTTGAGGGTGGTCGCTCGTGCCAGCGCAAAACAGATTATTTATAGTTTATACGTGTTTTATAACTAACTTATGCTCATACAATAAAAAATTTAAGTAGTCGTTGAGATTTTAACAGTTTGAAATCTTTTATTTGGCGTTAAGCTGCCGAATCCAGGAGGAACAAACTGCTATTTGTTCTTTCGTTTTCGGGAATGAATTACAAACGAAATGGTATTTTAGTTAGAGTTACACACACCCAAAACTGATCCAACAGTTTTACGAGGTCATCTCGCTTGTTATTATGCGCTGGGGCTCAGGATAAATAAAAGTTCCACCAAAGTACAAATTAAAACTCTATTTAACACTTAAAACACTCACAGAACACTTTACAATTCGTAATTCACTTCTTCCGCTTCGCTTCAGGTGATCCGTTCGCTGTTTCGCTTCGAGTAGATCCGATTACTAACTGTGTTCGTTTTTTTTTTTTTTTTATGATTGAAGGATTACTGGTGGCCCGGAGGCCTTTCCAGTTTCACCAGGACAGGTGGGCGAGCAAAGGCTCAGCCAGAAGGGGTGGGATTTGCTAACAGCTACCCGAGCGCCTCCGAAGAAGACCTAACAACTCAAGAGTAGCTGCTTCGCGAATGAATCTTACTACCGGATCGGAATCGCGACCCGCTGAGAAGATCCGGCGAGAAACTCAGCGAGCTGATTCATGGGTTAGGTTGCACGGCGAACTCTTTGTCGAGTTCGACGAGTACGGTTACCGAGGTCCCTAAGCCTGCTCCTAGAGCTGAAGGCGTCTAGTGCAAAGGTTATTGGATCTGTAAGGACGTGTCTAGGGCAACTGTGTTCGTGACATCTCCGCAACGCTTTTATAGTCGATTCGACATCCCTAGAACTATTGAGAACATTCCTGACAGATCTAGTATTTTCGATATGTGCTTCCGCTATTTGATAATAGATGGCGTTGAACTCTTCGAGCGTTCTCGATTTTACTAGTTCTTTTAATGTTCGTTTCTGCTATTCGACGATAGATGGCGTTACTCTTACCGGCGTAACATTATGCTTCGTTTACAGAAATTTGGATGTGTACAAAATTTAGTAGACATATGTAGTGTGTAGCAAAAGTGATACGCACAATCAAAGCAGTCAAGTTAAATGGGAAACCACGCCGCGCATTTCTAGGGTTTAATGGCTGTAGCAGATTTACACTGAAAGTAATACCGCTGCGTAATTCTTTTCGACGGAAAACGTCCTCGAAATAACATTCATTTTGCCCATCAAACCGAAACAATACTTTTTATAAATTAACATTTTCTAGAAATAGAACAATTTAAAACGGAACGTACTTTTATATTTGTTATTAGTATTTGAATAAACATATTTATATTTAAGTAGATTTAATACCATACCAGAAATTTCGCCTTCAAATACGAAATACATTTTGTCATTTACTAAACTTTGTTAACCTTGGTCACTTAAAGTACATCATCTCAGTATCCGATATTCAATTCCTTCATAAGTATCGATCACACGTTCAACAGTTTATGTTCAAGTTCCCTACAAAGACATTTGTGTCTAATGCATTGTATCAAAGTCATAATAATCTTATAGCTATACAAAAGTTTGTAAGCCGTGACTAAAGCTCTATTGTTTTCCGAATATAAATGCAGGGCTGTATGGACGCCTCGATATCATGGTTGTTTGCGATTTCCAATAAAATCGTGAATGGCTTCCGCATGATAATTTCTTGGTTGCGTTTCGATATTAAGTCGTTGAGGAAACATAGAACTAAGCAAATGGTTTCATTGACTCCTCTCAAATGTCAATTTACTGCAAATGTAAACTTAAATGAACTGTGTGATAAATATCTTATAATATCATGTGACCGATATTTTAATTGTATCATAAAATAATCTAACCATAAGTACAACAGGATAAGGAAAACGAGATTAGCATAAAAAAGCTTTTATGTTTAGACAGATTTGTATTTTGTACAATGACGTCATCGCTGAAGAGCGCGTTACGATTTCCGACTAGAAAATCCCTTTTCTAGGGAGGAAAAGAGTTTCACATTAAAAATCAACAAAACATTAAATTCCCATATCTCATTAGCCTGCAAATATAGAACTGATGTGCACAAGAAAATCCTGTCCCAATTCACTGAAATAAAATTCAGTTGTCAATAAAACACCTGGAATCGTTGACGTGACTTGTCATCGTAAAACTACAAGGAATCCATTATTGTGCATGAGCTCACCTGTAAGTATATTGGCAATATCAAGGTCTGCGTCATCATTTCGATTATTCAAAGGCTTTTATGAGAGGGGCTGTGAGGGTAGGTCCGGACGGTTGACAAATTGCCCGTGGGCCAGACGTTAGGGGACTCTGCTTAAATCTAGAGGGGTGTGTTGTTACACTCGAACATTCCGCTGTGTTTTACGGCTAGCTACATTCTAATAGCTTTAGCAGTAAATGAAATCAAGCAATCTTTACAGTTAGATATATATGTAAGAAGAAGTAAATTAATATATCAGACTGATGTTTCGTATGAATAGACCAGCTTCACGAAATAGAACTGACAAAACAAAACTGAATGGAATTCAGTATTAGATTTAGTTTAAATAGCATTGGGTTCTCAAAAAACTGTCGATGCCGTTAGTGTATGTTGTTGAGTCGAGTCATCGACTTTCAGTGGTAATACCAAAAAAACGAATCAGAAAGAAGACTGCCAAGATGCTATCCGCAGTTTTTAGTTCACCGGTGATCGTGGCAGTTGCGACAAAAGGGGAACTCTTGAAATGTGAAATCGTAATAAGATCCCTTTATGTAATAGTGAAACATGAAATAGAACTCATAAAAAAACAAATCAGAATCTCTAGTCAAAGATATCACGTTTCCGAAAAACATAATGCTGGCTAATAGTTTAAGTTTAATGATTTTAATTTGCATGGTAGTAAAGGCAGTGATGCTCTCGCGTGCTCCTTATCAAACTCTGCAAAACTTTTACACGGTGTCATTTGTATTTGGGAAACAATGGGCTCTAGTTGCACACTCCACACTGTCGCGCCAGTTTGAAGCTTCCCTGTTGTTCAGGACCCCACACCGGCCCCCCACTGTATGTGTCGCCATAGCCTGTATCAGACACGTTAATGAAACACCGCCATTAACCAATCGTGATAAGGTTCGAATCACGACAACAATTTAAGCAGCAATCACTGACATTGATCAATGACAAAGGAATACAGTCCTTAATGAAATAGAATTAGAGTTTTGTTCTGCTTTTCCGTGCTTAATGGGAAATTGGTTTGGGTGTGCCCGCGGCATCACGGTGGGCGCCGGTTATGAAGTGTCTGGGGACGAATTTATAAACGCGGAATGTTTGTTAACACTTCCTTGGAATAGCAACTTGGCGTCATTTATTTCCTGACTTTGCTATAGCAAATGTTTATTTCCCATTACGTAATAATTTATATTCTGAGCAGACGTTGAGAAAATTAATGAAACAAATCTTGTATACCTTTATATTTTTTAATTAATTACGAGCGGATCAAGCCGGTCAGGTTGTTATGAAGACCTACAAGTAAATTTGTTCAACTAAACGTAGTGTGGGTTACTAAACACGTTATTTTCCTTTAATGGGAAATTAACAATTTGATAAGAAATTAAGACGTGTAGCGAACTACGAGTATTGTGTATTTCCCATCGATTTTGGTTTATGAACTCGGTAATTTGGTGGTTTAATTCCTTTTTTTTTTTCCGAAAACTAAACATATAGTAAGATAAAGTACTCAAAAATTTGAATTCATATTATATGTGTTTGACATTGTTGATAAATACATAAGTAAAATGTCTAAAATCCGAAAAATATATTAAAGATTGCATTTAAGTACAACAAAAATGTTATGGCTTTACTAAATCAAAACATAGTTTCTAGTAACCGTATTCTCTCAATACCAACAAAGGACTAACCCCGAAGCTATGATCATAGGTAAAACTGGGAGGTTTGACAAATAATTCTATTATGGAAGTAATAACAATGCGTATTAGGATAACTTTTATGTTTGATACTTGTACAAAAGAAATGATAATATGAAAACATTGGTAGTAGTATTTTTCTTTTGCATACAAATGCTAAAATATTGCCAAGCGAAAATCAATTCTAAACGTGTTTGAGGAAGCTGTTGGTCGTATATATTATTATACAGGGTGGCCCATAAGTCCTTTGAAAAGTAAAATTTGAATAAAACGAACAGGGCGCGCGTGAGCGGTGCAGGGGAAGCGGGGGGAGTAACTTCGGTTTCTGGGAATTTAGTCCCGATGGAGCGTTTTACCGGAGCGGACCGTGCGTTTTGTGTGCGCGAGTTTTATAAAAACGACAATTCGGCAACCGTTGCGCGGCGTAAATTTCGAGAACACAAAGGTTTACACAACTTTGACGACACTCCAACTCTTCAAACGATTAAGAACTGGGTTGCTAAGTTCGAGGAGACCGGTTCGACGTTAGATAAACCGCGGTTGGGTCGCCCAAGGACGTCACGTACGGAACAAAACATAGACACAGTGACACAGTCTATTCGCGAAAATCCGACACAGTCAACTCGTAAGCGCGCCAGAGCATTAAACGTATCCAGGACATCGTTACAACGGATTTTGAAGAAAGATTTACATATGCACCCTTACAAAATTCAGTTGGTTCAAGAATTAAAGGAAACTGACGGTATTCAAAGACAAAATTATGCGAATGAAATGTTGAATCGGTTTACTTCCTTCAATAACATAATGTTCTCTGACGAGGCTCATTTCCATCTTAACGGGCATGTTAGTAAACAAAATTGCCGCTATTGGAGCCCCATCAATCCAAAACTTAAGCATCAGAAGCCCTTACATAGTCCGAAAGTGACTGTTTGGGCCGCTATGTCAGCCCATGGTATCCTAGGGCCTTACTTCTTTGAGGATGGCAGAGGGCGCGCAGTTACTGTTACGTCGGAGCGATATGTGGCTATGATCGAAGAGTTTTTCATACCAGAATTGCAAAACTTTTCAGGCTTTAATGCCAGGACGTGGTTTCAACAGGATGGGGCCACTTCTCACACCTCTAACACTGCTATGCCCGTTATCCGTCAACTTTTTCCTGGCAAAGTTATCTCTAAGAGAGGAGACATTTCCTGGCCTCCACGTAGTCCAGATCTGACCCCGATGGATTTTTTTTGTGGGGCTACCTTAAGGCTAAAGTATACGACACAAACCCGCGGTCAATTGAGGCCCTAAAAGAAAACATCGACAAGCATTTCAGCAGTGACGTGCCGCGCAGTCATCGACAATTTTAGACGTCGTTTGCAAGAGTGCCGTGATCGCAAGGGATTACATTTAGGAGATGTTATTTTCAAAAAATAATTCCCGTTTTTTAAGCTTTTTATGTAAATAAAAATTTAATTCATAATGTAATTAGTTTTATTTTCATAATTTTTTTTTCATATCAAAGGACTTATGGGCCACCCTGTAGTAGCTGTGCAGATTAATGTAACAGGAATTTGTATTGTGTTTAACGAAAATATATCAAAATGAGGTGTAGAGAACATCATGATTATTGACGTGTATATTTTTGAATTAACTTCTATAGGCTTGGAGAGGTTGAGTCTTGTCAATAAGAATCCACTATATAATGTGAAAGATTCTCAATTGCATTAAACTATCGGATGTTCTATTAAACAAACACGCATGATTAGTTAGGTCGTTGCAGAAATAAACAGAATGGTGGTACCAACATATATGTAGGTCGTTGCAGAAATAAACAGAATGGTGGTACCAACATATATGTATATGATCTCAACAAGTTACTACTAAAACGATATAATTTATATTTCTATGCAATTGTTTTCTTGTTCTTTATTCGACGATGAAAATTTATTAATCAACCAATTAATTAAATGAACAACAATCTGAGTGTTTTCAGCACTATGATTACTTCATAATGCAACTAAACATTTTCAATGCAATGCAAGTAAATAATGATGACGATAAGAAAGTGTTTGTATCTGTAAGGGACATTTATTATCTTTCTCCTAATAATATCTGATCTATAATATTGATATTTTATTCAGTTATTTTTATTATATTATTGACTATAACTAGCTATTAAGTTATTACCGGATCTATAGATATCACAATGTTAATGACGCAATCCACCTTGAGACATGAGGTCTAGTGAGCGAGTACCACAGTTCAAAATGTAGCGCGTTACTGCTTCTCGGCAGAAATAGTCAAGGTGGTGGTCGGTGGATTAGATCAGGTCCACAAGACGCCCAGACAACAGTAATTACGTAATTATTATTTTTTGCGAAATTGAATTTTACTAAAAAGTTCCTTTATCGTGGAAGTCATTAATAAGCACGTATTAAGCCTATACGTATTTCATTTAAAAAAATACTACCTGCTTTCGGGATATGACCAATGGCATAGTGGCATCGCTCGATACGAGTAGGTGCATCGGTTTTATTAGAAACTAGCGAACCGCCCTCGCTTCGCTTCGGAAATATTAAATTTTATTATTGAAAGCTGGCTCCCGCGATGCTACCCGCGGTTATTGTCATACCGCGGGAGACGCCGCGGGGCGAAGCTAGTATAAAAAAAGTATCCTAAGTTACTCCTTATATCATCAGCTACCTATCAGTGAAAGTCTCGTCAAAATCGGTCCAGCCGTTCCAGAGATTACCCGGAACAAACAGACAGACAAAAATTGTAATAAAACATGTGTGGCACTCGGAGATTGCCGCGGTAAAGCTACTATTGCATAGCATTTTTTATCAACTTATGCAATTATAAATAAACAATAATAATTTAATTTTAAAACAACAATAAAATAAGACCAAGCTCTATTTATAAACATTAACAAAAGCAAAACATGAACTGTTCCCTTCACACTCATAACCTAGACCGCGCGAGGGAGAGATGGGCAGACTTTTCATGATGCGCATGCGGCAGTGCGACGTCACGCCGCGCGCTTTTTCACAAACACTACACAAGCGCAACGTGTGAATGAGTTGAACGCGAGCGTTAGGTTATTTTCGTTACGGAATTTCTTGATTCAGTCGCCGCGCTCAAAGCCCGCGATAAAAGCTATGCAATAGCTTAAAATGTTATTTTGGTGTATGTATATTCAATTCATGTGCATGTAGTAAAAAGCGGTTATTTCAATATTACAAACAGACACATGTTTAAAAATTACATAACTTAATCAAATGAAGCAATTAACTATAACAATATCTTATCTGTACCTTTCGACGATTTCAGCATATTGAACATTTCAAAGTTTTATCTGTACGATAAAAAAAATATCATTTTACATAATATCTTAGCGAAATTTGAATATCAAAAACTTCTGTAAGTACAAACCGTTGCATCATATTTTATTGGTTTAAACTTTCTGGGAATTTGTTGCAACGTGAATTGTATTGTGTTTGTCGCTTACATCTAAATTATTGGAAAATAATTTATGGCATCGATCAAATCAGTATTTTTTCTTTATGTCTCAAATATTTATAGATACGTAAAACAATAACCAATATTTTTTTATATGCAATAGCGGATATCACAATACAAAACAAAAATATAATCACATTAGAGTATTTTATGTATGTGTCTTGCCATTTACACTGAAATTGGATAGTAGTTGAATTATATCTAGGGACCCACGCTGACAATGGTAGCTTATGTTCTGTTGATATAGAGAATATCAAAAACCAGGTGTTTGAACTTAGTTTTGCTTTTTTAAAAATTAAGCGACTTACCTGAGGCAACCATTACATAATGAAATTTCATTCTTGTAGACTACTAAATTAGAGAGAGAGAGAGAATAACTTACATTCAAAAACAGTCAAAATGCAGGTAGATTTGTACAATAGGCGGTCTTATCGCTAAAAGCGATCTCTTCCAGACAACCGTTCAATTTAGAGAAATTCTGGAAAATATAAAAATATAGTAGGTATGTTGCGGTGTACCATTGACAATACATTTAAGGATTATGTTCATATTTAGATTGTAAACATATCAATGCATTTTGTAGAGCACGTTGCACAGTTATTGTGACTTCGCTTTAGATTGCGGGTTCACGAAATATGAACTTTTACTAACAATTATTGTAGTTCGTAAGTTGTTTGTAAGTTCACGGTACTGGGCAGCGGGTACTGTGCTCACGGGTGCATGACTACACCTAGTCATACCCAACATGCTAGTCTGATGCACGAAGGCTGTAAACTTTACTACTATAACACACTGTCTCGAGATGTGAACGTTACCATAGATATTGTGGCGTTTAAGAACGCACCTTTTTCTGATGCGTAAGCCGGAACGCACGAGAGGTGGAAAAAAGAAGATAGTATGTGACACGGGACCTTTTTACCGCCGAAAATACACAAGACGAAAAAAATAATGTGCATAACTTAGAACTGTGTAAGCCGCTGCAACAATAAAACTCCTATTGTTTCAACTGTGGTGTTAATTACGAGTGATCCAAAAACACGATTTTCCCGCGAAATAAAGAAGGGACTATACGGACTCCCTCAATATGATACAATGTGTTAGAAAGCGAGCCTGTCTGTCAATGCAAATAGGAAAACTAATATCATTTGTCTTGGTTACGGTAATGATCTATGTATGTGTAAATAGGCAAAGTCGAAGCCAACATGTAAGTATTTCCACTGATTGTTAATTGACTTTCCATACATATTTTCTGTAGTTTTATTAAATTACAAACCTAGTAAATAGTTGCTACGTTGTAGTAACCATGTAAGATGTTTAGTGTTATCGACGAAATAAATGGAAATGTCAGTTTTTATCTTTGAAACGTCAATAAGAAATGTAATAGATAAAACAAATCTAAATCTTAAGGCTTTCGTGATTAAGGTCGAATTTTGATAATTGGTTGGTTTGATAATTGGGATAATTGAACGCTAGTTTTCATGATTACCCTGCCAAAACGGTCTGAATCAAAGCAACGCAACGTTCAGTCTAAATGACCATTTCGCGCCGCAGTTTACCGGTAATTATTGCTTTTATGTAGTTCGTGGAACTAAACGAATTTCTACGCGTAATTGTTGGCACGGCTAGTACGTTAGCCGGCTATCAATATTAACACTCATTGTTCCCGTCCGGTCGTTGTGTTTCATTTTAATTTTGTGATGAAACGCCTTTTTTTTCCTACCTATGCTGATAGTTTCGAGAGGCTATTTCGGCTTCTTGACGTGTAGGTGAGCTCACGGAGTTCAAGCCAGGAGTGTTGCTAACACTGGCCCTAGCAAGAGCAGTGCTTCGCAGAATCTACACCGGATCAGAAACGCGACCCACTGAGAAGATCCGGCGAGAAACTCAGTGGGCTGTGTCTATGGGTAAATTTACTCGTCGAGCCCTTCGTCGCAAGCGACGGGTTCGGCGAGGACGGTGACAGGGGAATAAAACGTCATAAAGTTTTCCGTGTACACTTTTTCGTACGTGTTGCATTATTTTCGCGAATGCTACAGATTGATTTTGATTAAGTATCATCGGATCGTCATATGGTGGAATAAATTTATATTATTATATAATAACTTTTTTTTCAATTTTTTTTAGCTATCGTTCTTTTTTTCTATCTTATGACGTTATGTGTTAGACAACGTAATTGAAGTTCTTCGAAAATTTAATTGTAACGAAATTATGCAACAAAAGCGAATTTCATTTGTTTCTTGTTCACTTTACATGTAAAGGTATGTTAATTCTATAAAATTTTAGTGCTAGTGTAGTAGGTAGTTTTGTAATTTATTTTTATGCAAGAAAGTAGAAAGCGAAATTAAGAGGTCGTTTAATTGTTTCTAATTAAAATGAAACAGTTCTTATTAATTGCTCTGAGTTATAACATTGCTTTTGTAATTAGCATAGATATTTGAGGAAATGTGTGCTGATGTTTTGACGATATTCATTTATGTCGAGGTACATCACTACACACACTATTTTCTCTGAAATCGAACAAGGCTGTTTTAGCGCGAACGTGAATAATTAATATCGAAATGTTCTTGTAATTTTTTTTTCAAATATAAGCAAATTGATATACCGTCTGAAACGTGTTTCCGGTATTCCATACCACCGGTGATTACTTAAATGTTTAAATGCTCATAATTTTCACACGTGCGTCTGGTATTTGGTTACTCTTGGCTCGGAGGCCTTTTCCTTTTTACCAGGACAGGTGGGCGAGCACGGGCTCAGCCAGAAGTCACAAGTTATCGTCGCATCAAACGTTATAAAAGCGTCTTATTCACTTACCTATAGTGAGCTAATGAGAGCCGAAACTGTGTGTAAACAGTCCACGCTTCGTAAATATGAATACCATTCAAAGTGCCTGATGGAAAAATTTACGATCACGTAATGTCTCCACTTTCTCTATGAACCTTGACTTCTAGATGACTGCGTTGCTCTGCTACGTACGTTATATTGATTAAAAGTGATGTTATTTATATACCAACCGGTCAGGTTTATGTTTCTGCTACACAGCCTAATGACCCATATAAACGGGAGACATTCCCTAGGTATATATTGATTTTTCTCGGTCAAGCTCGCTGGTTACACACGTTTTTTATTGGCCTCATGGTCACCGGTGTTATGTATAGATAGATGCACGGTTAGGTGAAGTGAAAGTTGTGTATTGTGCTGTAATGTAGCGCGTCCTTAGTGCGCAACAAGTCCTTAGTCCGCGGATTTAGTAGCAGGGCCCGTTCTAATCTATACTAATACAGAATATATGAAACTACAGTGGTTTTTACGGATGTTCCGTTATAACTACTGAACCATTCATCCGATTGACTTGGAAATTGGTATCTCTGTAGAAAATACATGTACTTAATGGATAGGCTAATATTTATATGAGTGTTGGACTCCCTATAGTTGCAGGGGTGTTGATGATGAGAATCTTTGTGGGGATGAGAAATAATAATGTTAATTTTAAATGCCCAGCGAAGCGGACGGGTACAGCTAGTATAAATATACAGGTACTCCCGTTTTTATTGTCATTATATTATTTTTGACGTTTCGAATACTTTAGAGTGTAAGGTTTGTTTTAAAATACTTTAATATAAAATTTACCATGTTAAAATTAAGACAACTTTTAGATTGCCTCATTGACACTGTTGGTGTGAGCGATGACGGTAGTGGGGACTAGGCATATTAAAAATGGCGGAAAAGGAGGTAAACAGCACTCAATACGTCGTTTCGGTTCCTCCCGATCCACTATCGGTGCTTCTAGGTACCTCAAGCACCGGTCACCGTTCTCGTCAAAGGCGTCATCTGCGACGTGGGGCTCGGCGAGTAAATTAACCCACAGCCCACCCAGTTTCTTGCCGGATCCTCTCAGTGAGTCGCGTTTCCGATACCGATGGTAGATTCTGCGAAGCACTGTTCTTGCTAGGGCTACTATTACCAGCCTAGGGAGGAAAAAAAAAGAGGTAAAGGGTAGGTAGTCGGAAAAATAACGTGAGGCTGCGTTCTTTGTAGAGAACATGTACTTACCTAAAAATTTGGAAAAGTGAAATTATAAATAAATCAGTACACAATTAAGTAAACTACTGCAGTCTGTGTATTATTTCCTGGCTGTTGGCAGTGGAGTTTACAACAGTTTTAGTGGTCATTAAATAAACTATAAAAATAAGGCGGTAGTTAGAACAATATGAACATGTCGACGAATAACAGTTTAGTCGTTCGTGAGACTACGAAGACTGTAAAGTATTTGAAGCGTTGAAAATAATATTTGCGACAGTGAAATTAACTGTAAATTTAATAATATTTTATTAAAATAAGAAAATACTATAGATACATACATACATATATTCATAAAGGGTCTCTGGTGCCTGATTTTTGAGTTTCTCTAGAGTGCTACTCTTTTCAGTTTTATGGTCAACTCCCATTTCAGCTTCCATTATTTCTTGCTAGAAATCGGAAACAAAATTTCTACGTCTACTATGGTCTTTTGATTAAATTCATTGCGCGATCTAAGATACATCTGCTTTGTTTCGGGTAACCCGAACTTCATCGTTCGGAGTATTTTCGTGTGGTCGCCGCTGTGGATCCTGGGTACACAGGAGTTACGGTGGTGGGAAAGAGTGGTGGGCAAATACCCAAAAACTGATGTATATATTTTAGTATGATAAATGAAGTCTAACAAATTCTTGATACGTTTACCTGTACTTTTTGGGATTTAAAGTTATGCTATCAATCAGCTTCAATAGGCTACAGACATCACAAGAGGAACACCGCCTATCCTCGCCGAACATATAGTGGTTTGTGACTGACCAAACCTTTTTTTTCCCTACTTAACCTGATAGCCTTAAGAGGCTATTTCAGCGTAACCTTAACTAGTAGGTGAGCCCACGGGGCTCAAACCTGACGACGTTGCTAACACGAACCCCAGCAAGAGCCGTGCTTCACAGAATCTACCACCAAACCCAAGTCGTCCCAAACTTCGAAAATTTAAGATTTCATTGGGGAATCGGGTTCGATTTGATTACTCAATCTTCTTCTTTCTTTTTGAAAATTATTCAGTGCACGACCTATACCTATATTATTAGAAAACTTGATTCTCTTTCCTAAATACTAATAATACCCAAACGAGAAAATAATTTCATAAATTTAAGTATTTTATATTTTAAGAACCGGTATATTTGACATAACGCAATCGACGCGCCCTTGGTGTCATGAATAAAATAAATTAGTACTCTATACGAAGATTGTGACACCACTTACGGGTGACATCTGTAATACTTCCGATTATAATTCTCTAACCCCGTTGCCTACAAGTGATTTTGAGTCAAGAGCGCTTAATGCTATCGATTGTTTTATCAAAACCGAGTGGCACGTCTTTTGAATTGTTATTCACAGAGAGATATTTTTTATTCAAATGATGGATTTTTGTTTTAATAATAAATAATTTTGCCAAAGATATTTTAGATTTTTTAATTGATCGTTGTTGTCAAAATCATCTGATGATACGTGAATGTGTATCCTATAGCTTGTGGCCTAAAGGTATCCTTTTTTTATTGTCCTTGCAAGCAGATGAACATACGGCCCACCTGATGGTGACCGTCGCTTATTGAAGCCCTTGCCTACCGTTAAGTACTGTCCACGAGTAATAAAATAAAAAAATATAAAAAAGTAAAAATGTATAAGTTGGATAAGAACGTATCTGAATCCCTTATTAATAGATTTTTTCCATTCAGTACACGTTCTTTCGTGTCACGAAGGGATGTTCCATACCAGGAAACAATTATTATACGTCAGTACCATATCAATGTTGACGCCCAAGCGGTCTCCAAAAGGGACTAAAAATGATAGAATATTTTCGGCGATCGAATACAAAAGGGCATGTACGTTATTCCTATCGCGGAAACCGCGTGAGACGATACCCCGAAGGGAGTATAATGGGGGTGGATAGGGGGTTCCAGGGCGATCCAACTACGTCACAAGACGCTGTCGTTAATGCTATTGATGTATTTAGAGCTTGATATAGATTTTTTGATGATGTTTATATTTAGTGTAATTTTTGGTGATTTTAACGAATTATTCCTACAACCAAACTGATGTTATATAGTAAAAAATATATCGGACGTGATTAATGGTATATTTAATTACAAAACGTATATTCATTATTAAACAACAAAACTTACCATACCATATACATAATATACAATGTTTAAATTGGATGAATATACGAACAGGTGGTAGGACGTCTTGTGAGTCCGCGCGGGTAGGTACCACCGCCCTGCCTATTTCTGCCGTGAAGCAGTAATGCGTTTCGGTTTGAAAGGTGGGGCAGCCGTTGTAACTATACTGAGATCTTAGAACTTATATCTCAAGGTGGGTGGCGCATTTACGTCGTAGATGTCTATGAGCTCCAGTGACCGCTTAACCAGGTGAGCTGTGAGCTCGTCCACCCATCTAAGCAATAAAAATGAAAAAGTATGTGTTAGGACATTAGTAATTTCGTAACATCAATATTAGGCCAGACAAACATCAATCATCGTGCGAGTAACATGTCTGCATTGAACGAAACTCGCAGACATAATGATTGGCGCACCGCTAACCGCTATTACGGCTGTGACGTCATATCCGATACTGCGCACGCGCCAGTTAATCTACCTCGTAGTATAAATTTAACAGTAAGCTTACTCGGTATTCCTGCAGCTATTTTAATACAAAATCCTATTAAAAATACGACAAGTTACATTTCTAGCCTACCCGGAACTTTTATGGGAGTAATTATGAATTAATGTACATACATAAACAAGCTTTAGATCAGAACTTCAATAGCAATGTGAAATTTTAAAAACATCGTTAGTAAAAACATGCAATCTATATATATAAAAATGAATTGCTGTTCGTTAGTCTCGCTAAAACTCGAGAACGGCTGGACCGATTTGGCTAATTTTGGTCTTGAATTATTTGTGGAAGTCCAGAGAAGGTTTAAAAGGTACTTAGATAAATATGAAAATCGGAATTAAATAAAAATAACAATTTTGTTTTTCCTTTGATGTGTCCCCCGTCGCGTCGGACGGATTCCTTTTGTTTATTTTAAGTTTATTTTATACAAAAGTCTTTTATTTATCGATTGAGGCACTACGAAGTTTGCCGGGCCAGCTAGTAAATTAATAAATACTAGTAAAATATAATAATAAACAGGTTTTTATTTCTCTTTCGCTCAAACGAATGTTGCTATGCTGTTCTCTTTCTACTGTGTCATCACAAACAGGTGACGACAGTTTTGCCACAGTGCTTAACGAAAAAAATGTTTACACACAGAACGTTCTACGAAGAGTTATTTCGGCTATTTTCGTTAAAACAATTACTCAGGTTTTCCCGTGAACTTAATTGTTCATGATGACACACGATATATTGACGTAATACTCGCATATCTATATCTATACTAATATTATAAAGAGGAAAGATTTGTTTGTTTGTTTGTTTCGAATAGGCTCCGAAACTACTGGACCGATTTGAAAAATTATTTTTCCATTAGAAGCCGACATTGTCCCTGATGAACATAGGCTATTAGCTTACTTTTTTTAATTTTTTTTAATATTTTTTTTTGTTTCATGTGTATTTTAATGTTTCCGAAGCGAAGCGAGGGCGGGTCGCTAGTGTGTTTATATTTGTGGATATGTTTGAGTCTGTCTTCTACAGTAGAAGGGAGTTTTGTGATGTCTCTTTTGGATTGCATTAAGAAATCTCTGATTGCTTTCGACACCGCCGTCGCTATGAGCGGTAGGCAGCGGCTTGGCTCTGCCCCTGGCATTGCTGAAGTCCATGGGCGACGGTAACCATTCACCATCAAGTGGGCTGTATGCTCGTCTGCCTACATGGGCAATAAAAAAAAGATCAACCTAACGGTCAGTGCTCACCGATGCTCAGAAACAGGAGTTCACTCAAATTATCACTAGTTTCCAACTACGCTAGGACTAAACTAGAGCATCTTGTTAACAGAGTAATATATATTTGCATATTCTTAACTTGAATGACTTCCACTAATGTTTTCTGTATCAGTTTGTAGTACTAATCTACTCTTTTTTTTTTATTCCGTGGTATAAATTCTGCTGAAGTACATAGCTGTGTACTTAATTTTGCTACTGCCTACAATCCCATAAGATTTTTGATTAATTTCTGATTAAAATCATAGAAGTATCAATCATGAAATGTTCTTTGCGGTCATCAATTAAGCACTCTGGGTCTTTCCGGATATGACTACTGTTCTCGGACTGGTGAATCTGGTCTTAGGAACCCTTCAATGTCTATTGTTAAGCGAGTTTGGGTAAATTAATTATCTTTTATAATAATCGAAATTCGACCACAATCACAGATTTACTTTCATAACAATTGCTCTTTCTATTTGTTATTGACATTATGAAAAATAGAATATTTTGTTGCAAATGATGTGACAAAAAAATCCACAGCAGCGTAACGACAAGTTCTTTTATTTGTGCAAGAAAGCAGAAAGCAGGTAGAAATGGCTGGCATGGCTTGTTTTATTAACACTATCCCCCCTTCGTTGGCTTTGGCTAGTGGCAGTGGCGGAAGGGGGCATGTCAACATGGCGTTGCGGCATGGCTGGTGGTAGGGCATGGCAGCTGACGTCAACGTCCGTTACAATTTACAAAAAAAGATTTGGCCTAAAGGATAAGACGCCCCATGTACTCGTATCGAGTGATGCGACAGTATAGGGGTTCGAATCCCGCAGAAATGTACCAATGGTTTTTTTCTAAATCATGTAGGTACTTCTCAAGGTAGGTAGTGGTTTTCGCGTTGCTATGTCTATGGGCTTTGGTAACCACTTAACACCAGGTGGGCAGCGAGATTGTTCACCATGAAATACAAAATAAAACTTTAGCACAGATGATAAACAAACCTTTTGCATAGCCCTTTTTTTTCGAGGGCCGAACCTTGTTAAGATCTTTTTTTCCACCTGAGAGTATGAATATATCATCCAGAAGTTGAAATGCACGGAACTGATCTGTTCCCAGGTGAATGAACTGTTTGAAAAGTTCGTGAAATTGATTTACGTAATGCGGTCAACATCTGTTTTCTGTGAGTCTGATCTATCTATTGTTTAACAGACGGTAAATATATTATTAACATGGTATGTTCACGATTTATTTTTGGTTTTTTTATTTTAAATCTTTTTTTAATTTGAACTTTGAAAATTTGCGTTATGTACTTTGGTGTAAATAGTGGATTCTAGGAAAGTGGTATAAATTATTAGAGATGTAGTAAATCAGAAATGGGCGCTACCAATTATCGTTATTATGTAGACTTGAGATTTCCATCTCAAATCATAGGTAGGCAAAGAGCGGCCATCACAATGAGATTTCGATGTATTCCTGCAACCAACTGCAAGTCGGACATGAGCTCTTCTTTTTGTCATACTTTCCATACGCAGCTCCACCCACCTGGAGTACAATATATCGCGTGGACGGCAACCCATGCTCAATAGTGGGATGAAAGCTAGCCTATATAATTTCACACATTTCAAAGCTTTTCTATTCTGTAATTCGTCAAAATTTGTCCCTTGTTTTGGCCGCGAAAACGTAACAAAGAGATATAGCTACTTTCTTATTTATAATATTAATAAGTAGTGCATTGAGACGTGAAATGCTTAATTCGCAATAGTACGCAGCTGCCACGAAGAGAAATGGATCCTCCCGATCCATTAACGGTGCTTTTAGGTACCTCAAGCACCGGTTACCATCCTCGTCGGACCCGTCGCTTGCGATGAAGGGCTCGACGAGTACATTAACCCATAGACAGCCCACTGAGTTTCTCACCGCATCAACTCAGTGGGTCGCGTTTCCGATCCGGTGGTAGACTCTGCGAAGCACTGCACTTGCTAGGGCCAGTGTTAGCAACATTCCGGGTTTGAGCCCCGTGAGCTCACCTACTAGTTCGGTGAATCTAGAATAACCCCTCGAGGTTACTAGAATAGGTAGGAAAAAAAACATAGTGCGCACTCACGAAGCCACTAGATACATAATATAATCGCTACAAATAAATTCAGGAGTAATTCCCAACACAGCACAAGCGCACGCAGCAGTAATAGCATCACAGAAAGCGCATACCTCGCTGTCACGCTAACAACTTTCGGATCCAAACAAAACATTATCAGAACAGGCGCGGTACCCATTTCGTCAATTGTCAAAACATTCACAGCGCTATCAAAGGTCGAGAATCGGTCCACGCCCTCGTCGATTACGTCACTATCGTGACATTTTGTATCTGACAGTCGTTCGTGAATGAAATGGACATGATGATGAGAAGCTTGTATGAGTCGCAAGTAATATGGTCTATCTGAATGGAAATTAGTTGACTCGGCTGTGTGGTGCCGATCTTAGAATACCACCATTCCATGTCTTTCCATAGATTTCGTAATAAACGATTAAGGGATTCACCGGAGAATCTTTTTTTTTATTGCTTAGATGCGTGGACGGACTCACAGCCCACCTGGTGTAAAGTTCTAAGATCTCAGTATAGTTGCAATGGCTGCTCCACCCTTCAAACCGAAACGCATTACTGCTTCACGGCAGAAATAGGCAGGGCGGTGGTACCTACTCGCGCTGACTCACAAGAGGTCCTACCACCAGTGAAAGCATTTTAAGCAGCGTATTTAGACACTTATCAGCGAATTGCGCTCCACAACTATTATACCTAAACTTGTACGCACGGGAAGGTCTTTCTACTTACTTGTGCCGCAGAACAGCCATTCGTTCCGGTTTGACAGCCGTTATATGAGGCAATTGAGACATCGAAATCATGTCCCAAGGTCGTCAGCATTCCCGTTATGATGTCAATAGATAGCTTTAACTTTACATCAGGCTGGGCGTTAGCTCGTTCGCTGACTTACGCAAAAAAAACGGTTACTAAAATATCAGTACATATAGGCTTTGCATTTTTCTGCAATACGTTTGGTTTTAATTTGGAAGCATTGAAGAATTATAAGTGAAACCCGGTATAAGAATAAAAAACACTTTTATAGAATCCTGAATGTGCAGACTTTTCTCCAGTTTTCGTGGATTGCAGACATAATTAACAATCCTTTTGCGGTGCTTAAAATTAGACCGTAATTAACACAATATACAACTGTTAATGAATAGTACGTATTTGAAACGTCGATATATTAATTATTATACATACTATAAGAATAAAAATGCCAGATCTAACCGAAGAAAATACGAAATCCATGTATTTTATCGTTACCGGATTTGACTAGCAATGGATAAACATTTGGAATTTTTATGCCCTTCCGTTAAAATATATTGTCCAGAAATCATATTTAAAAGTATCTTGAGCAATCCTTTCGGCAATAAAATTATCACAATCCCGACCCTTCTACCAACGGTGCATATAGAATTTAATAAGTGACACTGAGTTCATTCAATTGGGTGCTTCAACGGTGAGGTCATTCTATTTTAATATGAACCAGTATCGCTTAGTTCATTTACGACTAATGCGAGTGAAAATATCGTGTGTATTTAAATTGACGGCAAGGCCGGGTATGAAGATTAAAATGAAAAAAAAATCGGGTCTCTGTTATTATTACCATTCTCATGTATATTTTTATTCGTAATTAGTATTGCTGCTTGTTAGTAGTAGGGCATCGAGTAATCCTATCCGCCAACAGGCAGCTAATGTGGGAGTTGTTCCAATGAAATTGAAACTTCGAGTTAATGTCTCAAGGTGTGAGTTTATCCATCTGAACCAAAGAAAAATTAATCAGTTAATAAATCGACCACATATGCACGTCCATTTAATAATACCGTAACCTTACAATTGCACGAATCAGAGATCAACGCTGTTATATGAATTATGTGTAACGCACTTTGATTCGTAAACTGCATATTTAAAAATTGAAATCGGTAGGTGAGCACTATTTAACTCAACTGTCTCCCCATGCGAACAGTGGACTGTAAGTTTTTGCTAATATGTATATGTCGAGACAGGTACGAACAGAGTTTAGCAATTTTGATGGTACCTAAGTAATCAGTTTCGTATTTGTGATGTGTTTGTTACCGTCAGTACATGAGCACGCTGTAATGACCTTAATCTAATCAATTGAATGTTTCATGACCAGATGCAAAACCCTACCTTTTTGGTATGCTATATTGGCAGGTCAGAATAGCAGATATTGGAAGGTTTGAAACAAGGTTAAGATTCGACGTGACAGTAACCCGTATCTCTTATAGCTTCGAGGTCTCAACGTCAAAACGAGAGATTAATTTTTGCATCAAATTTGAAACTATTTCGCTTCTCTCTAAAAGATGTCTCGGTTATCTTGAGCCGAGTACTGTACGTAATTACCTTCAAAGTATGTCACATAATGGAATATTTAATGGAGTTGTTTTAAATGTATTTTCGTAAACACCTGAGCCTGGGCTTCAACCCTGGGTAATATGACCATGATTATCCAGGAATGATAAATAAAGGAACGAAATTGAATATTTGAATGTAACTGCCATTTTCAATGTTTCCTTCCTTTTTGAATTTCATTTTTTGGTACATCAATGATCTTATTTATAATAATAATAATAATAATAATATAATAATAATATAATAATAATAAAGCCATTTAATCCAATTCTCACTCTCGATTTATAACACAATGATTGTTAGTAAGTTGTAGTTTAAAATTAAAAGGTTACATACTTATAATTAATTAATTATTTAATATTAGTACTATTTATGAGATTTGGACCCCTATCTGGGTAAAGGCCTCCTCCATCCTTTTCCATGACTCCTTGTCCTTGCCTGATTTTATCCAGTCGTTTCCTGCGACGTGTGTTATGTCATCGGCCCATCGTCTTAATTGTCGACCAACATTCCTTTTCCCCATTGGTCCTTTCCATCGTGTGGCTCCAATGGTCCATCTTTTGTCTGGGTATCGTGAGATGTGTCCGGCCCATCTCCACTTAAGTGAGAGTGCGTGGCTGAGAGCATCGGTAAGTTTAGTTTTTTGACGAATGCTTTCATTCTTAATTCTATGTATTCTTCTAATTTTCAACATGCTCCTTTCCATGGCTGTTTGACTGCATTTAATTTTTTGTTTTATTTTATTAGTAAATATCCACGTTTGGCAGCCATACAACAAGCAGGGTAACAGGCATGTATCAAATGTTGCCCTTTTCATACGCAAGCTGTAGTTCCCTTTTAGGATTTCTTTTAGTGCCCAGAATTTCTTCCAAGTTGCGTTGATTCTTCTTGTTACTTCTTCTTCGTTGCTTGTCGTTTTGAATGAGATTTGCTTCCCTAAGTAGATGTATTCGCTGACGTATTCTATATTGTTACCTTTTATCATTATCGGGCGTTCGTGATTGTTGGTTAATATCTTAGTTTTGCTTACATTCATTTCTAGGCCGATTTTTGAACTTTCGCAGTCCAGTGATCTCATCATTTCCTCTAGGTCTTTGGCAGTTTCAGCAATTATAACAACATCGTCAGCGAACCTCAGATGGTTTAGGTAGTGTCCGTTTATGTACACTCCCCTTTTTTTCCAATCTAGTTTTTGAAAAATAGTTTCAAGTACTGCTATGAACAGCTTCGGGGAAAGAGGATCTCCCTGTCTGACTCCTCGTTCTATTTTTATCTCGTCTCCTCTAGTTTCTAATTTAACTCTGCTCGTACTTTTTGTGTAGATATATTTCAAGATATTGATGTATTTATAGTTAACATTTGATTGTTGTAATGCGTTCCAGATTGAACAGTGACTGATGCTGTCGAAAGCTTTACTGTAGTCAATGAAGGCCACATACAGAGGTCTTTTATATTCTCTGTATTTTTCTATGACCTGCTCTAGTGTTTGTATGTGGTCCATTGTGTTAAAGCCTGATCTGAATCCCGCCTGCTCCTTTGGTTGCAGCTTGTCGATGTCGTCGGATATTCTCTTTAAAATTATGGATGAAAATAGTTTATATATGCTCGCCAGCAGGCTTATGGGTCTATAATTTCCTATATCTAAGGGACATCCTTTCTTGAAGAGTAAAATTATGTCTGATGCACACCATTGTTTCGGTACTTTTTCTTCGTCTAGTATCATGTTAAACAATTTCGTAAAATGGCGTGTTAAAATAGGTGCTGCTATTTTAAGGGCCTCATTACATAGTCCATCTGGTCCGGGACTCTTCTCAGGCTTCAACTTATTCATTTGTTCGTACACTTCGGAGTCTTGAATTTTTCTGATGCAGTCTGTTGTGTTCATGTGAGTTATTTGCGCTTTCGTTTCAATGCTGTTTTGTTTCTTGTATAAGTTTTTATAGAAGTCTGTCGCATGGTTTATTACATCTTTTCTAGATTTTGTTTCTAGTGAGTTATGTTCGAGTTTTTGAATCCATGACTTATGTGTAGTTAATTCTTTGTAGGCTTTTTTGGTACTTCTAAAATTCTGTATGTTTCTTGAGATAATCTCATATCTGTGGTCGTTGTAGTCCTTACGGATTGACCTACTAGCCTCTTTGTATATTCTGCTGAGTTCTTCTTTCATGTCTTTAGTTTTATTCTTTGTGTATGATAGTTCCGTGCGCCTTTTTATAAGCTGGATTGTATCTTTGGAGAAAATATTGTGTTGATGAGCATGTGCACTGTTTTTGTATTTTAGACTCTCTGTTATGCCTCTTTCTAGGATATCGTAGTATGTTTGGATATCATTACACTCTGTTTCTATATTTTCTGTGTGTATTCGTAGATTTTCGATATAGTTTTTAATTTCTGTTTCTGTCTTAGGGACATTAAATGGTGTTGTGTAGCTTCTTCTGCTCTTTACTGGACGACTTAAAAGTAATGATGCTCTCACTAATCTATGATCGGAAGAAAAGTTAAATTTGCTTAGTACCTCGATATTAGTTATGAGTTTATGGTGATTTATCATTTAAAAATCTATTTCATTATTAGTTTTTTGGTCCGGTGATAACCATGTCCATCTGCGGCTCTTCTTCTTTTTGAAGAATGAGTTCATTATTGACAGTTTGTGTTGGTAAGCATAACTTAAGAGACGTTCACCTCTTTCATTACTCACTCCGTAACCATATTTTCCCATTACTGGATAGTAGTTTGTTTTCGGGCAACCTATTTTCGCATTGAAATCTCCCATGACTATGACCTTTCCTTCCGTCTTGGTGTGAGCATATTCAATATCTTCGTAAAATTTTTCAATTTCTTCTTCTGTTGATCTCTCTGTCGGCGAGTATGCTTGGATTATTGATAAGGAGAGGCTTTCAAATTTGATTTGCAAAAGTGCTACTCTTTCTGAGATTCCTATAAAGTTGGTGATGTTGTTTTTATATTTTTTCTTGATTAAAAATCCTACTCCATGTAGTCCTTTAGTTTCGCCAATGTAGCAAAAGATAAGGTCGTTGTACTCTTCGATTTTACATCCCATTTTTCGGATTTCTGCGAGGCCTAGAATGTCCCAATTAATATTTTTTAGAGCATTCGTTAATTCTAGGAATCGTTCTGTTGATGAAAGTGTTCTTACATTATAAGTGCAGATTTTGAGGGTTTGTTTTACGTCTTGGTCTGTTTCTGTATTTGGTGGAGGGTTACAGTCTAATTCCCCACGAGGACAAGTCGGGTTGGGGAATGATGTAGGAATATATAGCTTCCTATTTTCTTTTAGTTTTGGTGTTTTGGTAATATTGGTATTTTCCTTTATTAGAGCTGGAAGGGATTGGTCGATATCCGCCACAGTGACCAGCCAGCTTGGGAGAGGTGTTGTTGTTTTGTTTGTCTTGTTAGTAATTTTTCGTTCATTTGTTCTGATTTTCCGGTTTCCGATGTGTGTTGATTGCTATACTTTATTTATATGGGATGTTGAGTGAGCCCTATTCCTGTACATCCTTTCGAAGGCATTTATTTTGTTTACTTTTGTCGGGGCGTTTTCAGTATCATTCTTTGTCTTTGGTGAGGTAGATTGATCTCTCTTCCTTTTATCTCGCATCCCACTTGCTTCACCTTCAACAATTAGTCTGTCGTATTTTATGTATGCTATACGTCCCTTTTTTCGTTCTTCCCTTAACTGAGGTATTAGTTCTTTCCTTCTTTCTAAAACTTCTTTACTATAATCCTCTTTAACGTAAATATTTTTTGGCAGCTTTTTCTTATTTCGCAAAATCTCATCTTTCTTCCATGCGTTTAGCATATTAATTAAAATTGGGCGTGCTCTTTCTTTTATTTTACCAATTCTAAACGCTTTGTTAATATGTGTTTTATGCACTTCGATACCCGAATCGTTTAAAGTTGTTGATACCATTTCTACTATGTTAATATTTTCATTCGATTCCTCGAAGCCGTAGAATATTAAATTATTCTCCTTTTTTCCAAATTCTAAGCGTTTCACTTTCTCATTTAATTTCTCTACTTCATTCTTTAGAAACAAATTTTCTTCTATAATTGGTGTTAACTTATCATCCATTTCTTTTAATACCGCTTTTGTGATTGAATCTGTTAGGGTTGTTGTTTGTTTTTCCATTTCTTGTTTTATTTTTGAAAATAGTAATTGCATTTGCTCGTCCATTTTAAATTTATGAATTCAGATTTTAATAATAAAAGGTTTTTTTTTTTTTTTTTAATGCCAGTACTAAAATAATAGATTGCGTGTAACGGAACGTAATGTTCTTATCTCTGATGTTGGTAGCACTGTTATAAAGTGTCAAAGTAAACTATTATTTATAGGTTATGTTATTACAATGATTTTTTGCACTTATTTTGTTCGGAGCAAAATATACAAGTTGTTTTTATCACTTTATTTCCACTATTAGTCCTTATTACACGATTCACTTGCACAGTTTATAGTTTTGTTCAGTATTTAAACAGTAATGTTTTTATATTCTGGGAGCAAAATTTGTGACGTTTGTACTATCCAACGATCCAACCGGAATACCTTATTTATTAATACTTAATTAAAAACACAAGTCCTTAAGTTTCTATGAATATATTTCTTGAATGTACTAAGCTGTGTTACTAAGATATGTATAATCAATATAGGTTTAGTTTTCAGCTCTGGATTTGGTCCCGTTTTAGGGAACACACAACTTACACTCATTCTATACAGCGCTTTTTGTACAAGATACGATTAAAGACGAGTATTCCACTCATGGGCGGTCGTTCGTGAGTTTTTTTTATTTTTTTTACTGCTTAGATGGGTGGATGAGCTCAGAACCCACCTGGTGTTAAGTGGTTACTGGAGCCTATTGAAATGTCCGACGTAAATGCGCCACCCACCTTGAGATATAAGTTCTAAGGTCTCAAGTACAGTCACAACGGCTACCCTACCCTTCAAACCGAAACGTATTACTGCTTCACGGCAGAAATAGGCAGGGCGGTCGTACCTACCCGTGCGGACTCACAAAAGGTCCTACCACCAGTCGGATAAATAAATCGAACCTAATATTTTAAAGCAACGTGTTGTATGAATAGGATGGTGGTTGTCAAGAAAATACTGCACAAGCGAAAACGTGTGCCGATTATCTTGTGTGTTATGTGAATAGTTATGGCGAATATGTACTGCGAACTTAATTTTATAATATGTTCGTTCTGAGTGGTTCGAACAACACAATGATAACTTGATAGAATCCCATTTTATACGTCACGTTTACTTTTCGTTGTTACCCTACGTATAGCCGTGGAGCATCAATAATTCAAAGAAACGAGTATCTTCAGACATTAATTATATTTGCGCATGTCTAAAGATTTTTAAAGGGAAAGAAATGCAGTGAATGAAACGGAACCTACGTTTATTTTGCACAATTTTTTTTTCTGTTGCTTAGTTGGGTGGCCGAGCTCACAGCCCACCTGGTGTGAAGCGGTCACGGGAGCCCATAGACATCTACGAAGTAAATGCGCCAACCACCTTGAGATATAAGTTCTAAGATCTCAGCATAGTTACAACGGCTGCCCTAACCTTCAAACCGAAACGCATTACTGCTTCACGGCAGAAATAAGCAGGGTGGTGGTACCTACCCGTGCGGACTCACAAGAGGTCCCACCACCAGTAAAAGAATACTCATATTAACGGCCGTCTGGTGTAGTGGTAAGTGACATGGTCACTACACAAGGGGGTCGCGGGTTCGAATCCCGCCAAGGGAAGATATTTGTATGATAAATATAAATGTCTTTTCCAGGGTTATGGATGTATATTAAATATGTGTATGTGTATAATAAAAATCTTATATTTATTTCCGTTATCTGGTACCTGTAACACTAGTTCTTTACGAACTTATCACGGGACCAGTTAATGTGGCGTGACTGTTAGTAAATATTTATTTATTTATTTATTATTATTTATTATATGCAATGAAAGAATGAATAAGAATACTCATATGCAATGAAAAGTTATTGATTGAAAGTAATTATAACATACCTTCGAAAATAATTGTTTCAGTTAGAATTCATTGAGTTTGTTGAAGTAGCTACCGCTTCCATTTCATCTGGACATGATTACCATTCAGTGGCGGTAATCATGTTCTGATGTCTATGGGCTCCGAAAACACTTTTCACCAGGTGGGCCTTAAGATAGTTACTGTGCCTGTACTGTACCATTACTGGTGGTAGGACCTCTTGAGTCCACGCGGATAGGTACCACCGCCTTGCATATTTCTACCGTGAAGCAGTAATGCGTTTCGGTTTGAAGGGTGGGGCCGCCGTTGTAACTATACCGAGACCTTAGAGCTTATATCTCAAGGTGGGTGCCGCATTTACGTTGTAGATGTCTATGGGCTCCAGTAACCACTGAATACCAGGTGAACTGTGATCTCGTTTACCAATCTAAACAAAAAAAAATCCTCGACAATTTCGTTGGGTGACGCAAATTTTATCATTTTTCAACGAATGAAATGAAATTAAAAGAACATGTAATGTACATTTATAACATTACAAGCCTAGTCTTCTATTACAGCGTTATAAATAAAACTCTGGATCCACAAAATGTCCAATTATAATTAAAAAATCTTTAAGCTATAACAATGTCAACAATTATCCCTTGAATGCTCAGTGCCTTAACAAAGCGTATCTAGACGTGCCATTAAAATTTTCACGAGGGGAGCAGTGAATCCCACGGGCCCTTTGTAGATTACAGATCCCTGAAAAACGGCTGACAGGAATCACAAAAGAAAAATTCAGTTCACTCCCATTATCAGATTTTGTTTTAAGGAGTTTAAATTTTTCGAGATCACCCTAATTTCTTGTTGAATCCTGAATAAGTTCGTCTTTGAAAAAATTGGCTCTCTTGACGTAACTTAAGAAACATTAAAATTTCTCCTAGTAGCCTTTGCGATTTTAAT
Organism: Bombyx mandarina; assembly: GCF_030267445.1. Taxonomy (NCBI): domain Eukaryota; kingdom Metazoa; phylum Arthropoda; class Insecta; order Lepidoptera; family Bombycidae; genus Bombyx; species Bombyx mandarina. Next base: position 5,922,334 of record NC_143234.1, on the reverse strand, counting down.
TTCTCATTAAGGTTCACTAAATGTGATCTTATCTTATCTTATAATATATAAATCTACAGTGGTTTTTACGGATGTTCCGTTATAACTACTGAACCATGCATCCGATTGACTTGAAACTTGGTATCCATGTAGAAAATATATTTACTTTTTTTTTTTTTTTTTTTTTTTCCTACCTATGCTGATAGCCTTGAGAGGCTATTTCAGCGTACCCTAGCTTGTGTAGGTGAGCTCGCGGGGCTCAAACCGGAGAATTGCTAACACCGCCCTAGCAAGAGCAGTGCTTCGCAGAATCTACCACCGGATCGGAAGCGCGACCCACTGAGAAGATCCGGCGAGAAACTCAGTGGGCTGTGTCTGTGGGTTAATTCGCTCGTCGAGCCCTTCGTCGCAAGCGACGGGTTCGGCGAGGACGGTGACCGGTGCTTGTATTGCCTAAAAGCACCGTTAATGGATCAGGAGGATCCGTGATGACGTGCTTTGGGCGACGTCGACGGTTTACCAAACGGTCTACAGGATCGGGTATGTAGTTTCCGGCGGCCACGACAAGAGGGTTCTCATGTCGTGCCGCCTTCTCAAAGTGGCGCAGCGATGCCGACTGTAGATACTTACTGACGGGGTCGAGCTCCAGATCATCGTGGAGGTCCACGTTCCTCTGGAACCATGGTGCTCCGACGGCTATCCTGCAGAATCGGGATTGTATAACCTGAAGGGGTTTCAAGTTGGTGCGGGCCGCGTGAGCGAACACTACGCTTGCATACGTCATGACGGGGCGTATGCAAGTTTTGTAGAGGGTTACCTTGTTACGGAGGGACAGTTTGCTTCGTCTACAAAGCATTGGGTAGAGTCGTCCTAGTATAAACGCGGCGCGATCGCGTACCGTTTTTACGTGGGGACGGAATGTCATCCCTCTGTCGAGGGTGACGCCTAGGTATTTGACCTTCGGGGCCCACGGTATGGGCTGGTCAAAGAGAGTGATGGGGCTAACGGCGGAGGTGTTTACGCGCCTATTGGGGAGTGGGGTGCTCGAAGTGGTATTCGGAGGGCGACCCCTTTTGAATAGCACCGCTGTACTTTTCGTGGGGTTAATGTCTATTCGCCACTTCCGGAACCACTGTCCCATGGTGGTTACTGCGGTCTGGAGTCGCCGATGAAGCAACGACATCTTCCTACACGAGTAGTAGATAGCCGTGTCATCGGCGAAGAGCGCTAGATGGGTCTCCGGAGACCGGGGTATATCGTTGATATACAAACTAAATAGTAACGGGGAGAGTGCGGAGCCTTGCGGGACTCCGGCAGTCAGATGACGGGGACGAGAACGAGTTCCCTCTACTCGATATCGAAACGAACGGTTCGACAAGAAGTCTCGTATGATGAGCACGAGTCTGTCTGGCACTCCCATGTTGTACAGTTTGTAGATCAAACCGTTGTGCCAGACTTTGTCGAACGCCTTCGCTACATCGAAGAAGAGGGCGCCGGTCGGGATTTGTTTACGCCTATTTAGCCCTATTAAGATGTGCTCCGTGAGGCGGTGCACTTGTTGTACGCACGAGTGTTTGGCACGGAATCCAAACTGCTCGTCTATTAGAATTTTATTCGCGGTAACGAAGTCCCAGAGGCGTTTCCGAAGGAGCCGTTCGTAAATTTTGCCTATCGCTGGGAGGAGACTAATCGGTCGGTAACTAGCGGTTTCATTATTCGGTTTGCCCGGCTTGTGTATACCGATAACGTCCGCTTCTTTCCATACCGCCGGAAAGATGCAGTGCGTCATAGCGGCATTTAAGATGGTAGCCAACATTGTTATCAGTTGGACTGGTAAGAGTTTTAACGCGCGGTTGCGGATGCCGTCGGAGCCGGGTGCCTTCTTAGGTTGAAGGTTTTCTATTACTTCTCTAACTTCGTCAGAGGTAATGGGGGGTAACGCGTCCGAGGGTGGCAGGGAAGCTCTGCGCTCGACCTCCCTGTCGACTGCCTCGGTGTGTTCGGGGTCCGCGTATTGAGTGCTGGTGGTGCACTGCTCTTGCAGTGCATCGGCCAGCAACTCTGCCTTGTCATCGTCATCGAAAGCCGGTGGTTGGCCTGAAGGGCGTACGAGAGGAGGCATAGTAGCGGTAGTTTCGGACTTGAGAGTCCTTGCTAGTCGCCAGTATGCTTGATGAGAGGGCGCGAGTCCTTCTAAGTAACTATCCCAATTCTCATTTCGGGCGTCGCTTAGGCGAGATTTTACATCCCGCTGTAGACGACGCATCCGAATCCGGTTTGAGTGCGTGGGAAGTTGATCGTAGGCCCGGATTGCCGCGTTTCTAACTCTTAGGAGGTTCCTAAGTTCGGGGGACAGTCTGATGCGGTGGAAGCTATCCTCCACATCGACTTCTTTTGAGGATCTTATGATCGCGGAAGAGATGTGATCCGTGATGATGTTTATGGATTCGACTGTGTCCTCGGGGGATGGAGTTGAATCCGGGCCGCAGGGGAGGATTGGTGGAGCGGCATCGGCTAAGCATTTGCCCAGCTTCTTCCAGTCCACCATGGTCCTCGTAGCTGTGACTGGGTTGTGGGGGCGACCGAGCTGCATAACGACAGGTCGGTGGTCTGAGTCGAGCTCTGACATTGCTTCGATGGAACGCAAGCGCAGAGTTACGTTCCTCAGCAGTGCCAGGTCTATAGTGCTCGGACGGAGCGCGATGTTATACGGATAACATGTTGGAGTTGGGGGACCGACTACTTCAAAGGTAAGGTCGTCTATAAACGCGTCGAGACGCCTACCGTTTATGTTTGAACTGTGGCAGTTCCACCTAGTGTGGTGGCAATTTAAATCGCCTGCCAGGATGACGGAGTCTCCCATGCCGAACAGTGACTCGATGTCACTGCTCAGAAGGGGCTTGTCCGGGGGGAGATAGACGGATGCGATGACGATCGGCTGGTGTCCCGTCAGCGAGATACATATTTACTTAATGGATATACTAATATTTATATGAGTGTTGGACTCCCTACACTAGTTGCGGGGGCGTTAATGATGAGAGCCTTTGTGGGGGTGAGAAATAATAATGTTAATTTTAAATGCCCAGCGAAGCGGACGGGTACAACTAGTACCTTATAACATTATAACATAAATATGTGAATAGTCATAATAATTATAATGTTCAACTTTAGTCGTCGCAGGTAAGAAAATTGAAATGTATCCGTAAAAAGCGGTTCCCGAAGTTCTTAGACATAGAATGGCGATCTCATTGGTCGTTTTCGATGTCCTACTAAAGACAGAAGAAGAAGGCGTCGATACTATTGAAAAGAAACTTCCTGAGTGTACGATAGATAGCTCAGTTTTATTAAATTTTAACGTTTTTAAGGAATACGAACTTACCGTCATCTGCTGGTGATTTAACGAACGAATTTCCCGATCCATTAACGGTGCTTTTAGGTACCACAAGCACCGGTCACCGTCCTCGTCGGACCCGTCGCTTACGACGAAGGGCTCGTCGAGCGAATTAACCCATAGACATAGTCCACTGAGTCTCTCGCCGGATCTTCTCAGTGGGTCGCGTTTCCGATCCGGTGGTAGATTCTGCGAAGCACTGCTCTTGCTAGAGCCAGTGTTAGCATCATTCCGGTTTGAGCCCCGTGAGCTCACCTACTAGTTAAGGTTACGCTGAAATAGCCTCTTAATCGCGCTGGTAACGGGCAATTTGACGGGAGATTTCAAAATTTAAACCTCAAAACTAAACACCTACTTTGGAACGTAAAGCAAGAATACTTTACAACAGATATTCGTAAAACTGGTGGCGATCTAAGTGGGCTTACAATATACGAATAGTTAAAACAAGGGTGCGGAGTAGATTGAATTTTGGTGGGAGGTGGCAACTAAAGAAACTGCTGTAAGGTATATTTTAAGGAAATAACGCTCCCCTTATTTGTGTCAGGTCTGATTCGTCAAATTTCATTTCAATAAGATACCTTTTTGTATATGTATTGCGCTCGGATGTCGATAGGAAACTTGCTGGATCGATATAAACGTGCAATTTGCTTCCGAACTAAAAAGATTCAATTTGACTTCGATTGGTTTCCAGGTGTTGGACCGAAGCTAATCTAAGTTTAATTTGCAAACTTTCTACCAGAAAACGAATTAAGTAAAACCGATAAACCGTTCGGAACATTCGGAATTTTAATTTAGAGAATGTTTTCCGCGATTTATGCTTAATCCTCGTTTTTGTACGCATAGTGTCAGTGAGCGATTGCTTGTGATCATTCTCGTACAGTGAATCTGTTATAGCCCCTCGAACTTACTAGAATAGGTAGGCTTGTTATCAATTACAATTTTGTATCAGACCAAATGGGTATTGGCCTTTTTTTCTTTGATTGTAAAATAATTTTGTTCCATGTTGATCATACGAAATAAAAAAAAATATCTACTATAAATGTATCTAATAAAAATATCCCTTTAATGTAACTAATCAAAATGATTGGTATTTATTACCAAATACCATTCCAAAAATCTTTATTTTAATTTGAACTGATATGAAAACGTAACTAGAACACAATTGTCGTGTTTTGATGAACGGTAAACTCATTTCTATCTTATCTTATTCTATAATTTGTATCTTGCTCAAATGTTTTATTTATTGTAAGTTATTTGTTAAGGCTCCATCTAGTTTAAGTACATGAAACTACCTTGAAGTCAGGTACGAAAAGTTTCAGATACAGAACGAAGGTATTGATTTTTAATTGCTAGCGTTTGGTCTATTATTTTAAGTCAATAGTTTCCAAATGCATGGCAAAGGTTTGAATCTTGGTGTGTTTTTGTTTTAACGACTAGTCAGTACTATGATTTAACTAAATTTCTACGTCTCCTATGGTCTTCTGATTTAATTCGTTGCTTGATCCAAGACATATAAATTTTCTCTCGGGTAACCTGAACTTTATTGTTCGGAGTATTTTCGTGTGGTCCCACTGTGGATCCTGGGTACACAGGAGTTACAGTGGTGGCCAAATATCGGAGGAAAAAAAATCAATGTCAGTAAAATGTTATGGATACCGAATGCTCCTAACGGATCTTAATCTGAGACTAAAATGTTGCTATCCCTTATCTACCATCCGCTACTAAGGATAGGTTCTGTCCATTCTTAATTTCTATACACATATCACAGATACAGTTAATGTATGCAGAATACATTTTGTATGTCTCTGCCTTGAAACTTTAATATGTTTTAGTTTAGAGAGAAGAGGAAATTCGTTGCACGAAGATACCTGTCAATTCAATCTAATGTTTCATGGTAGGTAGTTTCTTTCAAAGCCGTGAGGTCTTATGCCGCTTTTAGCTTATAAAAAATAGCCAATCTAACTACATTGGCCTCTTTCGCGCTATTGACCTTACTTTAGTATCGCCCATTTAATTATTTGCCTATCAGAATTGAGCATATCTTGCAATGTCATAATTGCTGCCATGTCCGCGGGCAATGTCAATGCTTGCCCTACATACCATTCCATTAACGAAATGGAATGAATTATTCATTTTGTTTACATTGCTTGATCTTTGCTGAATCACGTTAAACAATATAGGGACTGAGTATTCTTGTTACTTATAATAAGTTTGTTCGCTATAGTGTCGTTGATTCGAATTAATCAAGGAATCAATGATGTGTCATCATTGGGATACTATTCGTTAAAACCGTGTTTGCTGTTAGAACAACATTCCGGCGTTTTTAGTCCAAAACTAATACTGCTTATGTTTTTGAGTTTACATAAGAAATAAAATAGGGAACATCATCCATAAATGCACGTATATTAAATTAGTTTTGAGATACAGCGTATATAATCTCTGTGACGTCACACACGAGCTTTGATGGCAACAACACACGCCTATTTGCTGATACTCTCTATTACCCCGGCTTGCGGTCTCTTGATGAATACTGGGACAGATTCAGAAGTAAGTAAATAAATTCAAAAATTTCGAATTCATCGTGAGACTACTAAATGGTCACAGTTGCCAGATTATAATTTTTATGGTGTTACAATAGCATTCAGTAAAACGGTCATAGATCTTCGAAATTATGTTGACAGATACTTCGCTTGGTCATTGGACATCAAACAACTAAGCCGAAAGCCGTCTGTCTGCTTCTGCGGGTTCATTGAGGAGATTGCGTTTTTTTTTTAATTCGCTGATACCAAAACTGCGTTGACTGGATTCTCCCCTTTTACTTATTCTGAAATAGACAAATTTGGCATATCCAAATCTGAAAGACGATCGGTTCAACAAAATTGAGCCGCTTTTAAATCTCTACATCGGGCTTATATTCTATTGTGGATGGCATCGTTCGCTACCCGGTCAGGGTCGGAGCTGACCTCACGACGGAACTGTGTGCCCGCCCGACCGAGGACACCCCGCCGATGCCTTTTTCTCCTCTGTTTGTCAATCGGTTGCTTTTGTATCAGTAGCTGTTGATAAGTAAATAGCAAACCGACCTAACAATTAATTTCATGTTTTTTTGTTCCATTGATACTCCGGTCGGGGTATTTGTTGTAAAATTATTGTATCGCCATCGGTCGTTGATGCAAATGCAAGTGTTCAAGCTAATCGGTGAAATTGATGTCCAAAGGACTATACAACATGTTATAAAATACCCCGTAAAAAATATAATTAATTGACAAAGCCAAAAAATTTGTCAACCCTAATAACCTGTCATGTCAGGGAACCAGATTATTTAACAGAAAGGCCTACGTACCTATTTTAGCTAATAATTGTCTACTTTAACAATTTTTCTATTTTTCATTCATAAATGTTTGCTACCTCAATACGAGAATGTCATTATACTCAAGGACTTGTCGTATTTGTCAAAATTTTTGTCGTTCCGCGAATGGGATATAAATGTAGGTAGGTACATTCTGCGTAGTTTACTCTTTAATTTTACTGAAATAAGATATGCACATCACTGAAAATATTTTTTTTTTTTTTTTTGGGTATGTTATACAGCATTACTACGGTTGTTAAATATAGCGAATGAACTCGTTCTAAGGCCCCTTTTAAGCTCCTTTAGGCTTTACGGGTAGTTTTGTAACACCCTGTATATATACAGACTAATCTAATAAAATTGTGTTAAAATAAATTATTTTTCCACCTGCACAGAAAATCAATAAGCTAAAAAAAATATGTAATTCTTGTGTATTACCGTAGATTGAGTCTCAGATTATACTAAAAATCAAAGTGCCCAGTTAAGTGCGATTATAATTCCAGTTGTCAATGAAGAATTACTATCCCTAGGTTAATCCAAATAATAGCTGTAATAAGCAACAGTGCTCTTACAGCTCTCTAATTAAAGTTTTTTCACAGTCTGTTCAGCTAAATTTAAAGAAGCGTAATAAGTAGAACATGGTTAAGGACTAAACAAACACCGTGGTTGATAATTCGAATAATTATCTTTATCACGACCAAAGCGGAACACCTTTGAAAACGTCAACATTTTCACCAGTATCGCTTCCAAAGTGCGCCCTTGCAAACTTCAAACGGCTGAATGCGACCCGCTTTTCGGGTTAGGGTGACCATCATTTTGTGTCCATATTTGCGCGATACTAATTGAAAGGCACAGATTGTTACCATGTATATGCCTAGTATTTTTTTTTATTTATTGCTTAGATGGGTGAACGAGCTCACAGCCCACCTGGTGTTAAGTGGTTACTAGAGCCCATGGATATCTACAACGTAAAATGCGCCACCCACCTTGAGATATAAGTTCTAAGATCTCAGTATAGTTACAACGGCTGCCCCACCCTCCAAACCGAAACGCATTACTGCTTCACTACAGAAATAGGCAGGGCGGTGGTACCTACCCGTGCGGACTCGCAAGAGTTCCTATCACCAGTAATTACGCAAATTATAATTTTGCGGGTTTCACTTTTTATTACACGATGTTATTCCTTCACCGTGGAAGTCAATCGTGAACATTTGTTGAGTACGTAATTCATTAGAAAAATTGGTACCCGCCTGGGATTCGAACACAGGTGCATCGCTCAACACGAATGCACCGGACGTCTTATCCCTTAGGCCACGATGACTGTCTATATATTTATATATGTCTCTTATTGTGGGACGTGTTTATCTTACAACGGAGATTTTTTTTGTATTTCAGGATTTTCGCATGTGAGTTTTTATATTTCTTGAAGGTATGAGGATTGTATTTTTGCGTTATTTACCATAAATGAGAAAACGAAGAGTTTCACGGTTTTTGGGTTTTTTATTAGTGATACGATTTTTATGTCCATAATACAAAATGAACGCGTGGTCATCCTATGACGTCACAAGCAGCTTTACCTGCCCGCTAATTGGTATGTCAAATATTTAAAGAGACGCGATGCATGCTAATTTCTGTTGGTCCCTTGATGTTCCTTTTTCAACCTTTTTGAATTTTATTTATGATTTACAAGGAAAACTGTTTTATCTATCCGATGCATAAGTTTCCCGAGAAAAATAAATCCCTATTAAACATTATGTGAATTTGTATGAATTATTTATTGAATATAATATTATAATCTTATTGTTGAAAATAAAGAGAAACTAACTTCATTTTATTATATTTTTTCTCGTTATGCTTGTGAAAATGAACGGTAAGAATGACTTCATTGCGACTTTTTGTAATCAACAATCAATGTCGACTAACATAATTTAAGTAAGACTGGTAAGAAATTTAAAGCTACTTTTTTATTCATTATCTCAATGTGGTACAGGATGGTAGCTCACTGGTGGTAGGACCTCTTGTGAGTCCGCGCGGGTAGGTACCACCGCCCCGCCTATTTCTGCCGTGAAGCAGTAATGCGTTTCGGTTTGAAGGGGGGGGCAGCCGTTGTAACTATATGTCTTAGAACTTATATCTCAAGGTGGGTGGCGCATTTACTTTGTAGATGTCCATTGGCTCCAGTAACCACTTAACACCAGGTCGGCTGTGAGCTCGTCCACCCATCTAAGCAATAAAAAAATATATTTGCGTTTCTGTTTATCTTACAGCTATCTCTATACCAAACATCAATTTTCTTTATTTCTTCATGTACTCCATACATGTAACCTATTGAAAATTAATTACGCATTAGCCCAGGGTACCTAGGTACCGTCTGGCCCGGGACAAATCAATACAGCTAGTAAATCGGCCGTTTTGGAATTGGGACGGTGCATCTCGATTCTGCGCAACGTAAATTGCAGATTGAATTTCCTAGAAATTTTCAGCCTCAATCCTGTACCACGAGCAGCTAGCGATGCACGATGGAACTATAAGCGAGATTGGCTCTAATGTCTAAAGGCTTAAAGTTCATTTTATGTTAGCAGGCCTTGTGCCAAAGGCACTGACTGTTGAAAGCTTGTTTTACGTTGTAAAGGCTTGGGATACACTGAGATCTTATAAAGCGTACATGAACTTGTTTTCATCTCCTGCAAATTTTTTCAAAATCAGTTTATAATCTAGAAATCGAAATTATGTAAAATACAAGGCCATACAAATGTTTACAAACAAACGAAGTTTTTGTAAAATGTCGTGGAGGAGAGTTGTGATTTTGCGAGTTGTTTTAAGCTTTCTTGGTTATGTACATTACAATACTATTATTCAATAATCTGGTTCTGTGATCGTGACTAAAATATCGGGAACATATTAAAATTAAAAAACCGTGAAAAGAACCCGTAAAATACTATTTGTAATTTGTGAATTTTGTTATTAATTTTCACGATACAATCCTTATTGATTGCATTCATTTGTTACATGAATTTTTTTAATTTGTTATAAATTTAATTATTTACATATTGCATTTTACTCACTGTGTCTCATGCCTAAGTGATCTCTCTAGAGAGTGTACAATACAAACGCATTGGTACCGAGGCGCAGGCTGCATCGACCGGCCCAGGACTTCTCCCCCCCTCAGGGATCGCGCCTCCTGATTTATTACCAGAAGAGCACTCGTCATGTTCAGACGTGTGACACGTAATATCATAAATTTCTTTGTGTTGAAATCAGTGTTGAATGAGTGAACGAGTGTGCTTTATTTAATGATAAACAGTGATTTTGTGTATGTGAAAGTTTTTTGATTTGTGCATTCATTGTGTTTTTAAGTGTTGATTTATTTATTATGTAATTATAGTGATGTTTTTAGTGAATGTGTCAATGTTTTACTATGTAGTGTGTTGTTATTTTAAAGTTTTGCAGTGTTTTTATGCGTTTTACATATTATTCGAAAGTACTTTTTTAATGCGGGAGATAGGGGAGGGGGTGAATGAAAAAGGTAGAAGGGGCAACAATGGCAACGCAGTGGTAAGATGTAAACAACGACTATTATATACTTTAAATTACTGCAATCGAGGGTTTTGTACAGGTTTTCTTTGCTTAAATTCGCAGTTGCCGGTGTCAAGCGCAGGATCGATAAAGGATTAGGACATGGTCTGCGCATGCGCGATGCATATTGGGTGCGGCTCTCATAGTCAGCCGAGTCATGGACAAGATGGCTACCATTACCCAGCCTCTGGGCTCATTAAAAAAACACTTGAACTCAACAATGGTTTGATTTTTTTGGTATCATGCGCCTTAATTCGGACTACAAGAGAACTACAGTGGCGAAACAAAAGGTATGTTCTTAATTTTAATCTTAAAAGTCTTTTAATATCATAAAAGTCTGCCAACAATTTTTAATTGAAGTAGGTTTTTCTGCAATTTTTTACATTCCTCACTCTCGCATCGTGGCTATTTCGACCACTGGCTGGGTATGGGGCGCCGCCCCCAAATGCTAAAGGAGTCGCCGCCTACGCATTTCAAGAACTAAGTCGGATTAAAATGAAAATCAACATTCCAAACCTATTTTCATGCATGTTTTATTTTGTTACATTATCGTGTTCAATTAATAAATTATTGTATTCGGCAGATCTATAGTATGCGCTACGTGCGTCATCTATAACTGTAAAGATAACTATATAGTACTGTAGATTTTTTTTTTAAAGTTTTTGTCTCTATAATTATTGATATTTCTCACTTTATCGTGTGGTTTTTTTATGCCCGGTCGAATTGCATTGCGCCTCAGCGCATGCGCTATGGGAAACCAGAGCTCCGCCCTCGGTTTCTACGGCGACTGCCGCCTACGCTTATCAAACTATACGTACGTAATAATAGTTCATTAACAGTCCTTTACTTTATTTTCGCTATTTTAAATTCTTAAGATGGCTACCTCATTGCCTGACCTTTTAAATGATCATTAACATTATATGTTTGTTGAGTGCTTTGAACTATAGGTATCAGTGTTAAAGGCTTTTTTTTTATTACAAATTTTATGTATTTGATATTTCATTATTATTTTAAGTTGCAACGATTTCGTTCGATTTTATTAATTTAAAATTCAAATGTCAATTCATTTAATTGCTTAATTTGCTTTGACTTGTTATCGTTTCAAGGAACAAAATAATGGAATAGGGTTTGGATGTTCCTTAATTTCCTTGTTATCCGATGTTTACACATTCATAACTAATTAAACATTAATTTATCCAGAAGAGAGCAAAGCCTTAAATAAATATTAACAGATTAAATCTAAAACTGTGTCATAAAATAAATAAATAAAATACTGAAATGTACTAAACGTTAAGCAACTTACTTGTTTTACATAAATCGACATAGTAATCTTGAAAATTTTAAGAAGAGTTACGGTAGCATGGGGCGCTACCCCCTCAGGTCAGCCAGTGGCCATCAGCGGGAGGGAACTACCACTCTAGAGGGGCTCGAACTAGACCAATGCCCTCTTGCAATCCTCGGATCGGGGACAGTGGCACCGCGCCGAGAGGAAAGAAGAGCTTTGCCTCTTTCGTTACGCTGCCTCCTTTAAACTACAGCCGAAATCCGGCTCATACAAAGGCGAAATGCCATCGAAGTCTTAGATACATTATGATGGATCCAACTGGAAAGAGAGTGGATATCTCAGCTTTCAGGTTATACTAGTTCTAAAACCAACAGCAAGTGACCATATTCGATGGAAAATTTGACCTGAAAAACAATTTTGACGTGAGTGCTCTACAGGCTGTTCAGCGAGTACTCTACGGGCTGCTTCAACGAGAGCGACGCTGCGCATCATGGAGAAACTCACGGCAAAAGTTTTTTTTGCATATCCTGCACAGTTTCAGTTCTCGCAGAGTACGCAAAAAAACAATTTTGACGTGAGTGCTCTACAGGCTGTTCAGCGAGTACTCTACGGGCTGCTTCAACGAGAGCGACGCTGGGCATCATGGAGAAACTCACGGCAAAAGTTTTTTTGCATATCCTGCACAGTTTCAGTTCTCGCAGAGTACGCAAAAAAACAATTTTGACGTGAGTGCTCTACAGTCTGTTCAGCGAGTACTCTACGGGCTGCTTCAACGAAAGCGACGCTGCGCATCACGGAGAAACTCACGGCAAAAGTTTTTTTGCATATCCTGCACAGTTTCAGTTCTCGCAGAGTACGCAAAAAAACAATTTTGACGTGAGTGCTCTACAGTCTGTTCAGCGAGTTCTCTACGGGCTGCTTCAACGAAAGCGACGCTGCGCATCACGGAGAAACTCACGGCAAAAGTTTTTGTGCATATCCTGCACAGTTTCAGTTCTCGCAGAGTACGCAAAAAAACAATTTTGACGTGAGTGCTCTGCAGTCTGTTCAGCGAGTACTCTGCGGGCTGCTTCAACGAGAGCGACGCTGCGCATCACGGAGAAACTCACGGCAAAAGTTTTTTTGCATATCCTGCACAGTTTCAGTTCTCGCAGAGTACGCAAAAAAACAATTTTGACGTGAATGCTCTACAGGCTGTTCAGCGAGTACTCTGCGGGCTGCTTCAACGAGAGCGACGCTGCGCATCACGGAGAAACTCACGGCAAAAGTTTTTTTGCATATCCTGCACAGTTTCAGTTCTCGCAGAGTACGCAAAAAAACAATTTTGACGTGAGTGCTCTACAGGCTGTTCAGCGAGTACTCTACGGGCTGCTTCAACGAGAGCGACGCTGCGCATCATGGAGAAACTCACGGCAAAAGTTTTTTTGCATATCCTGCACAGTTTCAGTTCTCGCAGAGTACGCAAAAAAACAATTTTGACGTGAGTGCTCTACAGTCTGTTCAGCGAGTACTCTACGGGCTGCTTCAACGAGAGCGACGCTGCGCATCATGGAGAAACTCACGGCAAAAGTTTTTGTGCATATCCTGCACAGTTTCAGTTCTCGCAGAGTACGCAAAAAAACAATTTTGACGTGAGTGCTCTGCAGTCTGTTCAGCGAGTACTCTGCGGGCTGCTTCAACGAGAGCGACGCTGCGCATCACGGAGAAACTCACGGCAAAAGTTTTTTTGCATATCCTGCACAGTTTCAGTTCTCGCAGAGTACGCAAAAAAACAATTTTGACGTGAGTGCTCTACAGGCTGTTCAGCGAGTACTCTACGGGCTGCTTCAACGAGAGCGACGCTGCGCATCATGGAGAAACTCACGGCAAAAGTTTTTTTGCATATCCTGCACAGTTTCAGTTCTCGCAGAGTACGCAAAAAAACAATTTTGACGTGAGTGCTCTACAGTCTGTTCAGCGAGTACTCTACGGGCTGCTTCAACGAGAGCGACGCTGCGCATCTTGGAGAAACTCACGGCAAAAGTTTTTTTGCATATCCTGCACAGTTTCAGTTCTCGCAGAGTACGCAAAAAAACAATTTTGACGTGAGTGCTCTACAGGCTGTTCAGCGAGTACTCTACGGGCTGCTTCAACGAGAGCGACGCTGCGCATCATGGAGAAACTCACGGCAAAAGTTTTTTTGCATATCCTGCACAGTTTCAGTTCTCGCAGAGTACGCAAAAAAAGCAATTTTGACGTGAGTGCTCTACAGGCTGTTCAGCGAGTACTCTACGGGCTGCTTCAACGAGAGCGACGCTGCGCATCATGGAGAAACTCACGGCAAAAGTTTTTTTGCATATCCTGCACAGTTTCAGTTCTCGCAGAGTACGCAAAAAAACAATTTTGACGTGAGTGGTCTACAGGCTGTTCAGCGAGTACTCTACGGGCTGCTTCAACGAGAGCGACGCTGCGCATCATGGAGAAACTCACGGCAAAAGTTTTTTTGCATATCCTGCACAGTTTCAGTTCTCGCAGAGTACGCAAAAAAACAATTTTGACGTGAGTGCTCTACAGTCTGTTCAGCGAGTACTCTACGGTCTGCTTCAACGAAAGCGACGCTGCGCATCACGGAGAAACTCACGGCAAAAGTTTTTTTGCATATCCTGCACAGTTTCAGTTCTCGCAGAGTACGCAAAAAAACAATTTTGACGTGAGTGCTCTACAGGCTGTTCAGCGAGTACTCTACGGGCTGCTTCAACGAGAGCGACGCTGCGCATCACGGAGAAACTCACGGCAAAAGTTTTTTTGCATATCCTGCACAGTTTCAGTTCTCGCAGAGTACGCAAAAAAACAATTTTGACGTGAGTGCTCTACAGTCTGTTCAGCGAGCACTCTACGGGCTGCTTCAACGAAAGCGACGCTGCGCATCACGGAGAAACTCACGGCAAAAGTTTTTTTGCATATCCTGCATAGTTTCAGTTCTCGCAGAGTACGCAAAAAAACAATTTTGACGTGAGTGCTCTACAGTCTGTTCAGCGAGTACTCTACGGGCTGCTTCAACGAAGGCGTCGCTGCGCATCACGGAGAAACTCACGGCAAAAGTTTTTTTGCATATCCTGCACAGTTTCAGTTCTCGCAGAGTACGCAAAAAAACAATTTTGACGTGAGTGCTCTACAGTCTGTTCAGCGAGTACTCTACGGGCTGCTTCAACGAAGGCGACGCTGCGCATCACGGAGAAACTCACGGCAAAAGTTTTTTTGCATATCCTGCACAGTTTCAGTTCTCGCAGAGTACGCAAAAAAACAATTTTGACGTGAGTGCTCTACAGTCTGTTCAGCGAGTACTCTACGGGCTGCTTCAACGAAAGCGACGCTGTGCATCACGGAGAAACTCACGGCAAAAGTTTTTTTGCATATCCTGCACAGTTTCAGTTCTCGCAGAGTACGCAAAAAAACAATTTTGACGTGAGTGCTCTACAGGCTGTTCAGCGAGTACTCTACGGGCTGCTTCAACGAGAGCGACGCTGCGCATCATGGAAAAACTCACGGCAAAAGTTTTTTTGCATATCCTGCACAGTTTCAGTTCTCGCAGAGTACGCAAAAAAACAATTTTGACGTGAGTGCTCTACAGTCTGTTCAGCGAGTACTCTACGGGCTGCTTCAACGAGAGCGACGCTGCGCATCTTGGAGAAACTCACGGCAAAAGTTTTTTTGCATATCCTGCACAGTTTCAGTTCTCGCAGAGTACGCAAAAAAACAATTTTGACGTGAGTGCTCTACAGGCTGTTCAGCGAGTACTCTACGGGCTGCTTCAACGAGAGCGACGCTGCGCATCATGGAGAAACTCACGGCAAAAGTTTTTTTGCATATCCTGCACAGTTTCAGTTCTCGCAGAGTACGCAAAAAAACAATTTTGACGTGAGTGCTCTACAGTCTGTTCAGCGAGTACTCTACGGGCTGCTTCAACGAGAGCGACGCTGCGCATCACGGAGAAACTCACGGCAAAAGTTTTTTTGCATATCCTGCACATTTTCAGTTCTCGCTGAGTACGCAAAAAAACAATTTTGACGTGAGTGCTCTATAGTCTGTTCAGCGAGTACTCTGCGGGCTGCTTCAACGAGAGCGACGCTGCGCATCACGGAGAAACTCACGGCAAAAGTTTTTTTGCATATCCTGCACAGTTTCAGTTCTCGCAGAGTACGCAAAAAAACAATTTTGACGTGAGTGCTCTACAGGCTATTCAGCGAGTACTCTACGGGCTGCTTCAACGAGAGCGACGCTGCGCATCATGGAGAAACTCACGGCAAAAGTTTTTTTGCATATCCTGCACAGTTTCAGTTCTCGCAGAGTACGCAAAAAAACAATTTTGACGTGAGTGCTCTACAGTCTGTTCAGCGAGTACTCTACGGGCTGCTTCAACGAGAGCGACGCTGCGCATCATGGAGAAACTCACGGCAAAAGTTTTTTTGCATATCCTGCACATTTTCAGTTCTCGCAGAGTAGGCAAAAAAACAATTTTGACGTGAGTGCTCTACAGTCTGTTCAGCGAGTACTCTGCGGGCTGCTTCAACGAGAGCGACGCTGCGCATCACGGAGAAACTCACGGCAAAAGTTTTTTTGCATATCCTGCACAGTTTCAGTTCTCGCAGAGTACGCAAAAAAACAATTTTGACGTGAGTGCTCTACAGTCTGTTCAGCGAGTACTCTACGGGCTGCTTCAACGAGAGCGACGCTGCGCATCATGGAGAAACTCACGGCAAAAGTTTTTTTGCATATCCTGCACAGTTTCAGTTCTCGCAGAGTACGCAAAAAAACAATTTTGACGTGAGTGCTCTACAGGATGTTCAGCGAGTACTCTACGGGCTGCTTCAACGAGAGTGACGCTGCGCATCATGGAGAAACTCACGGCAAAAGTTTTTTTGCATATCCTGCACAGTTTCAGTTCTCGCAGAGTACGCAAAAAAACAATTTTGACGTGAGTGCTCTACAGTCTGTTCAGCGAGTACTCTACGGGCTGCTTCAACGAAAGCGACGCTGCGCATCACGAAGAAACTCACGGCAAAAGTTTTTTTGCATATCCTGCACAGTTTCAGTTCTCGCAGAGTACGCAAAAAAACAATTTTGACGTGAGTGCTCTACAGGCTGTTCAGCGAGTACTCTACGGGCTGCTTCAACGAGAGCGACGCTGCGCATCATGGAGAAACTCACGGCAAAAGTTTTTTTGCATATCCTGCACAGTTTCAGTTCTCGCAGAGTACGCAAAAAAAGCAATTTTGACGTGAGTGCTCTACAGGCTGTTCAGCGAGTACTCTACGGGCTGCTTCAACGAGAGCGACGCTGCGCATCATGGAGAAACTCACGGCAAAAGTTTTTTTGCATATCCTGCACAGTTTCAGTTCTCGCAGAGTACGCAAAAAAAGCAATTTTGACGTGAGTGCTCTACAGGCTGTTCAGCGAGTACTCTACGGGCTGCTTCAACGAGAGCGACGCTGCGCATCATGGAGAAACTCACGGCAAAAGTTTTTTTGCATATCCTGCACAGTTTCAGTTCTCGCAGAGTACGCAAAAAAACAATTTTGACGTGAGTGCTCTACAGTCTGTTCAGCGAGTACTCTGCGGGCTGCTTCAACGAGAGCGACGCTGCGCATCACGGAGAAACTCACGGCAAAAGTTTTTTTGCATATCCTGCACAGTTTCAGTTCTCGCAGAGTACGCAAAAAAACAATTTTGACGTGAGTGCTCTACAGGCTGTTCAGCGAGTACTCTACGGGCTGCTTCAACGAGAGCGACGCTGCGCATCATGGAGAAACTCACGGCAAAAGTTTTTTTGCATATCCTGCACAGTTTCAGTTCTCGCAGAGTACGCAAAAAAACAATTTTGACGTGAGTGCTCTACAGTCTGTTCAGCGAGTACTCTGCGGGCTGCTTCAACGAAAGCGACGCTGCGCATCACGGAGAAACTCACGGCAAAAGTTTTTTTGCATATCCTGCACAGTTTCAGTTCTCGCAGAGTACGCAAAAAAACAATTTTGACGTGTGTGCTCTACAGTCTTTTCAGCGAGTACTCTACGGGCTGCTTCAACGAAAGCGACGCTGCGCATCACGGAGAAACTCACGGCAAAAGTTTTTTTGCATATCCTGCACAGTTTCAGTTCTCGCAGAGTACGCAAAAAAACAATTTTGACGTGAGTGCTCTACAGGCTGTTCAGCGAGTACTCTACGGGCTGCTTCAACGAAAGCGACGCTGCGCATCACGGAGAAACTCACGGCAAAAGTTTTTTTGCATATCCTGCACAGTTTCAGTTCTCGCAGAGTACGCAAAAAAACAATTTTGACGTGAGTGCTCTACAGTCTGTTCAGCGAGTACTCTACGGGCTGCTTCAACGAAAGCGACGCTGCGCATCACGGAGAAACTCACGGCAAAAGTTTTTTTGCATATCCTGCACAGTTTCAGTTCTCGCAGAGTACGCAAAAAAACAATTTTGACGTGAGTGCTCTATAGTCTGTTCAGCGAGTACTCTACGGGCTGCTTCAACGAGAGTGACGCTGCGCATCATGGAGAAACTCACGGCAAAAGTTTTTTTGCATATCCTGCACAGTTTCAGTTCTCGCAGAGTACGCAAAAAAACAATTTTGACGTGAGTGCTCTACAGGCTATTCAGCGAGTACTCTACGGGCTGCTTCAACGAGAGCGACGCTGCGCATCACGGAGAAACTCACGGCAAAAGTTTTTTTGCATATCCTGCACAGTTTCAGTTCTCGCAGAGTACGCAAAAAAACAATTTTGACGTGAGTGCTCTACAGTCTGTTCAGCGAGTACTCTACGGGCTGCTTCAACGAGAGCGACGCTGCGCATCACGGAGAAACTCACGGCAAAAGTTTTTTTGCATATCCTGCACAGTTTCAGTTCTCGCAGAGTACGCAAAAAAACAATTTTGACGTGAGTGCTCTACAGGCTGTTCAGCGAGTACTCTACGGGCTGCTTCAACGAGAGCGACGCTGCGCATCATGGAGAAACTCACGGCAAAAGTTTTTTTGCATATCCTGCACAGTTTCAGTTCTCGCAGAGTACGCAAAAAAACAATTTTGACGTGAGTGGTCTACAGGCTGTTCAGCGAGTACTCTACGGGCTGCTTCAACGAGAGCGACGCTGCGCATCATGGAGAAACTCACGGCAAAAGTTTTTTTGCATATCCTGCACAGTTTCAGTTCTCGCAGAGTACGCAAAAAAACAATTTTGACGTGAGTGCTCTACAGTCTGTTCAGCGAGTACTCTACGGTCTGCTTCAACGAAAGCGACGCTGCGCATCACGGAGAAACTCACGGCAAAAGTTTTTTTGCATATCCTGCACAGTTTCAGTTCTCGCAGAGTACGCAAAAAAACAATTTTGACGTGAGTGCTCTAGTCTGTTCAGCGAGTACTCCCCGGGCTGCTTCAACGAGAGCGACGCTGCGCATCACGGAGAAACTCACGGCAAAAGTTTTTTTGCATATCCTGCACAGTTTCAGTTCTCGCAGAGTACGCAAAAAAACAATTGAGTATCGTATTTACCTTTTGATGTTTTTATTGTTACCCGGGTAAGAGTAACGCCATCTATCGCCGAATAGCCGAAACGAATACCAAAGGATCTAGTAACACCTAAAACGCTCGAGAAGTACGATAGCGGAAGCACGCATCGAAAGTGCTCGACTTTCAAGAATGTTCTTGACGATTCTAGGGATGTCGTTTCGACTATAAAAGCGTTGCGGAGATGTCACGAACATAGTTAGTAATCGGAACTACTCGAAGCGAAACAGCGAACGGATCACTTGAAGCGAAGCGAAATTAAGAATTTTCAAGTGTTCTAAGTGATAAATACACTTTTAAGGTGTACTTTCGTGGCACTCATGTCATTTCGGATCCTCCCGATCCACTAACGGTGCTTTTAGGTGCCTCAACCACCGGACATCGTTCGACGAGTAAACTAACTCTCAGACACAGCCCACTGAGTTTCTCGCCGGATCTTCTCAGTGGGTCACGTTTCCGATCGGGTGGTAGATTCTGCGAAACACGGCTCTTGCCAGGGTTTGTGTTGGCAACGTCGTCGGGTTTGAGCCCCGTGAGCTCACCTACTAGTTAAGGTTGCGCTGATATAGCCTCTTAAGGCTCTCAGCTGGGCAGGAAAAAAAAAAAAGGTGGCACATCTATTTATCCCGAACCGTAACATCTGTACTGGCTCCAGTAACGAAAGTGTTTCTCGTCTTTGCCATAGTCTTGTTACTGTTTGTTGTAATTAGATATATCGGTAGGAAAGAAAACACGAGGTTATATTAATAAAAATATTTTTTAAGTATTTATAGAGTATACATATGAACTACATCTAGGACCAAAAATGAATTCATTAGAATGAAAGATCCCGCGGAAACATAAAAACGAACTAACACAAATACATTAATTTTCCCAAAATATCGAAGGTTCAGTACAACTTTAAATATATATACATTTTTTTTTTGTAATTTTTTTTTTTTAATTTATATGTGTGGACGATCTCACAGCCCACCTGATGTTAAGTGGTTACTGGAGCCCATAGACATCTACAACTTAAATGCGCCACACACCAAAATTCATCTCGTACTGCTCTCACTTTGACAGGTTGCAGGAATCGTTTGGAGAGGGACAATCGATTTACTGCATCGACAGACTCGTAATCAATTAGCGATAAGACAATACTTGAAAAGATTTTGGAAGAATAAGAAAATACGATTTCTTACTGTTTGCAGTATTCACGACCAAAATGTTTTTTTTTCTATAAGCTTTGCAAAGATTTTAAACATTCACCAATATTAGAAGTATTGAGTACGTGCGTGAAAGTCTAGGTGTACGGGACATCGCCGACAAGATGCAGGAGAGTAGGCTGAGATGGTATGGTCACGTGAAAAGGAAGCCGCCTGACTACGTCGGAAATTTGGCGCTACTGCTCGACCTCCTCGGTCGGAGACCTAGAGGTTGTCCCAAGACAAGGTGGAGGGACGTAGTGCTGAAGGACAAGAGATAATGCAATGTTGCTGACGAGGATGTCGAAGACAGAGCGAAGTGGAGGAGTAAAGTCAGGAAAGCTGACCCCATCACCATGTGGGATAAATAGCTGGGAAGAGAGAGAGAAGTATTGAGTAATTTTGTAGGCAGCGGTTTGGCTCTGCCCCTGCCATTGCTGATGTCCATGAGCGACTACTCACCATCAGGTGGGCCGCTTATATACCGCTTAATACTCTCCTACCTAAACTCTCGTCTGCCTACACGGCAATAAAAAAAATCCTGTTTTTAAATTATGATTTTTCGAATGCACAAATGTGCAGTAAAGTATACGGTCCGCCTGATGGTAATTGGCCACCGATGCTCGTAGACAGAAATCTTCGAAATTTGGACATATCATAGCACTCACGAAAAACATTTTTTTTTATTGCTTAGATGGGTAGACGAGCTCACAGTCCACCTGGTGTTAAGTGGTTACTGGAGCCCATAGACATATACAACGTAAATGCGCCACCCACCTTGAGATATAAGTTCTAAGGGTCTCAGTATAGTTACAACGGCTGCCCCACCCTTCAAACCGAAACGCATTACTGCTTCACGGCAGAAATAGGCAGGGGGGTGGTACCTATCCGCGCGGACTCACAAGAGGTCCTACCACCATTAATAAATATTACAGAGGGGCCTTATTCCAGAGCCGGATGGTGCTTAGGAGAAAATATCTCCGGAAATCAAATGTAGATGAGTGCAGTGTTTCCAGGTAGTATTTATTCGCTCTGCTCCTATGACGAATGTTAGCATGGTAATGTGGAGATCATGAATCATCACAAACAATCCTACAGAGCGGTTCCCATAGAACATACGGTACAAAACATCAAAATACAAAGAGAACTGAATTCCCTCTTCAGACTTAGTAGTTCCAAATCTTAACTAAATTAATTACAAAACAAATATCTTAAATCGTGGTTGACTGTCGAAATAAATTATTTCCGACACCACGTTATGTAGATGATATATTTTATTTGTATTTACGACCCAGGAAACGAATTTGGACAAAAATTATGTATGTTTTGTTAAGAGAAAGAGAGGGTGATTCTCACTAGTGTTAGTAGTAATTCAGGACTTAATATATTTAAATTATAAATCTCTTTAACATTGTAAATAAATCAGAATTACAGTAAAAAGGATGTTCATAAATTTTTCGTTTTATTTTCAACTAGCTTTTACACGCGGCTTTGGTTGGGGTAATGCAGAAAAAGATATATAGCTGGAGACTTGTAGTTTTATGTTTGAAAATGACTTCAGTACTTCTGGTACTATTAAAAGTTTTCATAATGATCGGTTACATTGTTCAGACGTCAAAGCGTAATTAACAAATTCTCATCCGCATTAAAAATTTTAAACACCCGCTACCAATAAAATCATATTAACATTTTACCAGGTTTGCTTACAATTGATTGAGACAGATAGCGTAAGCATTAAATGAACATATATTATACAATATACAGGGTGGCCCATAAGTCCTTTGATATGAAAAAAAATTTATTAAAATAAAACTAATTACATTATGAATTAAATTTTTATTTACATAAAAAGCTTAAAAAACTGGAATTATTTTTTGAAAATAACATCTCCTAAATGTAATCCGTTGCGATCACGGCACTCTTGCAAACGACGTCTAAAATTGTCGATGACTGCGCGGCACGTCACTGCTGAAATGCTTGTCATTTCTCTGCGGATGTTTTCTTTTAGGGCCTCAATTGACCGCGGGTTTGTGTCGTATACTTTAGCCTTAAGGTAGCCCCACAAAAAAAAATCCATCGGGGTCAGATCTGGACTACGTGGAGGCCAGGAAATGTCTCCTCTCTTAGAGATAACTTTGCCAGGAAAAAGTTGACGGATAACGGGCATAGCAGTGTTAGAGGTGTGAGAAGTGGCCCCATCCTGTTGACACCACGTCCTGGCATTAAAGCCTGAAAAGTTTTGCAATTCTGGTATGAAAAACTCTTCGATCATAGCCACATATCGCTCCGACGTAACAGTAACTGCGCGCCCTCTGCCATCCTCAAAGAAGTAAGGCCCTAGGATACCATGGGCTGACATAGCGGCCCAAACAGTCACTTTCGGACTATGTAAGGGCTTCTGATGCTTAAGTTTTGGATTGATGGGGCTCCAATAGCGGCAATTTTGTTTACTAACATGCCCGTTAAGATGGAAATGAGCCTCGTCAGAGAACATTATGTTATTGAAGGAAGTAAACCGATTCAACATTTCATTCGCATAATTTTGTCTTTGAATACCGTCAGTTTCCTTTAATTCTTGAACCAACTGAATTTTGTAAGGGTGCATATGTAAATCTTTCTTCAAAATCCGTTGTAACGATGTCCTGGATACGTTTAATGCTCTGGCGCGCTTACGAGTTGACTGTGTCGGATTTTCGCGAATAGACTGTGTCACTGTGTCTATGTTTTGTTCCGTACGTGACGTCCTTGGGCGACCCAACCGCGGTTTATCTAACGTCGAACCGGTCTCCTCGAACTTAGCAACCCAGTTCTTAATCGTTTGAAGAGTTGAAGTGTCGTCAAAGTTGTGTAAACCTTTGTGTTCTCGAAATTTACGCCGCGCAACGGTTGCCGAATTGTCGTTTTTATAAAACTCGCGCACACAAAACGCACGGTCCGCTCCGGTAAAACGCTCCATCGCGACTAAATTCCCAGAAACCGAAGCTACTCCCCCCGCTTCCCCTGCACCGCTCACGCGCGCCCTGTTCGTTTTATTCAAATTTTACTTTTCAAAGGACTTATGGGCCACCCTGTACATGATAATTTTTCGAAAATATGATATTAATCTATACTAATATATAGATCTACAGTGGTTTTACGGATGTTCCGTTATAACCACTGAACCATTCGTCCGATTGACTTGAAACTTGGTATCCATGTAGAAAATACATGTACTTAATGGATAGGCTAATATTTGTATGAGTGTTGGACTCCCTAAACCAGTTGCGGGGGCGTTAATGATGAGAATGTTTGTGGGGGTGAGAAATGATAATGTTAATTTTAAATGCCCAGCGAAGCGGTCGGGTACAGCTAGTATCTAATAAATCTATGTCTTGTAACATTGAAGGAGGAATTTCATGCTGAAATTTGAAGAGCAATTTGGAAGCTTCAGCGGTTTAACACCAACATGTAAACAGTCACAACTAGCTTATACATTTTCATTGGCTAAGAACGTTTTCGTGTGACTGTCCTGCAAATTATACCATTAGGTCCAGCGTTATTTAATACAGGTAAACCTCCTACCCTCGGTAGATATGTTCCTACCAAGTCCTGTGTTGTGCGAAACCGTGTTATATCAGACTAGAACTTACTAGAAGCCAGCATAAAAAGCAGAGTATTTTTTTCTGAATGAAACCTCTGAACTAAGCTTGGATGTCTTTTTACCTATTATACATACATAAATAATAATAAGCAGTTAAATTTCGGTTATTCCCATATATTGTGTGTTCATAGTATATAATGTAATTTTGTAACTAATCTATACTAATACTAGACGATGACCGAGCTTTGCTCGGTTTTTTTTTTTGATAACGCCATCTTGTTGTGTCTTTAAAGCGGCTAGTTGCCCTTAATTAAGAAAAATAGTATTATTATTCGCCAATTGATGTCGGGAAGAGATTATTGAAAACACGAATAAAACAACATTTTCTGAAAATAAAGCGTAGCTACATCGATTTATCGCCCCCGAAATCCCCTGTATACTAAATTTTATGAAATTTTATTTATAAAATTTACCTTATCATTTTTTTTGTTGTAGCTCTCTTCTACGGTAAAAATTTTTTCATCCGAAAAAAGAATTTCCCGATATTTTTTTCCCGCGTACCGCTTCAACAAAGCGCGGCATCTCTTCAGTCTCAGGTCCATTAGACGAGCATTCAAACGATGTCCTGTTTTTCTTCGATATGCCCGAAGCCCTAAGTCTTCGTTTAACACCCTTTTCACCGTGGTTCTGCTTAACCCCATCTGAAGGGCCAACAGTTTCTGCTTACGTTTGGAATTTCTTTGAATTCGCGCCTTCACAGCTTTTATCACTGCTGGAGTCCTAACAGACCGAGGGCGACCACTTCTTGACCTGTCATCTACACTAGAGTCTTCATTGTATCGTTTGATGGTACGATAAACGAATCTTTTGGTTATATTCAAATTTTTCAGTATGTTAAAAATTTGAATTGGCGCGTAACCGCAACGATGCAACGCAATAACTGCAACACGGTCACGGTCAAATTCTTTCAGTGTTAGATAGCCCATTTATTAAGGAAGGCTATGTATAGGCTATATAACATCACGGTAAGACCAATACAAGTGGAGCACCAATAAATAATGTTTCAAAATAGGGGTTTAATAGCTCCTCAACATTCTATAATTCAAAAATATTTTCACTTTCTATGTAAATGAAGTGGGAAGTAAAATTTAGCGTTTTGCCAAAGTAATTATTCCACGCGGACGGAGTCGCGGGCAAAAGCTAGTTTTAAATAAAAATCTCATTATCGTGTTGTAGAAGTACCGTGTTATAAAAAGGTTCTGGGGAATTTTTCCTTTCGTGTTAGAGAGGAACCGTGTTGTAAAATACCGCGTTATAGGAGGGTTCTTCTTCTGCTATATCGTTCCCTCACTACTGAGGATCGCGACCACATGCGACGTACTTCCAATGTGCTCGATCATGGGTGGCATGCACTGCATGGTACTGACTACCACCAAGTTCTTCTCTTGCTAGATCTCACCATTTGACTGGTGTTCTGCCCACGGCGCGCTTGCCCTCTATTCGACCTGTAATTATGAGCTTCTCTAATTCATGTCTGGAAGACCGCATGATGTGTCCGAAGAAGCTCATAACACGTTCCCGGCAGATTGAAGAGAGCCTTTTTCAGATGTCTAGCTGCCTTAGAATGGACTCGTTTGTTCTCATGGCATAGGAGGGTTACCTGTACTTAATTTCGTAGCTCTCGTGAAGACCCAACTAAGGCGGCCGCTTTCGATGCGAACGACTTTTCTCATTTCTATTCGGGGCTCGTTTTCTCCCAAGTATATTCAATTATCATTGTTTTTCCTGCTAGCCATTACGTGTCAAGTTGATGGAAACAAAATAAAACGGAATGGTATATTTTCTTAATGTATATAAAAAAAAATGACTGGCTCGTTGGTGCTGTAGTTAACGCCTTTGATTGCTATGACTAGGGTCATGATTTCGATTCCCACATCGGGCATACATTCGTGTGATGAATAGGTTCGTCTGTTCATTGTCTATGTGCTTAAAATCCATACATGTATAATACATATTTAAAATCGTATTTACGTGTGCATATCAATATCTAGTTCCCATAGTACATGAAATCTCTATATATAAAAATGAATTGCTGTTCGTTAGTCTCGCTAAAACTCGAGAACGGCTGAACCGATTTGGCTAATTATTTGTGGAAGTCCAGAGAAGGTTTAAAAGGTAGATAAATATGAAAATGCTCGGAATTAAATAAAAATAACAATTTTGTTTTTCCCTTGATGTGTCCCCCGTCGGACGGATTCCTTTTGTTGGTTTTAAGTTTGTTTTATACAAAAGTTTAGGTGTTTTATTTATCGATTGAGGCACTACAAAGTCTGCCGGGTCAGCTAGCCGTGTAATAAAAATCAAACCCTCAAAATTATAATTTGTGTATAATTACTGGTAGTAAGACCTCTTGTGAGTCCGCAAGGATAGGAATCACCGCCCTGCATATTTCTGCCGTGAAGCAATAATGCGTTTCGGTAGGAAGGGTGGGGCAGCCGTTGTAACTATACTGAGACCTTAGAACTTATATCTCAAGGTGCATTAACATTAACAGGTGCAGGGTGGCGCATTAACGTTGTATATGTATATGGGCTCCAGTAACCACTTAACACCAGGTGGGCTGTGAGCTCGTTCCACCCATCTCAGCAATAAAAATAAAAAAACCTCGTTTGGCGCTATGCGTGTGTGACTTGTTCCTGGTTATTATGAAAGATCAATTTAAATTTACAAGTGATTGTTTTCAATATTTCACTTTATTTTTCCTACCTAAGCTGATGGTCTTGAGAGACAATTTCAGCGTATCCTTAACTAGTAGGTGAGCCCACGGGCCTCAAACCTGATGTATTCCACAATTACGAGTCTTCATTTGCATTTTGGAGTAAGTCGTAGAGAGTACCAGTGTATTCGAATTGCAGAGATTTTAGATTAGAAGACGCAAGAAAGTAATTAAGGATCATTGCTCAGACAGTAACAAAAAAAAAAAAAAACAAAAAAAAAAAGTGGCTTGTCTGATATCCATGGGCTATGCTACCATTCACTGTCAAGTTACTCCTTTGCCTAGAAAGGAAAAAAATCAAACGGTGATCTTTTTTTTTTTATTGATTAGATGAGTGGACGAGCTGACAGCCCACCTGATGTTAAGTGGTTACTGGAGCCCGTAGACATTTACAACGTACATGCGCCACCCCGCTACAACGGCTACCCCGCCTTTCAAGCTGAAACGCATTACTGCTTCACGGCAGAATAGGTAGGTCATTGATGATCACTGTCGCTCAAAGCCAAGGCTTTCCAAAACAGCAATCAATATAGTTACACAGTAGAGCACATTCGATATGACAGATTGAAGTAATGCAGGAACGAATAACAGTCAATCTGTTCTCGGAGCGTTCGTCCGCAAACAGTGACGTTACAAAGGAAATACGGGTACTGAAATATGACAGGGTGGGTATATACGGTAGGTGAATTAGGAAAATGTAAATATGTGTGCTGGGCTATTTCGGATAAAAGAAAAATACTATTTGGTAAATGCTACTTTTTGTAATTTAAGTATTTATTTTTTATTGTCTAAGTCATCAACGTAATGCCCCTTCGTACCTGAGATGTTAGTTTTAAATCTCAGATTTATGGTACAACGGCTGCCCCTACTGGTGGTAGGACGTCTTGTGAGTCCGCATGGGTAGGTACTACCACCCTGCCTATTTCTGCCGTGAAGCTTTAAGCGTTTCGGTTTGAAGAGTGGGGCAGCCGTTGTTACTATACTGAGACCTTAGAACTCATATCTAAAGGTGGGCGGCGGCATTTACGTTGTAGATGTCTATAGGCTCCAGTAACCATTACACCAGGTGGGCCGTGAGCTCGTCCACCGATCTCAGCAATACAAAAAAATAGGGATTTTTTACACATATGTGAATGTCAAGCTCGCATTTTGACATAAATATCAGATGTTTGAATGTGTGTATATCAGCAAATCACCAAACTCCGTTAGAGATATGATCCTCCAAGACTACTATAGTCTCAACGCCATGAGATGATTAGGCACATATATGACTCGATCTTCAGTCATCGCTTTCGCTTATCATCAATGCTGGGGTCAGAGAATTCGGTACAAAATTCTGCTTAGCGTACTTAACCCGAATATAGAAATAACAATAAAAACAAATAGGAATCGAATTATGATTTAATATCGCATTATATCCACGTGCTCAAAATAAAGCCACAAATGAAAACAATGGTCGTGACTCATGTGGATGTAGACAGAAAAGTAGCTACATGAAAACGATTCTCCGGCATGACCACTTAAGCGCGTCGATTAATCAATACTTTGGAACGTGATCGAAGTTACAATTAAGAAATCGGACTGTCTTTTATCCTCATTGGTGACACCCACCCGAACACTTTCATTCGTGCTTTTCTGTTAAAAAGTTAACTCAATGACGTTCTATTTTATAAATTATGCAATTTTTTCTAAGCTCCAAATAGACATGGAATGAGCTTTCCTCTACGATGTTTCGTAAGCGCTATGACTTGTCCTACTTCAAACGAAGCTTGAGGGCAGTACTTACTTAATGTTAGGCAGCGGCTTGGCTCTGCTCCTGGCATTGCTGTCGTCAATGAGGTGGCCGTATGCTCGTTTCACTTTTTTTATTACTTAGATGATGGGACGAGCTCACAGCCCACCTGGTGTTAAGTGGTTATTGGAGCCCATAGACATCTGCAACGTAAATGCGCCATCCACCTTAAGATATGAGTTCTAAGGTCTCAAAATAGTTACAACGGCTGCCCCACCCTTCAAACCGAAACGCATTACTTCTTTACGGCAGAAATAGGTGGAGAGGTGGTACCTACTCGTGCATACTCACAAGAGGTGCCTACAAGGTAAATAAAAAAACACTTCGACAATAAAGGTATTATGTAGAAATAAAGAATGTATATTTAGATAATAATTAATGCTAAATCCAGCCCTGATACAACAAAATCGTAAAGTTAACACCACAATAAATTATACTGAAATCGCATATTAGTACTGTTCCTCAAAATATATACGAAAATAAATTGTTCAATGAAAACATCCAATAAATCTTTCCGCTTCGTCAAAACGGGCCGACTGTCGTTGGCGTCGGCCGCAAATCAAGATAAACAGGCACCTGTCTGGGATATCATCACGAATGTAGACGATTTAAAATTTACATCTTAATGTAACCGATTTGGAATGGAAAATTTTCATATCTTACAAGACAATAGCATCTCTTTAATTAATCGATACTTGGGCCAGAGGGAACAACACAAACCTTCAACTTTCAGGAAATGTATCATTTTATCACATGCTACAACAAAAAAAAAAAGATGCGCTTACAACTTGGTGAACGTGAAAGAAGTGAAACTTCTTTTGCGGTGTGCCTTCATTTATGATCATTAAATCAAATTTCACTTGTAATAGAGAATGTGTATAAGAGCATCGACTTGATAGCTTTGTCTTTTCCCACTCTCAACAGTCGAATGGTTCGCGAGACGCTCTGTCTATTTTCTCACTCTCGCTCTTTCTAAATTGTATCTTTTCTCTCTAGCCGTAACAAATCTGTCGCACAAAACAAACAAATGAGTTAAATTTTATTCTTAACGCGTCTAAAGAAGTTTCACTTCAAAAATATATATGCAATATATTATACGGAAAACTGTTAATCTCTCCGGTATGCCACATGCGTGCGAGAAACCGTGACTTCTTATACGGAATGCGAGTAAAAGTGTCCCGTCGCCGCCGGGTCCAACACGTCACACACTCAACATATCCTAACTTGTATCGTTATTGTATTATGTATCTATATATTAATACGTGAAGCAAAAACTGTATGTACCCCTTTTTATGAAAATTGCGCGAATTATGAAAATTCCCACATTTCTTGAGAATATAGAGAAGTAGTGCAGAATATTATATTTGTTAAATTATGCATAAAAATACATTGAATCAATAAATAAAAAACATTACACACACTACCATGTATTTGACACACACACGAATGCATACTATTTGTTTACTGTCAAATATTTCTTATTGCTTATTACAGTCTGTGGTCTAATTCAGAATAGATTAAATATTTTTTGTCTTTATTAATATTTGTCTAAAGTGTAGTCTTGGCGAAATCTGTGATTTCGTGTGTGTAACTATACTTTTGACCTTAGAACTTATATCTCAAGGTGGGTGGCGCATTTACGTTGTAGATGTCTATGGGCTCCATTAACCACTTAACACCAGGTGGGCTGTGAGCTCGTCCAACCATCTAAGCAATAAAAAAAAATTATAGAAGTATAAGTAAGAAGAAGAAGTAAGAAGAATATAGTATTTGACAATAGAATCATAATAGTGTAATATAACTGTATATACAGTATTTCGATTAATGGAACTGATCGATTATTTTATTAAACGTACTGTTATAGATTTTGTAATGGAGTTGTATTTGTAATTCTTTAAACTAATCATGATCGAATTTTTAATAAACAAGGAATTGACTGTGTGGTGTCTCGCTCTAGAAGAGCACCACGGATCTTTAGTTGTAGTTGTCGTAAATGGAACGTAAGGAATGGGCATCGGTAACCGGCCTTTGCTGGTGGTAGGGCGTATTGGGGGTCCATACTTGTAAGTACCACCATCATGTATATCTCTAGTTAGAAAAGTGGGACATAGTATACTCGTATATCGCTATATCGGATGCCGGATATTCATGATTTAAGTTTTGCTTAAAAGTATTGCGTAAGTATATTTGCGGCTGTTTATATAACAAGAACTATTAATAATCAACACCTGAAGTCTATAGTCTAGAAGTAGAAACTTTAAGAAGAACAAGAAAATTATATCAGAGAATCTTCAAAAAAAAATTGGTTTTACCTTGTGCATTAAGAACTATCATCGAATTAAAAATTAAAACCAACAGGAACGCTGTATTGTGCCTTCCTGCTGACTATAAAATTTCATCGGAAATACATGAATAATAATATTGAATAATCCATTGCGGAACTAATGCAGCACGTGTACGACCTTGGATCATCAACATCGGTTCACGAGTCGAGGTCCTCTTTAGTATATCGCGTGCGTCATGTTACAATCAAAAGCGTGCTAATTGTCTATGAGGGATTTGTTTTAAGCGTTGCCAAAGACCGATGACGTCAGTGTGCTTAATGCGAGCTCTTTAGCTTCTTTTTGGAACGAAGTTCCTTATCGCGCGTTGTGAAAGGGGGCTAGACGGAAAAAATTCTTACGAAAAGTTGTCACGACACTTTTTATTTTTAGGGATACTACTGCCATCTATCAATTTTTATGGGAACAACGTAGACTGTTGAAATTATGGAATGAGTGAAACAGTTACTAACGCATCTAACATCTGTATTATATTATAATATGAATGTCACACAATAATAATAGAGAAGTAATGAAATGTTTAGCAATTATAAAATTTGGTGAGCCACAAAAAAACAGCATTGAAATCATTTGGTCGGCGTACAAAGATTTTGTTTGCAATTAAAAAAATCAGGCAGCAATCCTTGTTGGAACGAACAGCAGAAGATTTTTATTATTTATGTATAGTCTTAGTATTATTTATGGCTATAGTGTCTAATGTATAGTCTACATGCTGACGGTCATTATTATTATTCACATAAATAGCTGTTTCTTTGTATATTATTTATATTTATTTTTGATAAATCATTGTGAATAAAATGAAGTTGATAATGTAGTTTTTTTATTGTTATCAATAAAAAATGTATACCCGAATAATTATTTTCTTTATACCTCGAATATAACTTAAAATTAATATTTTTATATTATGGAAATTCGTTCCTGTCCGGTGTCCCATGACACCACACATCTTTTTTATTTATTTATTTTTTATTGCATATATGGGTGGATGAGCTCACAGCCCACCTGATTTTAAGTGGTTACTGGAGCCCATAGACATCTACAACGTAGACGCGCCACCCACCTTGAGATACAAGTTCTAAAGTCTCAGTATAGTTACAACGGCTGTCCCACCCTTCAAACCGAAACGCATTACTGCTTCACGGCAGAAATAAGCAGGGCGGTGGTAGTTATCCGCGCGGACTCACAAGTGGTCCTACCACCTACTTCTCGATCGCGTAAAAGTTAAATCAAATTTGTATGGAGTCTCTTCTCTCTTCTGCATAACAACTTTTGTTGAACTCTTCTGCTTAACCATAAAATTCTTTAATGGGTGCAACTGTACGAAACGCGATGAAATTTTGAGTACTATCTCGTGTGCATTATCAACTTTGGTGCGTTCACGTCCTTCAGAAACGGACTGACAAAAATATGTCTACCGTGTGCTTAATACGAGTTTTTTAACTTCTCGATCGCGTAAAAGATAACTAAAATTAACATAGGAATTTTATTGGAAAATTAACAATTTATTTCAGAAGTTATATAGAATAGACAAGGCTGTATGGGCTTAGATACCTTTGCCTTTCCTAATAAGGAAAAAATGTACCAAAAAATATAATGGAAAATTAACATTGGAACAACTCCCCTACGTTTGCCGCTAGTTAAAAAACTCGCACTAAGCACACTGATCTATAAACTTGGTATGACTTTTGTAAAATAGAGATGATTCAGAATCGATATCCGAATTTAATTAAAAAAAGGAATTCTAAGAGATTTACTAAGGTTAATTGTAGCAGAGACGAATAGATTCGCTGAAAAGTCAAGTGAGAATTTCTGACAGCGTAGGAGCTCTCAAAAGCGTTACAGAAAGTTAATTGAGTTCTCGTAGCAATTAGTATTTGAGTTAGACGATTGGCTCTACAATATTAATGAGAGAAACAAAGTCGATGTTTGATTCGTTGAAAACGTGCTAATATTTAAATAGATCACCTTCAGTTACTAAGTGTTTTTTTTTATTAATTGTTTTTTGCATAACTTGATGAGTGATCGAATTCACGGCTCACCTGGCGTTGGATGGTCACTGGAACCCATAGAGATAAGAAAATGAACACAGTCTCGTATTTTGCGAAATGAAGTCATAGGTACTCTCGCGTTTCATGTTTAAATGCTTAAACATCTAGTTTGAGATCGTTCAAACATTTAGTTATAATGCTATCATTATCATGAGGAATTTTTTTTATTACACAGTTAATTTATAACAAGTTTTTTGGCTTGATCTGTGTGTCTATCTATGTAACGGAATCATCCAACGTATTTTTCACCAAAGTAAAGTTTAACTTGAAAATTTCCGAACGTATCACAGACCGAATACAATAATAAATACTATTAGCCTAACATCCGGATTAGGATAAAAAAAAACTTTAATTGTTTATTCGACTGAATATCTAAGTGTTTTTTTTTAGTTCGAGCAGTATGTACTTATTACCGTAAAAGAATAAAAACACCTGAAAGTCTGACTGTTCGCAGATGAACAATTTAGATTGGGTTCAGGTAGATTGCAGTGTGGTTTGACAATTCCATACACTTCTGTGTGCCTTTGATTTTGAAAGCTAAGTGCTGACCTATTTCCGAGTCTTTGAAATACAATGTCATCACGGATGTCGTGTTTTATTGTGATAAGCTTTTCGTAGATTTTCATAACGAAATGATTTTTTGTCTTGTTAAGGAACAATGACACAATATTTGATCTTCGCAATCGTATTTATGTTTTAATTTTTATTTTATTTTATTTTTCCGACGCTTGGAATACTTCGCAAATTTCATGGTCGCGGACGACTAAGGCGTTATTTGTCGATATTTCTATTGCGTGCCGACTACCGCCTGTTTTGTATATAGAGAAACAATTTTAACATAAAAACGTTAAATTTGTTTTAAATGTTTCTTGAGCTGGTAATAGGGCCCCTTACCGTTTCTACTTTACCATCATCCTTCATTAGAAAGAGTTCTTTTTAGCTCCGACCTATTCGTATCCAGATTTTAGGAATAAATGATTCTTTGCAGCGCTCCATTTGACAAATACGTAGGCGTATGTGGTACATATATTATTGTCACTTCCTTTATGGGGACATCAAAATATAAATCTCTGATTTTTTTATGTAGGTGTCTTTGAGTATATTGATTTTTGAAATTGATGTGCCGTCTCTTCTTTTATCGTTGTTGCTGTATCTATGGGTTGTTATTTCAGAATTCCATTTTCTCTGATACTAACTACGCTTTCATATTTGCACGGCTTACAGCTTAAGCATCAGATGAAATGCTTGCCGAACTTTGACGTTGTATCAGTCAATATATGGAGCTAATCTTTATTCGTGGAAAGTAATGCCTTGATTTTTTTTTACCTTTGCTGATAGATTTAAGAGGCTATTTCATTACCCTAGCGTGTAGGTGAGCTCATGGGCTCAAACCGGAATTGTTGCTAATACTGGCCATAGCAAGAGCAGTGCTTCACAGAATCTATCATCGGATCAGAAACACGACCCACTGAGAAGATCCGGCAAGAAACTCAGTGGGCTGTGTCTATGGGGCTGATTTTATAAACTACTAGCGACCCGCCCTCGCTTCGCTTCGGAAACATTAAAACACACATGAAATCAAAAAAAAAAAAAAAGTAGCCTATGTTCATCAGGGACAATGTCGGCTTCTAATGGAAAAAGAATTTTTCAAATCGGTCCAGTAGTTTCGGAGCCTATTCGAAACAAACAAACAAACAAATCTTTCCTCTTTATAATATTAGTATAGATTCATTTTGAAACATCGTACATCAACGGATTGAATATCCTACGTCATAGACGTGATGTCCAAATCGCCTCTGGCATGGACAGTCCAGGTCAAACCTATTGTAATACTCAGATATTTGAACTATAAAATTTCAAGTATTCTTATTATTGAACTCTATTAAGAATCACATTAAAAACAAAAATACGAGTTTAACAATAATAAGGTTTTGAAGTCTTAAAGATTAATTGTATCTGAAAAAATGAATTAAATTGTATGATGCGTATACGAATATGTACTCAACAAATGTTTACGATTGATTTCCACGGTGAAGGAATAACATCGTGTAATAAAAATGAAACCCGCAAAATTATAATTTGCGTAATTACTGGTGGTAGGACCTCTTGTGAGTCCGCGCGGGTGGGTACCACCACCCTGCCTATTTCTGCCGTGAAGCAGTAATGCGTTTCGGTTTGAAGGGTGGGGCAGCCGTTGTGATACTTGAGATCTTAGAACTTATATCTCAAGGTGGGTGGCGCATTTACGTTGTAGA
Organism: Bombyx mandarina; assembly: GCF_030267445.1. Lineage (NCBI taxonomy): Eukaryota > Metazoa > Arthropoda > Insecta > Lepidoptera > Bombycidae > Bombyx > Bombyx mandarina. The sequence continues at coordinate 5,887,228 of NC_143234.1, read as the reverse complement.
TGTCTATGGGCTCCAGTAACCACTTAACATCAGGTGGGCTGTGAGCTCGTCCACCGATCTAAGCAATAAAATAAAAAAATACTCCTGTGCATTTCGAAACGTTGTAAGCTATCTGTTTAATTAATGTTTTAGATAACTCCATTCTGTTGATCGCTTATTGATAAGCGCCCCATTCCGTTACCGAAGGTTTATCCAAGCACAACACTTATTACAATTTCATTTTAAAAATATATTTTAGTGGTTCGCTTTTTAATTCAAAATTAGAGAATTCAGGTATGTTTCTTTATTTGTTTTTATATATGGCTTGCAGTGATGTTGGCATTTTCGTGCCACGTGCCCTGTATAGCTGAATTAAAAGTTAATGAACTCCAAAACAGTCTGTTATCTGTACATCGTCAAGCTAAGAATACACACAGTAAAATGAACCATAATAATAGCGACATCTGTTGTCGATTTTAAAAATAGTATATCGATCACCTGTGCGCCCGCGTGTTAATGTTTACAAACATTGAGTAGTTTTACGTTTATCCAATAACAGATGGCGGTAGTGAGCTTGAGTTTTAAATAAACCCCAATGGTTTTAGAAATGTTCATTAGATTTTATACATAAAATAAGTTGGCCAATTGAGGCATTTATTTATTTAATTGTCTGCTCAAATTACAATTACCTCCTAATGATCACCACTTTTTTTTTCATCAGAAAATATCACAAACCAACTGTAAAAATACTAAAAATTCTTTTTTTTTTATAATACTGCCATTTAAATTTAATATACGTTTTTGAAGTGCATATCGTTCGCTTAAAATGTTCTTAAGTTTTTCTAAATGGGGCAATATCTCAATTTTAATTGCACGATACTCTATCTATGCCTGTTTAAGCCAATAATATGCGGAATTATAATGTTTTTGTTATGTGGTACGAGGCATACGATTTTTGACTTCAGCTATTTTTTAGATGAAAAGTCTGATAGGTGCGGACGTGGGAAGGCAAATACGAACTAATTCCAATTGATGCGTGATATTTCGCTAATTCGTAATATCGACAGAGATGCTATAACTAAAATATATAAGTAGCCTAAAACATATATCTAAAACCTCAATATCGTAACTCTACATAGTAAAAAGTAGCGTTCTCGTTAATTATAGAAGTCACAAGATATAATATGGATGATACTGGTTTTTAAAAGACATTAAGCAATCAGATTTATTCACACACAGATCCTATGATCTAAAGTTAAAGTTAAACTCAAGGATCCAATCGAACAGTAAAATAGAACGTACTTTATCAATTTACATAGAATCAAACGGACAGAACTTACGAACTTTTGAAGTCGTCGTGGCCTAAAGGATAAGATGTCCGGTGCATTCATATCTAGCGATGCAACGGTGTTCGAATCCCGCAGGCGGGTACCAATTTTTCTAATGAAATTCGTACTTAACAAATGTTCACGATTGACCTCCACGGTGAAGGAATAACATCGTGTAATAAAAATCAAACCCGCAAAATTACAATTTGCGTAATTACTCGTGTTAGGACCTGTTGTGAGTCCGCACGGGTAGGTACCTCCACCCCGCCTATTTCTGCCGTGAAGCAGTAATGCGTTTCGGTTTGAAGGGTGGGGCAGCCGTTGTAACCATACTTGAGACCTTAAAACTTATATCTCAAGGTGGGTGGCGCATTTACGTTGCAGATGTCCATGGGCTCCAGTGACCACTTAACATCAGGTGGGCTGTGAGCTCGCCACCTATCTAAGCAATAAAAAAATGTGACATGTAAGAGCCCCTTTTCCGGACTGCCACATAAATATCCAACAATACATTTGATTTCTAATTCTTTTCTTTAATTACAATAAGTCTACAACTTGCGCCGTTCCGCCCGTTTATCACGGTGTCGCCAATTTAGCATAATGTCGTCTTTTAAACGCCATGTAATTGTGTGTTGATGGCGAAAATTTTCACGTACAACTACTGGCCTCTCTTTAATGATTTCATATTCATTGCAACTTGAGATGTACGTAACGTGTCTAATACCCATATTTATTTGTGGATCTTATAAGACTGAAAATACCGAACTGAACAGAATTCATCCATACTACCTTTTTTTTTATTGCTCAGATGGGCGGACGAGCTCACAGCCCACTTGGTGTTAAGTGGTTACTGGAGCCCATAGATATCTACGACATAAATGCGCCATCCCCCCTGAGATATAAGTTCTAAGGTCTCAAGTATAGTTGCAACGGCTGCCCCGCCCTTCAAACCAAAACGCAATACTGCTTCATGGCAGAAATAGGCAAGGTGGTGGTACCTACCCGTGCAGACTCACAAGAGGTCCCACCACCAGTAGAAGTTAATCCAGTTAGGTGGGCCGTAAGCTCGACTTCTTACAAAGGCCATAAAGAATCTTATTCGAAGCCTTATGATTTGAAGGTGCTCCTGTAAAGAAAATATTTGAAAAAAAAGTTTTGTTTTAAAGTAAACTGAAACGAAAAACTACATTTCAAATAAAAGGGTGGTTATAGAGTTACAATTTTCTTTCAATTATAAAGATAATTGTTAAGAGGAACAAAAAATCGATCGGCTCGTAATTACTTCGCAAGTGCCGCAGTTCCCACCGGCTCTGTCATTTTTAATTAATTCTCGAGTATCCTTTGAAATTAAATTACCTATTTTCTTGGTTATGGAAATACATCGTTATAGGGACGTTGTTAAGACTGCATTTAAAAAAAAATGAAATTTATATTAATCAAATTTAATTACAAACGCTTTTTTAACTTAGTCTCGAAGTTTTTATTATTATTATATTATTTTCCATATTTATAACGCTCTTCGTTAAAAGAAAAAACTAAAAAAAATTAGGTTTGTAGCACAAATAAATACGTGTGATACAAGAACATTATTAGTTCATAGGTCATGTTTAATATTATAACATTGGGACATACACTTCATATAAGTTTTTTGTAACTTATATTTCGTTTTGTATTTACGGAGCTCACAGATGAGCTGCCAACAAAGAGACAAAGAGAATAGCCGGCGAGGTCAAAGCATGACTAGATTATTACGAATGTTCTTTTATCAATCGTTATTCAGCCAGAAAACAAACATGTACTAATAATAAATTCAATGTTTGTCCCGAAAACAGGGCGCAACTAGACCGTCTTTTGTTATTCAAAATACGAATGTTGTTGGATTCGTCAAATAACTTCATATGTTCTCCAATGTATGAACTGAATATTTCGACTTTTTATATCGACAAGACGGTTTCACATTACCATCCGACCTTTAACAGAATGATTTGTTGTTTCAGATGGCGACAATGTAGCCTGGATTTAATGACGGCGCCTTGAAAATCTCAGTGATCGATATAATTAATTCCAACCATAAAAGTTTCAATGTGTTTATGTTCGTTTTTTGAAATGAGCGAACGCGATTGGTCAGTTGTTTTTTTGTTCGCGAGTGATTAGTGATGTGTAGTGCCAATAGTGATTATCGATAGTCGTCAAGATGGCGACAATGGATCTCACAAACGAGGTGGTCCGCTTGAGGGTTGAACTCGAGAAGGTGTCGGCCGAACGCGACCTGCTCCTCTGCGAGGTTTCCAACTTGCGGCGGGAGTTGGAGATAAGCGAGCTGAAGCATTTGCAGGACGACAGGTGAGCGAAATATGCTTTTGTGAGAAAATGTTTTAAGTGACATAATAATCTCATGTACGGGCGGGTGTAGGTACATACCAACCGTTTCCCGGCAGACAAAGGATGCCTAAGTCTTCTGTGTTCTTTGAAAAGCTCGACAGTCCGGGGACCTCGCGCGCCACATACTGTATGGTTCAAATACAAAAATTTAGAGATGAATCATTAAACTTATTCGTCTATACTAATATTACTTTACTATATAATATTATAAAGAAAGAATTGTTTGTTTGTATTGAATAAGGCTTCGAAATTACTGAACCGATTTAAAAATTTCTTTCACTGTTGGAAAGCTACGCTATCCCCAGTTGACATAGGCTATATTAATTACATTTAAAAAAAAAATTAGGTATCCTTACTGAAACTCCAATAATGTAACCCAATGTGTAAAAAAATTACCTAAAATTCTTTACATCGCGTACGTTACTTCCCAAGCGAAGCCGGGGCGGGCCGCTAGTACAGAATAAGTAGAGACGAAAATTCTTTAATTAACAAAAACTTCGATACGGCAAATAAAAGTATTATTTTAATATGGGATACCTATAAATAATATTTGTGACAATAAGCAATACGGCAAATAAAATTATGAATATGTTGTTTAGATATCTATATATGTATTTGTGACAGTAAACAAACTACATAATGAAATCTTCTTCGGAACTTTTTGCATCGAGTTAAGCTCACTGAGTTTCTCGCCGGATCTTCTCAGTGGGTCGCAATTCCGATTCGGTCATAGATTCTGCGAAGCACTGCGGTGGCTAGGGCTAGTGTTAGCAAATTTTCTCAGGTTGAGTCCGTGAGCTCACCTACCCGTCCGGGCGTAGCTGGGCTAGCCTCTTAGGCTACCATCGAATAGGTAGAGAAAAGGCGCTCGCTCCTGGCCTTTTCATTTTTCATTATTATTATTATTTTTTTAGACTTGTTTTTTCTTTTATTGTGAATATTTCTATTTATTTAAAAAAAAGAAAATATTTGAGAAAAAACAAAAAAAAAAAAGTCCGCTGAGTTTGTTTCGCCGGTTCTTCTCAGGACTGTGGCTTTTTTTGGAACGGGTGGTAGAGTTAACATTGTTATTTGTATTTTGACATTCAACAAGTGTGTCATACTGACATCTAAGTTGAAATAGATGATTTTGAATTTTGAATTTGAAAAAAGAACTATTATTGAAGACATAATTTAATCAAACTTAATAATTAAAATAAACAAACACGTAACCATTTACTGTATACCCAATAAAAATAAAAATAAATTTTTATTGCTTATATGCGTGGAAGAGCTCACAGCCCACCTGGTCTTAAGTGGTTACTGGAGCCCATAGACATCTACGACGTAAATGCGCCACCCAACTTGAGATATAAGTTCTAAGGTCTCAAGTATAGTTACAACGGCTGCCCCGCCCTTCAAACCGAAACGCATTACTGCTTCACGGCAGAAATAGGCAGGGTGGTGGTACCTACCCGTGCGGACTCACAAGAGGTCCTGTAATTACGCAAAGTATAAAGAAATAAGACAAAAATACTAATTTCGACCGGGAATCGAAGCAGGACAGTCACTTGACTAACGAGCAAGTCAAGGCGTTAAATAAAGCAGAATAGTAAGAGTCTATTTAACTTTGAAGGCTTATTTAATTTTACTAATCCGACAACATTACGCATGTTTTTTATTGCTTCTAATATGCAGACGAGCGCTCGGCTTCATTGTTATTAGGTATTGCCGCCACCCATCTTATGGATAACATTTCACTTATTCAACAAAAACAAAAGTTATTATTAGTATACTAACAATATTTTGAAAAATAGTAAATACATTATTACAAGAGACTTCTACGTTAACTGCGTCTATTTGCATGTCTGATGTAAGCATTATTTGTTAAGACATACATTTTACAAAAACATATCTCAGACAAATATGGAATAATGTTAATGCCCGCTAGCTCTCATGGTAAGCGCGCCAACACGCGTCAGTATTATGCCCGTTGTCGGGGGAGAAGCTTCCGACGCCTATGACGTAAGAAGGTCCTTGCTCTGAAAGGATCCTCTTGTGCGGGCAACACCGCCAACCCGCTGAACTATAATGTAGCTGACTTAATGAGCTTCGTATACTTTCGAAAGCTTTTACTTCGAGTCAGTTTTTGTGTAGTCTGATTAGATGTTAGATGTAATTAAATTGTTATAGGTATTTCTTTGTAGGAAAACAATGAAATATTTGATAATGATGATAAATTAGATTTACTGGCACGGATAGGTACTCGGATTCTTTTTTTATGTTTCCATTAGAAAGATTTAGTGCAGATACAGAAGTATACCTAGTATATCGTATAGTGCATCGAGTGGTCAATATTTCAAACTAGACCCGACCTTCAGCAATGAAGAGACCGACTCAAAAGACAGAAGAAGAAGATTAGGAAGATGGGACAACTATTTATATACAATTGAAGACATGAGCGGATGAAGGAGATATGATACAATTTTTTTATTTTGGAAAACAAGCAACACACTTTTGTTACTTATACGTTTTCTTCTTACATAACTCCTTAATCACATGCAATTTCTAAAAATAGCCTTTAAACCCGAAGTTTTGAGGTCTAATACGGCTTATAGGCACATAACACCTTTATTCAATGTAAAAACTCAAAAATCTTAAAACTGATACTTAGCCCCTTCATCCACTCATGTCTTCAATTAACACTGCACGATTCTGTGTTGTTATCGCACTGCACGACGTGTTGTCCAAGGGATCCGGTGAGCATTCCACACCACGTAGGCTGTAAGCTCATTAACCCACCAATGCCATAAATCAAAACGAGCCTACGCTACGTTACTTCATTATTATGCTCGTACGTGGGTTGAAACCTCTTGACGTCACGACTTCCGAACTTCGATTTAACGATGGGATCTGTTTCCATATGGTTGAACGGCTAGGAACTGATCTTGTATGTGTTCTACCTCATTAACTATCGAGATTATGAACTGGAATAGTAATTGAAGCAAAATGTGAATTTTGAATCAAGTTATAAAAAGATCTATATATACCTAGTCAGGTCATAAATTCTGTCACATGTTTAATGTAAAATAATTGAAACAAGTTTATTCATTATGTAACCATTCATATACCAAAATAAATAAGTTTATTTTAATCTATGTTTTGTTAAGACAAAACATAGATTCTTATGACACTAAAGTTTATTCAAAATGACCTCCGTGATTTTGAATACAGGCCTTCAATCTGCGCGGCCAGTCGTCTATCGCAGCACGAACGAGGTCCATGTCAATATCGGCGGCTGCCGGCTTAATCAAGGATGTCTTGAGTGACTCCAAATTGGGATGAGGCTTTGAGCACGCCTTTTCCTCCAAGTGTTGCCATATCTTGTAATCTAACGGATTCAAATCTGGACTGGAGGAGGGCCAGTCTTCGTGCCGGATGAAGTCGATTTCACGCGCCGCCAGCCAGTCTTGTGTGCTCTTCGCTCTATGAGCTGGCGCCGAATCTTGTTGGAATACCCAGTGCCTGTTATTGAACATGGTATGAGAAACAGGTTCCACAAGGTTCGTCAGGACTGTATTTTGATACACAACTGCATTCTTTTTTACACCTTTCTCACAAAAATGTACCTCTGTTAAGCCCCAATAAGAAACTCCCAACCATACCATGAGCGAGGATGGAAAATAACCTCGTTGGACACGCGGAATACGGTTGCTCGCTTCTTCACTACTGTGTGCGTACACCTTATCATTTTGTTTGTTGTAGCTCTCTTCTACGGTAAAAATTTTTTCATCCGAAAAAAGAATTTCCCGATATTTTTTTCCCACGTACCGCTTCAACAAAGCGCGGCATCTCTTCAGTCTCAAGTCCATTAGACGAGCATTCAAACGATGTCCTGTTTTTCTTCGATATGCCCGAAGCCCTAAGTCTTCATTTAACACCATTTTCACCGTGGTTCTGCTTAACCCCATCTGAAGGGCCAACAGTTTCTGCTTACGTTTGGGATTTCTTTGAATTCGCGCCTTCATAGCTTTTATCACTGCTGGAGTCCTAACAGACCGAGGGCGACCACTTCTTGACCTGTCATCTACACTAGAGTCTTCATTGTATCGTTTGATGGTACGATAAACGAATCTTTTGGTTTTATTCAAAATTTTCAGTATGTTAAAAATTTGAATTGGCGCGTAACCGCAACGATGCAACGCATTTTTTATTTTTTTTCCTACCTAAGCTGATAGCCTTGAGAGGCTATGTCAGCGTAACCCTAACTTTAGTAGGTGAGCTCACGGGGCTCAACCTGACGATGTTGCTAACACGAACCCTAGCAAGAGCCGTGCTCCGCAGAATCTACCACCGGATCGGAAACGCGACCCACTGAGAAGATCCGGCGAGAACCTCAGTGGGCTGTGTCTGAGAGTTAATTTACTCGTCGAGCCCTTCGTCACAAGCGACGGGTTCGACGAGAACGGTGACCGGTGCTTGAAGTACCTAAAAGCACCGTTGCAACGCAATAACTGCAACACGGTCTTCTTTAAGCGTCCACTCCATATTTAAAAATGAGTAAAATTCTAAAAGTATACTATTTTTATTTTCATGAACAATTCGAAATTCGAATTCAATAAACTTTTTTGTGGCCAGCATTCTAAAAGAAAAGTTTTTACTGTGTGACAATACTTATGACCTGACTAGGTATATACCTAGTCAGGTCATAAATTCTGTCACATGTTTAATGTAAAATAATTGAAACAAGTTTATTCATTATGTAACCATTCATATACCAAAATGAACTTAACAAAACATAGATTCTTATGACACTAAAGTTTATTCAAAATGACCTCCGTGATTTTGAATACAGGCCTTCAATCTGCGCGGCCAGTCGTCTATCGCAGCACGAACGAGGTCCATGTCAATATCGGCGGCTGCCGGCTTAATCAAGGATGTCTTGAGTGACTCCAAATTGGGATGAGGCTTTGAGCACGCCTTTTCCTCCAAGTGTTGCCATATCTTGTAATCTAACGGATTCAAATCTGGACTGGAGGAGGGCCAGTCTTCGTGCCGGATGAAGTCGATTTCACGCGCCGCCAGCCAGTCTTGTGTGCTCTTCGCTCTATGAGCTGGCGCCGAATCTTGTTGGAATACCCAGTGCCTGTTATTGAACATGGTATGAGAAACAGGTTCCACAAGGTTCGTCAGGACTGTATTTTGATACACAACTGCATTCTTTTTTACACCTTTCTCACAAAAATGTACCTCTGTTAAGCCCCAATAAGAAACTCCCAACCATACCATGAGCGAGGATGGAAAATGACCTCGTTGGACACGCGGAATACGGTTGCTCGCTTCTTCGCTACTGTGTGCGTACACCTTATCATTTTGTTTGTTGTAGCTCTCTTCTACGGTAAAAATTTTTTCATCCGAAAAAAGAATTTCCCGATATTTTTTTCCCGCGTGCCGCTTCAACAAAGCGCGCCATCTCTTCAGTCTCAGGTCCATTAGACGAGCATTCAAACGATGTCCTGTTTTTCTTCGATATGCCCGAAGCCCTAAGTCTTCATTTAACACCATTTTCACCGTGGTTCTGCTTAACCCCATCTGAAGGGCCAACAGTTTCTGCTTACGTTTGGGATTTCTTTGAATTCGCGCCTTCACAGCTTTTATCACTGCTGGAGTCCTAACAGACCGAGGGCGACCACTTCTTGACCTGTCATCTACACTAGAGTCTTCATTGTATCGTTTGATGGTATGATAAACGAATCTTTTGGTTATATTCAAATTTTTCAATATGTTAAAAATTTGAATTGGCGCGTAACCGCAACGATGCAACGCAATAACTGCAACACGGTCTTCTTTAAGCGTCCACTCCATATTTAAAAATTAGTAAAATTCTAAAAGTATACATTTTTATTTTCATGAACAATTCGAAATTCGAATTCAATAAACTTTTTTGTGGCCAGCATTCTAAAAGAAAAGTTTTTACTGTGTGACAATACTTATGACCTGACTAGGTATATAAATGAATTGCTGTTCGTTAGTCTCGCTAAAACTCGAGAACGGCTGGACTGATTTGGCTAATTTTGGTCTTGAATTATTTGTGGAAGTCCAGAGAAGGTTTAAAAAGTAGATAAATATGAAAATGCTCGGAATTAAATAAAAATAACAATTTTCTTTTTCCTTTTATGTATCCCCCGTCGGAAGGATTCGTTTTGTTTGTTTTAGTTTATTATAGTAGTTTATTTTATACAAAAGTTTAGGTCTTTTGTTTATCGATTGAGGCACTACGAAGTCTGCCGGGTCAGCTAGTATTATTATATTATAAATGTGAAAGGTTTTGTTTGTGTATTTGTTGAATACGCCTTTGAACAGTTGAATATTATAATACCTTGAAAAATTCGCTTACATAAATAGAGAAAGGTCGAAATAATAAAACGAAGCGTGTTAAAAAACCTTCCAACTCCGCCCCCGTATGTTTCCGAAATTTTAAACGCCGGCAAATACAAAGAAAATATCGTTTCAACATAGTATGAAAACATGAGTACCTACTAGTTTTTTGGGATATGTTTTTTTTTGTTAGTTTAAATCCCGAAACCGAACTTGATCATCAATTAAATAAAAATTGGACATGTGTTTTTTTTATATCTGGATGTAAAAATGTATTTAGCTAACAGATTGCGTGCGTATATAGATCTTAGTCGTCATGATAATGGTCTTATCGTTGCCGCCGCTGACTACTCCCCGAATCCTGATCACGCAGGAGCAAGTCACCGTCGTCGCCCTAGACACGTCCTTACGGATCCATCAGATCCAATAACTCTTGCATTAGATACCTTCAGCTCTAACACTAGGAGCAGGCTGAGGAACCCCGGTAACCGTACTCGTCGAACTCGACAAAGAGGTCGACGTGCAACCTAACCCATGCATCAGTCCGCTGAGTTTCTCGCCGGATCTTCTCAGCGGGTCGCGATTCTGATCCGGTAGTAGATTCATTCGCGAAGTAGTTGCTCTTGAGTTGTTAGGTCTCCTTCGGAGGCGCTCGGGCAGCTGTTAGCAAATCCCACCGCTTCTGGCTGAGCCTTTGCTCGCCCACCTATCCTGGTGAAACTGGAAAGGCCTCCGGGCCAACAGTAAATCTTCAATCATAAAAAAAAAAGATCTTTGTTTAAAATAAAGACGTGACTTGGTAGGTCAAATAAACCAAATTCTATCATTTGGCTGGTTTTTTGTTATCGTTTGTTTTATGCGTTGTTTATTTTTATGAAAAAAAAAAAAAACCACAGTCGATGCAACAAAAAAAAAATCATTTTCTCTTCTTTGCGATTTGATCTTAAAATAAGTTATGCGAACCGCTAAAGTACGTGTCGCAGACATAAATATGTTTCGGATAACCCAGATACAGAGAAACATTGTATGTGTGTTGGCGTATATTTTAGGATCAGTCGCACCAATTTTTGGGTCTTGCGTCGCACCCGTTACTAATTATGGTTATTATTTATATATCTGTGAATTGTCACACGTGCAAGACATTTTAGCATACGCCATTAAATATTTAATTTTATCAATTTATAATTTCATTTCTGATATTATTAAGGTTGTTATAAAACGTAACGTCCATAATTCAATAGTCCGCGTCGAACATGACGACTACCTGCTAGAGTCATCATATCGAATCTATACTAATATATAAATCTACAGTGGTTTTTACGGATGTTCCGTTATAACTACTGAACCATGCATCCGATTGACTTGAAGTTTGGTATCCATATAGAAAATACATTAATGGATAGGCTAAAATTTATAAGAGTGTTGGACTGTTGTAACTATACTTGAGATCTTAGAACTTATATCTCAAGGTGGGTGGAGCATTTACATCGTAGATGTCTATGGGCTCCAGTAACCACTTAACACCAGGTGGGCTTTGAGCTTGTCCACCCACCTAGCAATAAAAAAATAAAAAAAAATACTCCCTACACCAGTTGCGCGGGCGTTAATGATGAGAATCTTTGTGGGGTGAGAAATGATAATGTTAAATTTAATTGCCCAGCGAAGCGGACCGTTACAGCTAGTACAACATAATTATGTGTGTAAATACTATACTATAAACACAAACAAGTACTTGCCCAGAAAACAATCTTGAACCTGCCTGTAAAAATTTGACAATCGTTCACGAACGAATTAAGCAAATCTAGTAAAATGTTTTAATGTAAACACATACTCAAAAATAAATTTAGAGAGAACATTAACTGAATAATTATGTGTAGGGTTCCGTAGGTAGGGCGGTTCATGATAAAAAATCATCGCGGATTAAACACAATCTGGAACAGTATTTTTTGAAAACTAATTTACTCTCGCCTCATTCTCGTATGTATACATACACCTTTTTTATCGCTCAATTTCACGTACAAAATGCCACCTCAATTTATTTATTTTCCAGGAACTCATCGCTTTGTCATACCTTTGGAAATATGTTTTTGGTCCTAATAGTCTTCCAGTTAAAAGATTTTTTATTTTTTATTGCTTAGATGCGTGGACGAGCTCACAGCCCACCTGATATTAAGTGGTTACTGGAGCCCATAGACATCTACAACGTAAATGCGCCACCCACCTTGAGATATAAGTTCTAAGGTCTCAGTATAGTTAAAACGGCTGCCTCACCCTTCAAACCGAAACGCATTACTGCTTCACGGCAGAAATAGGCGGGGCGGTGGTACCTACCCGTGCGGACTCACAAGAGGTCCTACCACCAGTAATTACGCAAATTATAATTTTGCGGGTTTGATTTTTATTACACGATGTTATTCCTTCACCGTGGAAGTCAATAGTGAACAATTGTTAAGTACGTATTTCATTAGAAAAATTGGTACCCGCCTGCGGGATTCGAACACCGGTGCATCGCTAGATATGAATGCACCGGACGTCTTATCCTCTAGGCCACGACGACGACAGATCAGATAAAAACATCTTGCAGTAAAAGACAATGTGCATAAGAGATGATTTTTGTTTTTTGTAACGTGGTCTAATTGAGCAACTTGTACTCCTGACGTCCATGTGTCACTATGACAACATATCATCAGGCTCATATATCAAAGGTTATTAGGACGAAAAGAACGGATAAGACAAAATTAAAAGGGTTTCGTTTTTTTTTGTCATTTGTTTGTAGAACCCTAAAAATTTCGACACATGTATGTATTGAAAGTCTCATCATTTTGGGCTTTGACCTTAACCCGGTATTAGCAATGCCATTAGCGTTATTGGTAAATGCATTGGTAATATGTTAATGGGTAGTTTTAGCTTATGAGTTTCATTGGTAAAAGTCATCAATTTAGTTAGTGTTTTTTTTATATCATTTTCCAATAAAGTACGAAGTTGCTTAGATATGTAAACGAGCTTAGAGCTCCACCCTTCATTTTACTGCTTCACGGCAGAAATAGGCAGGGTGGTGGAGCCTACCCGTGCGGCCTCACAAGACTCCCTACCACCAGTTCAATTTTTTTTTCGGATTTGAAAGAAATTCAGACCAAAAAAAATTAATATATATTTTTTATTTATTTATTTAAAAGCGAATGTTTTAATTTAGTTATTTAAACGAACAAAAAAAGAAACATTTTATGCAAAACAAACATTAAATCCGAATTCGGACTAGAAGCGTTCTGAATAATATATCGAGGGAGCGCGTTATTTTAAGTCGTGTGGTTTAATCGCGCGGGTCGCGGCCCTGGTTCGCTTGTCAGGTTAAGGCAACAGCCTCCGGGGAATGTTAGAACGAGTACCACAAACGCTCTGGGAGGTCACTCTGACATTTCAATTTTAACATTTCCTTCAAAATAAATTGCTTGTGAACTTACTAAAGAGCTACATCATAATTAATTAAATGCCCTGTAATTTCTCTGTCTCTTTTCGTCGCGATGTTTCGTTCACATTGCAAATTGTGTGAAAGTAATTCGCGTAATAATATCAGATGGATTATAACACGTTTTTATTAGTTTTTAATGTTTTATTATGCAAGAGAAATTTTGAACGTCATTATCGGCTTGAAATTGGGACACTTAAGAGCGATGTTAGTACAATAATTTTATAACTTCGCTCTGATATCCTGTATCAATTGGATATAAAATATGAAATTCATTACTGGTTCGGTTTACTATTAAAATGTGTTATTTTTAGTTCTTAAACTACTTATATTGTATTTTATTAGTTGTTTTTCTTATGTTGGTAAATTTGTATTTTTAATGAGAATGTATAACTTTAAATCTCAACAGTTCAGATAAAATTTCGTAATAAAAAATTCTCCGTATTTATTTTATGTTTATTTAAATGAATAAATTATGACTGATTAGTCAATAATCAATTTTAATTCCTTTTCCTTTCATTGATAATCATTAAATATTTCTTAAACAGCTATGTAAATTCATATTAGTTTAAATAGCATATTTAAATAACGATAGCGAACGTTGGAACAGAATGTTAAAAGATTAATGAAAATTCAAGGTGACATGGTCTGCAATCAGGACATAATTATTTAAAACACATGACACAATCATCAAAGATTGTGGCTACAATGAAAATGCTAAAGTAATAACGGGTTTTCTGCGTAAATTATTGAATTTCTGACCTTTTGAATATTCGATAATATTAGTGACGAAAAACCTACAAACTTTGCTCAAGGTTCATTTAAGATCGTTAATTTAATGCTATTAATATTTCATCGAGCTGACGGCCCAAATGGTGTTAAGTCGTTGCTACGACATACCACTCAAAATTTTATTATACACGTGTATAAGGATAATAATAGCTTTGCCACGGAAACTCACCGAAATCTATAGCGGTGGAAATAGTTGGCGGTACGTTCCGTCCCTAACTCTCAGACGAAGGTCCGAAATACTTCTGATGCACAAAAATCACACCTACGTAAACTACACTTCCTTAAAAGAAGAGTCCCTGAGACGTATTCGAATAGCACTAAATTTCATTCAGGCCTGCCAAATGACCGAGGCTATAAATACCGCCGAGGACAGGAAGACGTGGGGAAGCATTGTGCATCGAGTGGTCCACATTTCAAATTAGACACGACCTTCAGCAATGAAGAGACCGACTCCGAAGAAGAAATTTCATTCAATGGAACCTCCGATTAATTCACGGCCGGCAGACTAAAAAAATGATAACTAGAAGGCTAGAGTTAAGAAAAGTAGTCGCTTCGAGTGGTCTAGCTTGAATATCCCAAATAAAAAATATTCAACCAAAATCCTTTCGTAGCCGGCGATTTAAGTTTTTGTAACTAGTCTCAGAATGAATACACGATATTTGTATAAAAACGATTTTATTACCAAATTAAATCTTAATATATATAAATTACGTGTCACGTTGTTTGTCCGCGATGGACACCCAAACTACTGAACCAATTTTAACTTTTTTTGTTTTGAATATGTGTTTTGTTCCAACTTAGGCCACAGGATGGTTTTTATTTCGATTAATTTTCGCAATATTTATTAATTAGCAATAAAATGATTTCTTATCTTGATTATTGTTATTAATTGTAAGTTTCATAAGTCTAAAACAGATGGCGGCTTAAATCAGTTTTTACAGACAATTATAATACTGTCTGATATTAATATCTCATAGATGGCGCTGTGTTAAAAATACCAACGATTCACATAGCTACAATTTAATGACATAAACACCACGTGTTGCTGAGGCTAAAGTATAAGTGAAATTTGTTTCGTAGTAAACGCAATACAGTGAAATCCAATTGTTCTTAATTTGTTAATTTTTGGTATTAGCATAGCCGGCCACGTGAAACAAAAACCTTAGCCACAGCAACGTGTGGCCGGGTCTGCTAGTAATACGATATTTTTGGCGTAATATAATTATTTCGGGAAGCGTACCGTGAAATGTTTCGTCCATAGCCTTATCTGATAAGTCTACATATTTCGTTTCGACCGACATTGACCTCATTATCGCTACAATAATATTTTGCTTGGTGTCGAGATTTAACCAAATTCGATCGGACCATGTGATTGATATACAACTGTCTGAGCCAAAAAATAATTTCAGCCAGTCTCATCAATTAATGTATAAATGTTGAATTCAATTGCACAAATGTATTCTTTGTTGTATAACATATTGTCGTTTATCGGATTAGGGACATGGATAGTTTTTTTTTCAAAATTGCCGCGCATATATAGAACATGTGGACGAAAGAAACTTCATTACGTGTGACGTCATTAGAAATCTGACTACGCGGCAAACTAATCGTAGAATATACATTTACAAAACAATCACGATTGGCCACGTATGAGATAACATGCTGCGATCATTGTTTATGATATTTTTTGTTTAGTAAAATAAAATAAAAAAATTTTTTTTTTAAACCACATATATGATGATCGTTTTTATCTAATATTTGATTATTTTGTTTTTAATGTCTGGTTGCCTATTGTTATTTGTCATTTATCCCTTTGCCTTTATTTAGCCTTTTATACACATTTCAGCGAAAATTTCCAACACAGTACTAAAAAAAAACAATAACTTATTAGTTTAAAAAATTAATTTATATCGAATACAGTGCTTTTCAGTCCTTTCTTTTTATCTTTTTTACTGCCTATGCCGATAGCCTTGAGAGGCTATTTCAGCTTCTCCTTGACGTGTAGCTGAGCTCACGGGGTTCAAACAGTGTGTGTTGCTATCGCTGGCCCTAGCAAGAGCAAGCAGTGCTTCGCAGAATCTACCACCGGATCGGAAACGCGACCCACTGAGAAGATCCGGCGAGAAACTCAGTGGGCTGTCTATGGGTTAATTTACTCGCCGAGCCCTTCGTCGCAAGCGACGGGTTCAGCGAGGACATTCCGCATTAGTTTGAATAAATACTGTTCATATATGTAAACCAAGGTTTTGTTTTTAATCAATCTTATTGCAAGTAAGCGTTATTTTGCAGTATTCTATTTTCAATATTAAGCGAAGGTAATTCTTGACCATACGCATGAAAAATCACCTGAGAAACTGAATTTTTGGGTGAATGAACTCAAGCTAAAGAGATATGTTTTTCTAGTTCATTGAACTTCGATTTCTTGCGTGTATGCTGACTTATCAATTGGCCGACGAACAACATTAGGTACAAACCAGCTAAAGTAGGCCACGATTTACTGTCGTTTTGTTTGAAATTAATAATAATTTTTCTATTCGGATCGAATTTTGTTAAGAATTTAATAGATTTTTTAATTTTCACCAATTTGGAACCAAAATCAGCTATTGCAAGCAAGTTGCTGCTTAGCATTTATCAGCTATCTGGCAGTGAAAGTTAGATCGAAATTTATTTAGCCCTTTCGGAGATTAATCGTAACAAACATCAACTCAACTCACAAACTCACAAAAATCATCATCAACTCACAAAAAACAAAAATATATAAATGCCGTATACATGTATACTTTCATATGCAATAGTCCTCCTCCTTGCGTCGGTTTCCTCATTACTGAGGGTCGTGGTCATGGCCTTGAAACAGATTGTTTTTTATAGTGCACCGCCAGCTGTTCCTATCTGCAGCTGAGTGCAGAGCATCGTGCACTGTGGTATCCAGGGCTGCACGAATCTGGTCCGTCCAACGGGTCGGGTTCCTGCCTCTAAGTCGCTTGCCCTCGACCTTTCCAGTGACCATCAATTTCTCTAAGTTGTCACTGTCTTTCCTTGCGATGTGGCCAAAGTATTCAAGAATCCTTCGCATGCAAATGGTGGAGAGTCTAGTCCGGATCTTCAACTGAGCTAGGATGGATAAATTGGTGCGGCGTGCGGTCCAGGGAATATCCAACATCCTCCTCCAGCACCACATTTCGAAGGCATCAATCCGATTGCGGTCAGCTTTCTTTATAGTCCATGTCTCTGCTCCGTATATGAATATTGAAAACACTAGTGTGCGGACTAGGTTGCTCTTGGTGTTCATAGAGATATTTTTGTCCTTCCATATTTTGTCCAGCTGAGACATGGCACCTTTTGCCATCCCAATCCGTCTACGAATTTCCGGTTCACAAGAGCCATTGTTGCTGATGTTGGAGCCCAGGTAAACAAAGTTGTCCGTTACTTCTAAATTAAGTGTACCGCTGAGCTCCAGTCTGCCTGTGCGATCAACGATCATGACCTTTGTTTTAGATCTGTTTATCGCGAGTCCGAGGTCTTTGCTAATGCGCTCCATCCTGTCCAAGAACTTGCTCATCTCGATTTCGCTGGTTGCCAGGAGAGTGGTGTCGTCAGCGTAGCGTAAGTTAGAGATTTTACAGCCTCCGACGGTAATACCACCATCCCATCCATCGCATGTTTTCCTGACGATGTATTCGCCGTAAATATTAAATAAAAATAAGTAATAAAATAAAAAATAAAATAAATAGTAAAAAGCTGTAAATTACAAACAGACAAATTAATTATTTAGGTACATAACCTTCCTACATAGGTTCAATGCGTATTTAAACGAAATAGAATACAACAGTATCATTATTATTTTTAAAATTCTAAATTCTTTTCGTTTTAGCAAATTACAATAATATAAACATGGAAATAATGACATTTAGTATCTTACGGCGTCTTACGACATTCTTCAAACGAGAGGTTTTATTGCAGGCTTTTTCATCTGCTACGTTGCAGCTTACCGTTAAAAGACTAATCGTAGGCTGCTTATTGAATTCAAATCTAGTACATATAAGTTGAACAAGCTCGATCTTCTCAGTGGGTCGCGTTTCCGATCCGGCGGTAGATTCTGCGAAGCACGGCTCGTGCTAGGGTTAGCGTTTTTTTTATTTAATGCATTTTAATGTTGGACGAGCTCACAGCCCACCTGGTTTTAAGTGGTTACTGGAGCCCATAGACATCTACAACGTAAATGCGTCACCCACCTTGAGATATAAGTCCTAAGGTCTCAGTATAGTGACAACAGCTGTCTCACCCTTCAAACCGAAACCCATTACAGCTTCACGGCAGAAATAGGCGGGGTGGTGGTACCTACCCGAGCGGGCTCACAAGAAGTCCTACCACTAGTAATAAATGTTAGCAACGTCTTCAGGTTTGAGCCCCATCAACTCACCTACTAGTTAAGGCTACGCTGAAGTGGTCTCTCAAGACTATCAGCTTAGGTAGGAAAGAAAAAAAAAAGCGATGCACCGTGATAAAGTAAACGCCCACCGCTCTGGTGACGCGTTCTGTGTCCACCCACATTAGCATATAGTGGATCGCTTCTGTTCAAGTAACATTTGCGCGAAGTGTTTTAAAATACAAAAAAAAAACTGTCATGAGTTTCTATCCGCATATCCAAGAAACTTGCTTTTAAATGAAAAACAAAAATAACGTAAGAGATCCGTGTGTGCATAAATCGGTTTCTTACATTGTGTGTAATATCAAAGTCGGAATGTAATAAATCGTCTGATTGTTTTACGTAATAAAAATATAATATGGACGCCTTTTCGTCGTTTGATATTCGAATAAAATTAAAAATAAATTGCATATTTGCGTATTTGACAATAAAAATATTTTGAATATTCATTGTGCACAGATTATGTACATAGACATATTATGTAC